>NC_052343.1:26245748-26609215 GCF_016432855.1 Salvelinus namaycush
GACTTACGAGCCGTGGATGACGACCTGAGACTGGCGGTTGTTCACCTGGTTGTCACTCTTGTGACGGAACTGAAGGAGACAAGAATTGACATGTTTTTTTTCTCCAAATATCATGTGTTTTGAAGAGTGTAAGTCAGGACTGGTACAATTATCAACCAACAATTACGGACAATAACTTCAAAATAATAGTCATGATCTGCACATCTGAAGACATTTATTTTAGGAGAAGGGGCATCCAACTTTATATTCAACTAGATACTGTCACGTTGTGTATGTAGGTGGCAGGGAAGTCAAGCGCAGTAAACTTGGTATAAATGGAGTATTTTAATAACTTCAAACATAAACTCCAAAACCAAAGTCACACCAATCCATGAAACATGAACATAACAATAAACAATCTCTGACAAGGACATGAGGGGAAACAGAGGGTTAAATACACAACATGTAATTGATGGGATTGGAACCAGGTGTGAAGGAAGACAAGACAAAACCAATGAAAAATGAAACATAGATCAATGATGTCTAGAAGACCGGTGACGTCGATCGCCGAGCACCGCCCGAACAAGGAGAGGCATCGACTTCGGCAGAAGTCGTGACAGATACAGTTCACCCAATAGCAGTTTTTCATTTTACATGAAGTGGGTAAAGTTGGTAATCATTTTACATGAAGTGGGTAAAGTTGGTAATCATTTTACATGAAGTGGGTAAAGTTGGTAATCATTTTACATGAAGTGGGTAAAGTTGGTAATCATTTTACGAGCAGAAAGGCACAGTCGGGAGAAGCTTCATTTTCCAACAAAACCATTTGTTTTTGAGGCAGGGGTTTCACCAAAGCTGTGTTGTAATCATTAGGTATGTCATAGCACATTTTACAGACGCATTATGATGCATTACAAGCTCTAAAGATTATTCAACCAAAATTACAATTATAATAATAACCCTTTACATTTGCATGACAATGAATTGTTACCCCAAATTCCATAATCGTCACAGCCCTAGTGTGTGTGTGTGTGTGTGTGTGTGTGACAGACACTCACGTAGTCGTCGGTGGCATCCTTTACTGCAGTGATGCTGAGCACCAGGACTAAAGGCACTATGGTGGTGAACCAGGAGAGAGACGAGATCTGAGGAATCAACTGGAGAGAAAGAGAGAGAGAGAGAGAGAGAGGGAGAGGAGAGGGAGAGGGAGAGGGAGAGAGAGGGAGAGAGAGAGAGAGAGAGAGGGAGGGAGAGAGAGAGAGAGAGAGGGAGGGAGAGAGAGAGAGAGGGAGGGGGGGAGGGAGAGAGAGAGGGCGAGAGAGAGAGGGAGAGACACAGAGAGGGAGAGAGACACAGAGAGGGAGGGAGAGAGAAAGGGAGAGAGAGAGAGGGAGTGAAAGATCGAGGGAGAGAGGGGGATAGAGGGATAGAGAGAGAGAGAGGGAGATACAGGGAGGGAGGGAGAGAGAAGGGGAGAGAGAGAGAGAGAGGAAGGGAGAGAGAGGAAGGGAGAGGTAGGGAGAGAGAGAGGAGGGAGGAAGGGGAGAGAGAGGGAAACAGAGAGAGAGGGAGGGGGGCAGGAGGAAGGAGAGGGAGGGAGAGAGAGAGGGAAACAGAGGGAGGGAGGGGGGCAGGAGGAAGGAGAGGGAGGGGGAGAGAGAGGGAAACAGAGAGCGGTAGGGGGCAGGAAAAAGGGGAGGGAGGAAGAGAGAGGAGGGAGGAAGGGGAGAGAAAGAGAGGAGAGCGAGAGTGGGATGGGAGGTAAAACAAAGAAAGAGAAGAAAGCAGTCTCTACGATGTACCTGCTGTGTCCTTCAGTGTGGTGAAAACTGATAGCCTCTCTTTCTCCCCTCCCCACTCATCTCCACCCCATCCCCCTTTACAGCATCCCTTTCTTCACTTCATCTCCCTCCATTGCTTTATCCCCATCTCTCTCTGCCCTCCCCATACCTCCACTTCCTCTCCCTGCTTCCATCTTACCTGCAGTATGAGCAGAAAGAGGAAGTAGGTGTTGGCCACTTCCTGGAACTGTTCAAACAGGTTGACGGGCAGAA
The DNA here is from genome assembly GCF_016432855.1 of Salvelinus namaycush. Taxonomy (NCBI): domain Eukaryota; kingdom Metazoa; phylum Chordata; class Actinopteri; order Salmoniformes; family Salmonidae; genus Salvelinus; species Salvelinus namaycush. Next base: position 26,247,782 of record NC_052343.1, read on the forward strand.
AGGTGATGACGTTGTACTTAGACGTCACAATACAGTTACTCTGAGAGAGAGAGAGAGAGAGAGAGAGAGAGAGAGAGAGAGAGAGAGAGAGAGAGAGAGAGACAGAGAGAGAGATAAAGAGAGATAAAGAGAGATAAAGAGAGATAAAGAGAAAAAGAGAAGGGGGAATAGAGGAAGGTATGTTCTAAATGTGAAATACTAATTATGTAACGGCTTTCATATTCGTCCTCCTCCTCGGACGAGGAGAGGCGAGACGGATCGGACCAATACGCAGAGTGGTTAGTGTTCACGATGATTTATTATAACGAAACTTGAAAACTGAATTACAAAAACAAATAAACGAAGTGCAGAAACCTATACAGTACCGTGTGGTGAAAACACAAACACGGAAACAAACCCCACAAAACACACGTGAAACCCAGGCTGCTAAGTATGATTCTCAATCAGGGACAACGATTGACAGCTGCCTCTGATTGAGAATCATACCAGGCCGAACACAAAAATCCCCACAATAGAAAATCAACCATAGACAAACCCACCCAACTCACGCCCTGACCAACTAAAATAAATACAAGACAAAGGAAAACAGGTCAGGAACGTGACAGAACCCCCCCCTTAAGGTGCGAACTCCGGGCGCACCACCATAAATTCTAGGGGAGGGTCTGGGTGGGGTCTGTCCACGGTGGCGGCTCTGGCGCGGGATGTGGACCCCACTTAACAATGTCTTTGTCCGCCTCCTTACTCGCCCCCGTGGCCTCCTCCTAACAACCACCCTCCATGTACGCAGCACGGACTAAGGGGCAGCTCCGGACTGAGGGGCAGCTCCGGATCGAGGGGCAGCACCGGACTGAGGGGCAGCACCGGATGAGGGGCAGCTCCGGACTGAGGGGCAGCTCCGGACTGAGGGGCGGATCTGGCTGGCGCTCTGGCGGATCCTGGCTGGCGGCTCTGGCGGATCCTGGTGGACGGCTCTGGCGGATCTGGCTGGACGGCTCTGGCGGATCCTGGCTGGACGGCTCTGGCGGATCCGGCTGGACGGCTTGGCTGGATCCTGGCTGGACGGCTCTGGCTGGTCCTGGCTGGACGGCTCGGCGGTCCTGGCTGGAGCTCTGCGCTGGTACTGGCTGGCCCGGCTGGACGGCTCTGGCGGATCCTGGCTGGACGGCTCTGGCGGATCCTGGCTGGACGGCTCTGGGGATCCTGGCTGGACGGCTCTGGCTGGTCCTGGCTGGACGGCTCTGGCTGGTCCTGGCTGGACGGCTTGGCTGGTCCTGGCTGGACGGCTCTGGCGGATCCTGGCTGGACGGCTCTGGCGGATCCTGGCTGGACGGCTCGGCGATCTGGCGGACGGCTCTGGCTGGTCCTGGCTGGACGGCTCTGTTGTCAGGCTGGCGTGAAGGCTCTGACTGTCCTGTCTGGCGGAAGGCTCTGACTGCTCCTGTCTGGCGGAAGGCTACTGGTCTGCTCCTGTCTGGCGGAAGGCTCTGGCTGCTCCTGTCTGACGGAAGGCTCTGGCTGCTCCTGTCTGGCGGAAGGCTCTGGCTGCTCCGTCTGGCGGAAGGCTCTGGCTGCTCCTGTCTGGCGGAGGCTCTGCTGCTCTGTCTGGCGGATGGCTCTGACGGCTCGGGACAGAAGGGCAGCTCGACGGCTGGGACAGCGGGCACCTCTGACAGCTCGGGACAGACGGGCAGCTCTGACGGCTCGGGACAGACGGCAGCTCTGAGCTGGCAGACGGAGCTCTGACGGCTCGGGACAGACGGCAGCTTGACGGCTCGGGACAGACGGACAGCTTCGACGGCTCGGGACAGACGGGCAGCTCTGACGGCTCGGAAGACGGCAGCTCTGACGCGGGACAGACGGGCAGCTCTGACGGCTCGGGACAGACGGGCAGCTCTGACGGCTCGGGACAGACGGGCAGCTCTGACGGTCGGACAGACGGACAGCTCTGACGGCTCGGGACAGACGGACAGCTCTGACGGCTCGGGACAGACGGACAGCTCTGACGGCTCGGGACAGGTCGGACAGGCTCTGACGGTGCTGTGCAGGCAGGCAGTCAGACAGTGCTGGGCAGATGAGAGACTCTGGCTGCGCTGGAGAAGAGGAATGCTCTGACAGCGCTGGACAGGTGGGAGAACTAGGGAGAGAACCGGAGAGACAGCCTGGTGCGGGGGCTGCCACGGGGGACTGGTAAGTGGAGGTGGCACGGGGATACCGGACCGTGAAGGAGGACACGCGCTCTTGACACCGAGCCTGCCCAACCTTACCAGGTTGAATGACCCCGTAGCCCTGCCAGGGCGGCGAGGTGGAATAGCCCGCACTGAGCTATGCTGGCGAACCGGGGACACCATTTGTAAGGCTGGTGCCATGTACGCCGGCCCGAGGAGACGCACTGGAGGCCAGATGCGTTGGGCCGGCTTCATGACACCCGGCTCGATGCCCAACCTAGCCCTACCAGTGCGGCGAGGTGGAATAGCCCGCACTGGACTAAGCACGCGTACTGGGGACACGTGCGCTTTACGCTAAACACGGTGTCTGACCAGTACGACGCCCTCTCACTCCACGGTAAGCACGGGGAGTTGGCACAGGTATCCTACCCGGCTTTGCCACACCCCGCGTGTGCCCCCCCCAAGAAATTTTTGGGTCTGACTCTCGGGCTCCCAACCGCGTCGCCGCGCTGCCTCCTCATCCACGCTCTCTGCCTTTGCTCCTCCAACTCGCCTTGGGACGGCGATATTCCCCTGGCTGAACCCAGGGTCCTTTGCCGTCCAGGATCTCTTCCCAGGTCCACGAGCTGTGTCTTGTTTGCTGCTGTCGCTGCCCTTCTCCACTCCGCTGGTCCTTTGTTGGTGGGTGTTTCTGTAACGGCTTTCATATTCGTCCTCCTCCTCGGATGAGGAGAGGCGAGACGGATCGGACCAATACGCAGAGTGGTTAGTGTTCATGATGATTATTTAACGAAACTTGAACACTGAATTACAAAAACAAATAAACGAAGTGCAGAAACCTATACAGTACCGTGTGGTGAAAACACAAACACGGAACAAAACACCCACAAAACACCGTGAAACCCAGGCTGCCTAAGTATGATTCTCAATCAGGGACAACGATTGACAGCTGCCTCTGATTGAGAATCATACCAGCCCGAACACAAAAATCCCAACATAGAAAATCAACCATAGACAAACCCACCCAACTCACGCCCTGACCAACTAAAATAAATACAAGACAAAGGAAAACAGGTCAGGAACGTGACAAATTACTACAAAAAATGATAATGTTGGTCTATGATTAGTCATGTAATGTACTTAAACATAAATACACATATACAATCATGTACGCACACAAACACACAAACTATCTCTCTTACCGCATACTGAAACTTCTCGTTGTATTCTCTGTCATTGGCCCGGACCCTCCTCTCCTCCTCTGGTGAAAGACACACACAACACAACTGTGAGACAGACAACACATAACTTTGAATAACACAACTCTGAAACATCTTAACCAAAAATATCTTTGGGATAACACACAGATTCCCTGCCAGGGACCTTGCCTTTGTGTGTGTGTTTGTAAGAGGGTGATTATCCCAGGCCGAGTCCCGGCCGAGTCAATATCACTAATTCATCAATACAGATGTTCTATGTTAATTTGATCTCTCTGTTGTCACAGGGAATTTTCCTGTGCAGCAGGAAAGGCACATTTTCAGTGTATTCAAGGTTAAAAAAGGCTTCTAAATGTTGTTATTTCCACTTTAAAATGTCAGACTTAACAAAAAATGAATTAAACCCCTACAAAAATGTCCATTATTTATAACCTACATAATAATTCACATTTCCTGTTGCTGCAGGATTATTGTCCTGCTGTGAGAAACTGTTCAGATTAAGATAGAGCATCTGTCACTACAGTCTGTGTTGGACAGAAAAAGAGAGATGGAGAGAGGTTCATTTAGCCTATATAATTTACATATACAGTACACCCAAATCAATATAGAGCCACACACACACACACACACACACACACACACACACACACACACACACACACACACCAACACACACACACACACACACACACACACACACACACACACACACACACACACACACACACACACACACACACACACGCTGACTGGCAGGTCAATTACGTTGTAAGAGGAATTAGCTCTGTTTGGCTGGTGCTTCTAAACATTAACAACCCAACAGGCTCAGACCAGAGACAGTTAACCCACCGCTGGAGGGTGTGTGTGATCCCTGCGTCACTAAGGGAATAAACAGACCATGACTCTGTAGAGGTCAGCTGAGGTGAATGTATACCTTGAATGTATACCTAAAAAATATAAACAATTTATTTCACCTTTATTTAACCAGGTAAGTTCTCATTTACAACCGCAACCTGGCCAAGATAAAGCAAAGCAGTGCGACACAAACAACACAGAGTTACAAGGTGAGATGAATGTATACCTTGAGGTGAGTGTGTACGTTGAGGTGAGGTGAATGTATACCTTGAGGTGAGTGTATACGTTGAGGTGAGGTGAATGTATACCTTGAGGTGAGTGTGTACGTTGAGGTGAGGTGAATGTGTACCTTGAGGTGAGTGTATACGTTGAGGTGAGGTGAATGTATACCTTGAGGTGAGTGTATACGTTGAGGTGAGGTGAATGTGTACGTTGAGGTGAGGTGAATGTACACGTTGAGGTGAGTGTATATGTTGAGGTGAGGTGAGTGTGTACGTTGAGGTGAGATGAATGTATACCTTGAGGTGAGTGTATACGTTGAGGTGAGGTGAATGTACACGTTGAGGTGAGTGTATACGTTGAGGTGAGGTCAATGTGTACGTTGAGGTGAGGTGAATGTGTACGTTGAGGTGGGGTCAATGTGTACGTTGAGGTGAGGTGAATGTGTACGTTGAGGTGAGGTGAATGTGTACGTTGAGGTGAGGTCAATGTGTACGTTGAGGTGAATGTGCACGTTGAGGTGAATGTGTACGTTGAGGTGGGGTCAATGTGTACGTTGAGGTGAGGTGAATGTGTACGTTGAGGTGAGGTAAATGTGTACGTTGAGGTGAGGTAAATGTGTACGTTGAGGTGAGGTAAATGTGTACGTTGAGGTGAGGTAAATGTGTACGTTGAGGTGAGGTAAATGTGTACGTTGAGGTGAGGTCAATGTGTACGTTGAGGTGAATGTGCACGTTGAGGTGAATGTGTACGTTGAGGTGGGGTCAATGTGTACGTTGAGGTGAGGTGAATGTGTACGTTGAGGTGAGGTCAATGTGTACGTTGAGGTGAGGTCAATGTGTACGTTGAGGTGAGGTCAATGTGTACGTTGAGATGAATGTGTACGTTGAGGTGTATACGTTAATGAGTATCATACCTTTATTTTGAAGGCTGTAGTTTGAGTCAGTCAGGTGTTGTTGTTTAACACTTCACTGAATATGCCTACACTTTGAGGGATTCCTCATACCTCAAAATAAAGTCTCATTCCCTCTCTGTAGGAGGATGCTGAAAGCTCCAGCTGTCTCTCTCTCTCTCTCCCTCTCTGTCTCTCTCTCCCTATCTCTCTCTCTCTCTCTCTCTCTCTCACTTTCTCTCTCTCCCTCTCTCTCTCTCTCTCCCTCTCTCTCTCTCTTTCACTCACTTTCTCTCTCTCTTTCTCCCTCTCTCTCTCTAGGACGATGCTGAAAGCTCCAGCTCTCCAGCCACTCAAACTCCTCCCTCCATCCCTCACTCTAAATATTAAGAGACTAACTCCCTTCCCCTTATCAACAGTGCTCTCTCGCTGGTTCTCCATCAACATAGAGAAACTGTATTCTCTCACTCCCCATTCTCTTTCGATCTCTCTCTCTCTCTCTCTGTTTTTGAAGGCTTTTTGTGCCGATGCAGTGAATGTTTTGGAGAAACCCTCCCTGCCTCCTTCTCTGCTCTAATAGTGATGAGAGCTTTTAAAATTAAATGATTTGTGTTGAGCACATCATAAACCTACTGCTGGGATATTCATAGTAGTGTTTTGTGTTGAGCACATCATAAACCTACTGCTGGGATATTCATAGTAGTGTTTTGTGTTGAGCACATCATAAACCTACTGCTGGGATATTCATAGTAGTGTTTTGTGTTGAGCACATCATAAACCTACTGCTGGGATATTCATAGTAGTGTTTTGTGTTGAGCACATCATAAACCTACTGCTGGGATATTCATAGTAGTCGTTTGTGTTGAGACATCATAAACCTACTGCTGGGATATTCATAGTAGTTTTGTGTTGAGCACATCATAAACCTACTGCTGGGATATTCATAGTAGTGTTTTGTGTTGAGCACATCATAAACCTACTGCTGGGATATTCATAGTAGTTTTGTGTTGAGCACATCATAAACCTACTGCTGGGATATTCATAGTAGTGTTTTGTGTTGAGCACATCATAAACCTACTGCTGGGATATTCATAGTAGTGTTTTGTGTTTGAGCACATCATAAACCTACTGCTGGGATATTCATAGTAGTGTTTTGTGTTGAGCACATCATAAACCTACTGCTGGGATATTCATAGTAGTGTTTTGTGTTGAGCACATCATAAACCTACTGCTGGGATATTCATAGTAGTGTTTTGTGTTGAGCACATCATAAACCTACTGCTGGGATATTCATAGTAGTGTTTTGTGTTGAGCACATCATAAACCTACTGCTGGGATATTCATAATAGTGTTTTGTGTTGAGCACATCATAAACCTACTGCTGGGATATTCATAGTAGTGTTTTGTGTTGAGCACATCATAAACCTACTGCTGGGATATTCATAGTAGTGTTTTGTGTTGAGCACATCATAAACCTACTGCTGGGATATTCATAGTAGTTTTTGTGTTGAGCACATCATAAACCTACTGCTGGGATATTCATAGTAGTGTTTTGTGTTGAGCACATCATAAACCTACTGCTGGGATATTCATAGTAGTGTTTTGTGTTGAGCACATCATAAACCTACTGCTGGGATATTCATAGTAGTGTTTTGTGTTGAGCACATCATAAACCTACTGCTGGGATATTCATAGTAGTGTTTTGTGTTGAGCACATCATAAACCTACTGCTGGGATATTCATAGTAGTGTTTTGTGTTGAGCACATCATAAACCTACTGCTGGGATATTCATACTAGTCTTTTGTGTTGAGCACATCATAGACCTACTGCTGGGATATTCATAGTAGTGTTTTGTGTTGAGCACATCATAAACCTACTGCTGGGATATTCATAGTAGTGTTTTGTGTTGAGCACATCATAAACCTACTGCTGGGATATTCATAGTGTTTTGTGTTGAGCACATCATAAACCTACTGCTGGGATATTCATAGTAGTGTTTGTGTTGAGCACATCATAAATCTACTGCTGGGATATTCATAGTAGTCTTTTGTGTTGAGCACATCATAAACCTACTGCTGGGATATTCATAGTAGTGTTTTGTGTTGAGCACATCATAAACCTACTGCTGGGATATTCATAGTAGTGTTTTGTGTTGAGCACATCATAAACCTACTGCTGGGATATTCATAGTAGTCTTTTGTGTTGAGCACATCATAAACCTACTGCTGGGATATTCATAGTAGTGTTTTGTGTTGAGCACATCATAAACCTACTGCTGGGATATTCATAGTAGTGTTTTGTGTTGAGCACATCATAAACCTACTGCTGGGATATTCATAGTAGTGTTTTGTGTTGAGCACATCATAAACCAACTGCTGGGATATTCATAGTAGTGTTTTGTGGTGAGCACATCATAAACCTACTGCTGGGATATTCATAGTAGTGTTTTGTGTTGAGCACATAAACCTACTGCTGGGATATTCATAGTAGTCTTTTGTGTTGAGCACATCATAAACCTACTGCTGGGATATTCATAGTAGTGTTTTGTGTTGAGCACCTAAACCTACTGCTGGGATATTCATAGTAGTGTTTTGTGTTGAGCACATCATAAACCTACTGCTGGGATATTCATAATAGTGTTTTGTGTTGAGCACATCATAAACCTACTGCTGGGATATTCATAGTAGTGTTTTGTGTTGATCACATCATAAACCTAGTGCTGGGATATTCATAGTAGTGTTTTGTGTTGAGCACATCATAAACCTACTGCTGGGATATTCATACTAGTCTTTTGTGTTGAGCACATCATAGACCTACTGCTGGGATATTCATAGTAGTGTTTTGTGTTGAGCACATCATAAACCTACTGCTGGGATATTCATAGTAGTGTTTTGTGTTGAGCACATCATAAACCTACTGCTGGGATATTCATAGTAGTCTTTTGTGTTGAGCACATCATAAACCTACTGCTGGGATATTCATAGTAGTGTTTTGTGTTGAGCACATCATAAACCTACTGCTGGGATATTCATAGTAGTGTTGAGCACATCATAAACCTACTGCTGGGATATTCATAGTAGTCTTTTGTGTTGAGCACATCATAAACCTACTGCTGGGATATTCATAGTAGTGTTTTGTGTTGAGCACATCATAAACCTACTGCTGGGATATTCATAGTAGTGTTTTGTGTTGAGCACATCATAAACCTACTGCTGGGATATTCATAGTAGTGTTTTGTGTTGAGCACATCATAAATCTACTGCTGGGATATTCATAGTAGTGTTTTGTGGTGAGCACATCATAAACCTACTGCTGGGATATTCATAGTAGTGCTTTGTGTTGAGCACATAAACCTACTGCTGGGATATTCTTAGTAGTCTTTTGTGTTGAGCACATCATAAACCTACTGCTGGGATATTCATAATAGTGTTTTGTGTTGAGCACATCATAAACCTACTGCTGGGATATTCATAGTAGTGTTTTGTGTTGAGCACATCATAAACCTACTGCTGGGATATTCATAGTAGTGTTTTGTGTTGAGCACATCATAAACCTACTGCTGGGATATTCATAGTAGTCTTTTGTGTTGAGCACATCATAAACCTACTGCTGGGATATTCATAGTAGTGTTTTGTGTTGAGCACATCGTAAACCTACTGCTGGGATATTCATAGTAGTGTTTTGTGTTGAGCACATCATAAATCTACTGCTGGGATATTCATAGTAGTGTTTTGTGTTGAGCACATCATAAACCTACTGCTGGGATATTCATACTAGTCTTTTGTGTTGAGCACATCATAAACCTACTGCTGGGATATTCATAGTAGTGTTTTGTGTTGAGCACATCATAAACCTACTGCTGGGATATTCATACTAGTCTTTTGTGTTGAGCACATCATAGACCTACTGCTGGGATATTCATAGTAGTGTTTTGTGTTGAGCACATCATAAACCTACTGCTGGGATATTCATAGTAGTGTTTTGTGTTGAGCACATCATAAACCTACTGCTGGGATATTCATAGTAGTCTTTTGTGTTGAGCACATCATAAATCTACTGCTGGGATATTCATAATAGTCTTTTGTGTTGAGCACATCATAAACCTACTGCTGGGATATTCATAGTAGTGTTTTGTGTTGAGCACATCATAAACCTACTGCTGGGATATTCATAGTAGTGTTTTGTGTTGAGCACATCATAAACCTACTGCTGGGATATTCATAGTAGTCTTTTGTGTTGAGCACATCATAAACCTACTGCTGGGATATTCATAGTAGTGTTTTGTGTTGAGCACATCATAAACCTACTGCTGGGATATTCATAGTAGTGTTTTGTGTTGAGCACATCATAAATCTACTGCTGGGATATTCATAGTAGTGTTTTGTGGTGAGCACATCATAAACCTACTGCTGGGATATTCATAGTAGTGTTTTGTGTTGAGCACATAAACCTACTGCTGGGATATTCATAGTAGTCTTTTGTGTTGAGCACATCATAAACCTACTGCTGGGATATTCATAGTAGTGTTTTGTGTTGAGCACCTAAACCTACTGCTGGGATATTCATAGTAGTATTTGTGTTGAGCACATCATAAACCTACTGCTGGGATATTCATAGTAGTGTTTTGTGTTGAGCACATCATAAACCTACTGCTGGGATATTCATAGTAGTGTTTTGTGTTGAGCACATCATAAACCTACTGCTGGGATATTCATAGTAGTGTTTTGTGTTGAGCACATCATAAACCTACTGCTGGGATATTCATAGTAGTGTTTTGTGTTGAGCACATCATAAACCTACTGCTGGGATATTCATAGTAGTGTTTTGTGTTGAGCACATCATAAACCTACTGCTGGGATATTCATAGTAGTGTTTTGTGTTGAGCACATCATAAACCTACTGCTGGGATATTCATAGTAGTGTTTTGTGTTGAGCACATCATAAACCTACTGCTGGGATATTCATAGTAGTGTTTTGTGTTGAGCACATCATAAACCTACTGCTGGGATATTCATAGTGTTTTGTGTTGAGCACATCATAAACCTACTGCTGGGATATTCATAGTAGTGTTTTGTGTTGAGCACATCATAAACCTACTGCTGGGATATTCATAGTAGTGTTTTGTGTTGAGCACATCATAAACCTACTGCTGGGATATTCATAGTAGTGTTTTGTGTTGAGCACATCATAAACCTACTGCTGGGATATTCATAGTAGTGTTTTGTGTTGAGCACATCATAAACCTACTGCTGGGATATTCATAGTAGTCTTTTGTGTTGAGCACATCATAAATCTACTGCTGGGATATTCATAATAGTCTTTTGTGTTGAGCACATCATAAACCTATTGCTGGGATATTCATAGTAGTGTTTTGTGTTGAGCACATCATAAACCTACTGCTGGGATATTCATAGTAGTGTTGAGCACATCATAAACCTACTGCTGGGATATTCATAGAAGACTTTTGTGTTGAGCACATCATAAACCTACTGCTGGGATATTCATAGTAGTGTTTTGTGTTGAGCACATCATAAACCTACTGCTGGGATATTCATAGTAGTGTTTTGTGTTGAGCACATCATAAACCTACTGCTGGGATATTCATAGTAGTCTTTTGTGTTGAGCACATCATAAACCTACTGCTGGGATATTCATAGTAGTGTTTTGTGTTGAGCACATCATAAACCTACTGCTGGGATATTCATAGTAGTCTTTTGTGTTGAGCACATCATAAACCTACTGCTGGGATATTCATAGTAGTGTTTTGTGTTGAGCACATCATAAACCTACTGCTGGGATATTCATAGTAGTGTTTTGTGTTGAGCACATCATAAACCAACTGCTGGGATATTCATAGTAGTGTTTTGTGGTGAGCACATCATAAACCTACTGCTGGGATATTCATAGTAGTGTTTTGTGTTGAGCACATAAACCTACTGCTGGGATGTTCATAGTAGTCTTTTGTGTTGAGCACATCATAAACCTACTGCTGGGATATTCATAGTAGTGTTTTGTGTTGAGCACCTAAACCTACTGCTGGGATATTCATAGTAGTGTTTTGTGTTGAGCACATCATAAACCTACTGCTGGGATATTCATAATAGTGTTTTGTGTTGAGCACATCATAAACCTACTGCTGGGATATTCATAGTGTTTTGTGTTGAGCACATCATAAACCTACTGCTGGGATATTCATAGTAGTGTTTTGTGTTGAGCACATCATAAACCTACTGCTGGGATATTCATAGTAGTGTTTTGTGTTGAGCACATCATAAACCTACTGCTGGGATATTCATAGTGTTTTGTGTTGAGCACATCATAAACCTACTGCTGGGATATTCATAGTAGTGTTTTGTGTTGAGCACATCATAAACCTACTGCTGGGATATTCATAGTGTTTTGTGTTGAGCACATCATAAACCTACTGCTGGGATATTCATAGTAGTGTTTTGTGTTGAGCACATCATAAACCTACTGCTGGGATATTCATAGTAGTGTTTTGTGTTGAGCACATCATAAATCTACTGCTGGGATATTCATAGTAGTGTTTTGTGTTGAGCACATCATAAACCAACTGCTGGGATATTCATAGTAGTGTTGAGCACATCATAAATCTACTGCTGGGATATTCATAGTAGTGTTTTGTGTTGAGCACATCATAAACCTACTGCTGGGATATCCATAGTAGTGTTTTGTGTTGAGCACATCATAAACCTACTGCTGGGATATTCATAGTAGTGTTTTGTGTTGAGCACATCATAAACCTACTGCTGGGATATTCATAGTAGTGTTTTGTGTTGAGCACATCATAAACCTACTGCTGGGATATTCATAGTAGTCTTTTGTGTTGAGCACATCATAAACCTACTGCTGGGATATTCATAGTAGTGTTTTGTGTTGAGCACATCATAAACCTACTGCTGGGATATTCATAGTAGTGTTTTGTGTTGAGCACATCATAAACCTACTGCTGGGATATTCATAGTAGTGTTTTGTGTTGAGCACATCATAAACCTACTGCTGGGATATTCATAGTAGTGTTTTGTGTTGAGCACATCATAAACCAACTGCTGGGATATTCATAGTAGTGTTTTGTGTTGAGCACATCATAAACCTACTGCTGGGATATTCATAGTAGTGTTTTGTGTTGAGCACATAAACCTACTGCTGGGATATTCATAGTAGTCTTTTGTGTTGAGCACATCATAAACCTACTGCTGGGATATTCATAGTAGTGTTGAGCACATCATAAACCTACTGCTGGGATATTCATAGTAGTGTTGAGCACATCATAAACCTACTGTTGGGATATTCATAGTAGTCTTTTGTGTTGAGAACATCATAAACCTACTGCTGGGATATTCATAGTAGTGTTTTGTGTTGAGCACATCATAAATCTACTGCTGGGATATTCATAGTAGTGTTTTGTGTTGAGCACATCATAAATCTACTGCTGGGATATTCATAGTAGTGTTTTGTGTTGAGCACATCATAAACCAACTGCTGGGATATTCATAGTAGTGTTGAGCACATCATAAATCTACTGCTGGGATATTCATAGTAGTGTTTTGTGTTGAGCACATCATAAACCAACTGCTGGGATATTCATAGTAGTGTTGAGCACATCATAAATCTACTGCTGGGATATTCATAGTAGTGTTTTGTGTTGAGCACATCATAAACCTACTGCTGGGATATCCATAGTAGTGTTTTGTGTTGAGCACATCATAAACCTACTGCTGGGATATTCATAGTAGTGTTTTGTGTTGAGCACATCATAAACCTACTGCTGGGATATTCATAGTAGTGTTTTGTGTTGAGCACATCATAAACCTACTGCTGGGATATTCATAGTAGTCTTTTGTGTTGAGCACATCATAAACCTACTGCTGGGATATTCATAGTAGTGTTTTGTGTTGAGCACATCATAAACCTACTGCTGGGATATTCATAGTAGTGTTTTGTGTTGAGCACATCATAAACCAACTGCTGGGATATTCATAGTAGTGTTTTGTGGTGAGCAGATCATAAACCTACTGCTGGGATATTCATAGTAGTGTTTTGTGTTGAGCACATAAACCTACTGCTGGGATATTCATAGTAGTCTTTTGTGTTGAGCACATCATAAACCTACTGCTGGGATATTCATAGTAGTGTTTTGTGTTGAGCACATCATAAACCTACTGCTGGGATATTCATAATAGTGTTTTGTGTTGAGCACATCATAAACCTACTGCTGGGATATTCATAGTGTTTTGTGTTGAGCACATCATAAACCTACTGCTGGGATATTCATAGTAGTGTTTTGTGTTGAGCACATCATAAACCTACTGCTGGGATATTCATAGTAGTGTTTTGTGTTGAGCACATCATAAACCTACTGCTGGGATATTCATAGTGTTTTGTGTTGAGCACATCATAAACCTACTGCTGGGATATTCATAGTAGTGTTTTGTGTTGAGCACATCATAAACCTACTGCTGGGATATTCATAGTAGTCTTTTGTGTTGAGCACATCATAAATCTACTGCTGGGATATTCATAGTAGTCTTTTGTGTTGAGCACATCATAAACCTACTGCTGGGATATTCATAGTAGTGTTGAGCACATCATAAATCTACTGCTGGGATATTCATAGTAGTGTTGAGCACATCATAAACCTACTGCTGGGATATTCATAGTAGTGTTTTGTGTTGAGCACATCATAAACCTACTGCTGGGATATTCATAGTAGTGTTTTGTGTTGAGCACATCATAAACCTACTGCTGGGATATTCATAGTAGTGTTTTGTGTTGAGCACATCATAAATCTACTGCTGGGATATTCATAGTAGTGTTTTGTGTTGAGCACATCATAAACCAACTGCTGGGATATTCATAGTAGTGTTGAGCACATCATAAATCTACTGCTGGGATATTCATAGTAGTGTTTTGTGTTGAGCACATCATAAACCTACTGCTGGGATATCCATAGTAGTGTTTTGTGTTGAGCACATCATAAACCTACTGCTGGGATATTCATAGTGTTTTGTGTTGAGCACATCATAAACCTACTGCTGGGATATTCATAGTAGTGTTTTGTGTTGAGCACATCATAAACCTACTGCTGGGATATTCATAGTAGTGTTTTGTGTTGAGCACATCATAAACCTACTGCTGGGATATTCATAGTAGTGTTTTGTGTTGAGCACATCATAAACCTACTGCTGGGATATTCATAGTAGTCTTTTGTGTTGAGCACATCATAAATCTACTGCTGGGATATTCATAGTAGTCTTTTGTGTTGAGCACATCATAAACCTACTGCTGGGATATTCATAGTAGTGTTTTGTGTTGAGCACATCATAAACCTACTGCTGGGATATTCATAGTAGTGTTTTGTGTTGAGCACAATTTTACATCTAACTAAGATGTTTGGTGTATTTCTCAAGTGAAAAAATGTGCATGAAAACGATTCCGCTCTCGTTGAATGACAAACAGTTGAAGAATCCCTACTGTTGACCAATCACCGATGAACTAACAATGTCTTCATAATATATGCCTGAACAGTTTCTGATGGAAAGCATGCGGATGCCTTAACGCTGCTAAAAAGGGCTGTCAGAGGTTACCACACACACACCGACACACAAACACACACACACCGACAGACACACACACACAAGCCCTTGATATGTGATCAGCTCGCATTAACTCATCAATACTCTCCAAACACGCACACACATACACTGTATATACTGTAAGGCTTTGTGACTCTCTCCTTTCAGTTGGTGCCCCTCCTCCCTTCCTTTCACTGATTAGTTCCCCTGTTTTTCTCTCTTTTTGGTCTGTCTACATCTGTCTCTCCCTTCCTGTGACCCCACTGTCTGAGGGTGTCTCAGGGGGTATCTCAAGTGTGTAGTAATACACGTGTGTGAAATAGGCCAAATATAATATATATACACTACCAGTCTAAAGTTTGAGAACACCTACTTATTCAAGGGTTTTTCTTTATTTGTACTATTTTCTACATTGTAGACTAATAGTGAAGACATCAAAACTATGAAATAACACGTGGAATCCTTTAACTTTTTAGGGATAGGGGGCAGCATTTTCACTTTGGATGAATAGCATGCCCAGAGTGAACTGCCTCCCACTCTGTCCCAGATGCTAATATATGCATATTATTAATACTATTGGATAGAAAACACTCTGAAGTTCCTAAAACTGTTTGAATGATATCTGTGAGTATAACAGAACTCATATGGCAGGCAAAAACCTGAGAAAAAATCCAAACAGGAAGTGGGAATTCTGAGGCTGGTCGACTCATCGCCTATTGAAATCCCAGTGGGATATGGATCTGTTTGCACTTCCTACGCCTTCCACTAGATGTCAACAGTCTGTAGAACGTTGAATGAAGCTTCTACTGTGATGTTGAGCCGGATGGGAGCTGTTTGAGTCAGTGGTCTGGCAGAGTGCCAGGTCCTGGTCACGCGCATTCCACATGATATCGATGATATCGATCCATTACTTCTATAGACACAAAGGAATTCTCCGGTTGGAACGTTATTGAATATTTATGATAACAACATCCTAAAGATTGATTCTATACTTAGTTTGACAAGTTTATTCGACCTGTAATATAACTTTTTGAAGTTTTCGTCCGAAGTTCCCCTGGACCTGCGCGAGCGTTTGGATATGTGTACTAAACGTGCTAACAAAAGTAGCTACTTGGACATAAATAATGGACATTATCGAACAAAACAACAATTTATTGTGGAACTAGGATTCCTGGGAGTGCATTCTGATGAAGATCATCAAAGGACACAGCGGTTGCATTAAGAACAAGTGTATCTTTAATTCTATGTAAAACATGTATCTTTCATCAAAGTTTATGATGAGTATTTCTGTTATTTGATGTGGCTCTCTGCAATTTCTCCGGATATTTTGGAGGCATTTCTGAACATGGCGCCAATGTAAACTGAGATTTTTGGATATAAATATGCACATTATCGAACAAAACATACATGTATTGTATAACATGATGTCCTATGAGTGTCATCTGATGAAGATCATCAAAGGTTAGTGATTAATTGTATCTCTATTTCTGCTTTTTGTGACTCCTATCTTTGGCTGGGAAAATGGCGTGTGTGTTTTTTGGACTTGGCGATGATCTAACATATTCATATGTTGTGTTTTCGCTGTAAAGCATTTTTAAAATCGGACACGATGGGTAGATTAACAAGATGCTTATCTTTCATTTGCTGTATTGGACTTGTTAATGTGTGAAAGTTACATATTTCCCCCCAAAAAATGAATTTCCCGCGCTGCCTTTTCAGCGGAATGTTGTCGAGGGGTTCCGCTAGCGGAACGTGTGTCCTAGAAAGGTTAATCAAAAAAGCATTAAACAAATCAAAATATATTGTATATTTGAGATTCTTCAAATAGCCACCCTTTGTCTTGATGACAACTTTGCACACTCTTGGCATTCTCTCAAACAGCTTCATGAGGTAGTCACCTAGAATGCATTTCAATTAACAGGTGTGCATTGTTAAAAGTGGAATTGTGGAATTTCTTTGTTGAATTTCTTTCATTCTTAATGCGTTTCATGCAATCAGTTGTGTTGTGACAAGGTAGGGGGGTATACAGAAGATAGCCCTATTTGGTAAAAGACGATATTATGGCAAGAAAAGCTCAAATAGGCTCTGTCGCAGCCAGCTGTGACCGGGAGACCCATGGGGCGGCGCACAATTGGCCCAGCGTCGTCCGTGTTAGGGGAGGGTTTGGCAGGCAAAGATGTCCTTGTCCTAACACACACTAGCGACTCCTGTGGTGGGCCAGGCGCAGTGCACGCTGACACGGTCGCCAGGTGTACTGTGTTTCCTCCGACAAATTGGTGCGGCTGGCTTCCAGGTTAAGTGGGCATTGTGTCAAGAAGCAGTGCAGCTTGGTTGGGTTGTGTTTTGGAGGACGCACAACTCTCGACCAATTAGATACCACAAAATTGAAAAAAAGAACAGCTCAAACAAGCAAAGAGACACGGCAGTCCAACTTTGAAAGTTTCTTCAAGTGCAGTCGCAAAAACCATCAAGGGCTATGATGAAACTGGATCTCAAGAGGACCGCCACAGGAAAGGAAGAAACCACTACTAAAGGACATCAATAAGAAGAGACTTGCTTGGGCCAAGAAACACGAGCAATGGACATTAGACCGGTGTAAATGTGTCCTTTGTTCTGGATTTCAAGTTTAAGATTTTTGGTTTCAACCGCTGTGTCTTTGTGAGATGCGGTGTGGATGAACGGATGATCTCTGCATGTGTATTTCCCATGGAGGAGGAGGTGTGATGGTGTGGGGGTGCTTTTCTGGTGACACTGTCTGTGATTTATTTAATTCAAGGCACACTTAACCAGCATGGCTACCACAGCATTCTGCAGCGATACGCGTCCCATCTGGTTTGGGCTGAGTGAAGGAAAGTAGGTGTTCTAAAACTTTTGACCGGTAGTGTGTCTATATATATACACATATACACACCTTATTATTATCTCCCCCTTTCCATTTCTCTCTTTCTTTCTCTCTCTATCTTCTCTTTCTTCTTCTTCTCTCTCCTCTATTTCTTCCCATCTCTCCTCCTCCTCTCTTTTTTACCCTCTCTCTCCTTCACTCTTTCTTTCTCAATCCTCTCCCTCTTCTCTCTTTTGTTCTCTCGCCCTCTCTCTCCTTCTTCCAGTCACACAGCTGTCACCAACAGCTGGAAAGTTTAAAAAGACACTCTACTCAGCTGGACAGTCAAGTGAACATACACACTCACACACATACGCACGTACACCACCAGTTTTAAAAAAGAACCGTGACTGTTTGTGTCAATGAGAGAATGTGTGGAAAATACGTTCAAAAGGTTCACACAATGGATTGTGGGTGCTTCAGTGTGTGTGTGTTTGTGTGTGTGTGCTTGCGTGCGTGCGTGCGTGCGTGCGTGCGTGCGTGTGTGTGTGCATGTGTGTTTGTTTGTGTGTGCGTGTGTCTCTGTGTGTGTGTGTGTGCTTGCGTGCGTGCGTGTGTGTGTGTTTGTGCGTGTGTGCGTTTGTGCGTGTGTGCGTTTGTGTGTGTGTGTGTGTGTGTGTGTGTGTGTGTGTGTGTGTGTGTGTGTGTGTGTGTGTGTGTGTGTGTGTGTGTGTGTGTGTGTGTGTGTGTGTGAATAGACCACCCTGAGAGGCTGTTTGTGTTAGGCGGACAAGGTCAAGAGGTGAGGGAAAGCAGTAAAGAAAAGTGATTGGAGGAGAAGAGCCTAATGAATAGATGGAGGCTAGAGAAACAGTCAGAAAGAGAAAGTGTGTGTTGTCATGTATGTGTCATTGTCTAGGCACTGCAGGCAGGAGTTACATGGTTCTCTTCTTATAGAGTTTAGTGTGTGTAAAACAGAGGGAGGCTAAGTGACTGAATAGGGAGTGAGTGAGGGAGGGGGAGGGAGCACAGAAATACAATGTGTAGAATATGTGTGTGTTACTGTGTTTTATTAGCAGCAGAGAGGGTCTGTGGAATTGTAAGGGAATGCATCTTTTTTTCCTTTTAACTGTATATGTGTGTGTGTGTGTGTGTCGTGTGTGTGTGTGCTTGTGTGTTTGTTTGTGTGTGTGTGTGCTTGCGTGCGTGCATGTGTGTTTGTGTGTGTGTGTGCTTGCGTGTGTGTGTGTGTGTGTGTGTGTGTGTACGTGTGTGTTTGTGTGTGCGTGTGTGTGTGTGTGCTTGCGTGTGTGTGTGTGTGTATGTGTGTTTGTGTGTGTGTGAGTGTGAGTGTGTGTGTGCGTGTGCGTGTGTGTGTGTGCGTGTGTGCGTGTGTGTAAGTGTATGTGTGTGTGTGTGTGCTTGCGTGTGTGTTTGTGTGTGTGTGTGCATGTGTGCGTGTGTGTGAGCGTGTGTGTGTGTGTGTGATTGAGTGTGCGTGTATGTGTGTTTGTGTGTGTGTGTTTGCGTGTGTGTGTATGCAGGGTTATACGTTTCTCTATATCTACATTGCTTGGGAGAGTCTGACTACGGGGGTGAATGAATAGATGGAAAGGGGAGGGGTAAAGTGACAGGGGGAGGAGAGAAAGAGAGAGTGAGAGTTTTGTGACACTATTGAAACTGAAGAAAGAGGAGAAAGAGAGGCAATGGGGAAATGAAAGAAGAAGGGTGTAATAAATCAACTGTTATAGACGTCCGAAACACGGAACAGAAACATTCCTAGAATAACACAGAACTTCAGTGAACTACGGAATCGTTCTCACAACAAGTCTACAGTGGCAAGAAAAGTATGTGAACCCTTTGGAATGACCTGGATTTCTGCATCAATTGGTCATCAAATTTGATCTGATCTTCATCTAGGTCACAACAATAAACAAACACATGTATTTTTCTTTTTCTTTAAATATTCACAGTGTAGGTTGGAAAAAGTATGTGAACTCCTCGGCTAATGACTTCTCCAAAAGCTAATTGGAGTCAGGA
This sequence comes from Salvelinus namaycush, assembly GCF_016432855.1. Lineage (NCBI taxonomy): Eukaryota > Metazoa > Chordata > Actinopteri > Salmoniformes > Salmonidae > Salvelinus > Salvelinus namaycush. The sequence goes on from NC_052343.1 coordinate 26,267,588, forward strand.
GTCAGCTAACCTGGAGTCCAATCAATGAAACGAGATTGGAGATGTTGGTTAGAGCTTCCTTTCCCTATAAAAAACACTTATAAAATGTGAGTTTGCTATTCACAAGAAGCATTGGCTGATCTGAACCATGCCTTGAACAAAAGAGTTATCAGAAGACCTAAGATTAACTAGTTGAATAGTTGACTGCATAAATCTGGAAAGGGTTACAAAAGTATCTCTAAAAGCCTTGATGTTCATCAGTCCACCGTAAGACAAATTGTCTATAAATGGAAAGTTCAGCACTGTTGCTACTCTCCCTAGGAGTGGCCGTCCTGCAAAGATGACTGCAAGAGCACAGCGCAGAATGCTCAAGAAGAATCCTAGAGTGTCAGCTAAAGACTTACAGAAATCTCTGGAACATGCTAACATCTCTGTTGACGATACGTAAAACACTAAACAAGAATGGTGTTAATGGGAGGACACCACAGAAGAAGCCACCTCTGTCCAAAAAAAAACATTGCTGCACGTCTGAAGTTTGCAAAAGTGCACCTGGATGTTTCACAGCGCTACTGGCAAAATATTCTGTGGACAGATGAAACTACAGTTGAGTTGTTTGGAAGGAACACACAACACTATGTGTGGAGAAATACAGGCACAGCACACCAACATCAAAACCCCATCCCAACTGTAAAGTTTGGTGGAGGGAGCATCATGGTTTGGGGCTGCTTTGCTGGCTGCTTCAGGGCCTGGACAGCTTGCTATCATCGACGGAAAAATTAATTCCCAAGTTAATCAAGACATTTTGAAGGAGACTGTTAGGCTATCTGTCCGCCAATTGAAGCTCAACAGAAGTTAGGTGATGCAACAGGACAACGACCCAAAACACAGAAGTAAATCAACAACAGAATGGCTTTAACAGAAGAAAATACGCCTTCTGGAGTGGCCCAGTCAGAGTCCTGACCTCAACCCGATTTGAGATGCTGTGGCATGACCTCAAGAGAGCAGTTCACACCAGACATCCCAAGAATATTGCTGAACTGAAACAGGTTTTGTAAAGAGGGATGGTCCAAAATTCCTCCTGACGGTTGTGCAGGTCTGATCCGCAACTACAGAAAACATTTGGTTGAGGTTATTGCTGCCAAATGAGGGTCAACCAGTTATTAAATCCAAGGGTTCAGGTACTTTTTCCACCTTGCACTGTGAATGGTTACACGGTGTGTTCAATAAAGACATGAAAACGTATAATTGTTTGTGTGTTATAAGTTTGTTGTGAACTAGATGAAGATCAGATCAAATTTGATGACCAATTTATGCAGAAATCCAGGTATTTCCAAAGGGTTCACATACTTCTACAGACTGGTGAAAGATTCAAGTCACTGTAGTTCTATAGAGTGGTGAAAGATACAAGTCACTGTAGTTCTATAGAGTGGTGAAAGATACAAGTCACTGTAGTTCTATAGAGTGGTGAAAGATACAAGTCACTGTAGTTCTATAGAGTGGTGAAAGATACAAGTCACTGTAGTTCTATAGAGTGGTGAAAGATTCAAGTCACTGTAGTTCTATAGAGTGGTGAAAGATAAAAGTCACTGTAGTTCTATAGAGTGGTGAAAGATACAAGTCACTGTAGTTCTATAGAGTGGTGAAAGATTCAAGTCACTGTAGTTCTATAGAGTGGTGAAAGATACAAGTCACTGTAGTTCTATAGAGTGGTGAAAGATTCAAGTCACTGTAGTTCTATAGACTGGTGAAAGATACAAGTCACTGTAGTTCTATAGAGTGGTGAAAGACAGAGAGAGTGAAGACCAATCTAGTAGAGCAGTTAAAGTCTGAGGTATGTTTTACTACTGGGGGGGAGAAAGGGGGAAGAAGGAGTGAGTGAGAAGGGTAAAGGGGAGAGAGTGATAGCTACTGAATAGACCTGTGGTAGTGTCACGTTCTGACCATAGTTCTTGTGTGTTTTGCTTGTTTTAGTGTTGGTTGGGACGTGAGCTGGGTGGGCATTCTATGTTGTGTGTCTAGTTTGTCTGTTTCTATGTTTGGCCTAATATGGTTCTCAATCAGAGGCAGATGTTTTGTGTTGTCTCTGATTGGGAATCATATATAGGTGGCTTGTTTTGTGTTGGGGTTTGTGGGTGGTTGTTTCCTGTCTCTGTGTTTTCTCTGCACCAGCTAGGACTGTATCGGTTTGCCACTTTTTGTTATTTTGTATTTGTAAGTGTTCTCTGTTTATCGTTTAATTAAACATGTTGAGCACTGGCTACGCTGCGTGTTGGTACGATCCCTGCTACACCTCCTCTTCTCTTGAAGAGAAGGAAGGCTGCCGTTACAGAACCACCCACCAATCTCGGACCAAGCAGCGTGGCTACGGGCAGCAGCAGCAGCGGCCCATTACACAGGACTCCTGGACATGGGAGGAAATTCTGGAGGGTAAAGGACCCTGGGCTAAGGTTGGAGAATATCGCCGCTCTCGTGAAGAGCTGGAGGCAGCTAAAGCCGAGGAGCGGTGGTATGAGGAGGCAGCACGGCAGCGTGGCTGGAAGCCCGAGAAGAAACCCCAAAAATTTATTGGGGGGGGCTAAAGGGGAGTGTGGCGAAGTCAGGTAGGAGACCTGCGCCAACTTCCCGGGCTTACCGTGGAAAGCGAGAGTACGGGCAGACACCGTGTTGTGCGGAAGAGCGCACGGTGTCTCCTGTACGTATGCATAGCCCGGTGCGGTACATCCCAGCTCCACGTATCGGCCGGACTAGATTGAGCATTGAGCCAGGTGTCATGAAGCCGGCTCAACATATCTGATCTCCAGTATGTCTCCTCGGGCCGGTGTACATGGCACCAGACTTACGCATGGTGTCCCCGGTTCGCCAGCACAGCCCAGTGCGGGCTATTCCTCCTCCCCGCACTGGTCGGGCTACGGGGATCATTCAACCAGGTAAGGTTGGGCAGGCTCGGTGCTCAAGGGAGCCAGTACGCTTTCACGGTCCGGTATATCCGGCGCCATCTCCTCGCTCCAGCCCGGTGCCACCAGTTCCGGCACCACGCACCAAGCCTCCAGAGCCCTGTACGCACTGTTCCTTCTCCCCGCACTCGCCCTGAGGTGCGTGCCCTCAGCCCGGTACCACCAGTGCCGGTACTACGCACCAGGTGTATAGTGCGCCTTCGAGAGTCCAGTGTGCCCTGTTCCTGCTCCACGCACTAGCCTTGAGGTGCGTGTCTACAAACCGGTACCACCAGTTCCGGCAACACGCACCAGGCCTACAGTGCGCCTCAGCAGGTCTGAGCTGCCTGCCTGCCCAGCGCCGTCTGAGCTGCCTGCCTGCCCAGCGCCGTCTGAGCTGCCTGCCTGCCCAGCGCCGTCTGAGCTGCCTGCCTGCCCAGCGCCGTCTGAGCTGCCTGCCTGCCCAGCGCCGTCTGAGCTGCCTGCCTGCCCAGCGCCATCTGAGCCATCCGTCTGCCCAGCGCCATCTGAGCCATCCGTCTGTCCCGAGCCGTCAGAGCCGCCCGTCTGTCCCGAGCCGTCAGAGCCGCCCGTCTGTCCCGAGCCGTCAGAGCCGCCCGTCTGTCCCGAGCCATTAGAGCCGTCCGTCAGTCAGGAACCGTTAGAGCCGTCCGTCAGTCAGGAGCCGTTAGAGCCGTCCGTCAGTCAGGAGCCGCCAGAGCCGCCAGCCAGTCAGGAGCCGCCAGAGCCTCCAGCCAGTCAGGAGCCGCCAGAGCCGCCAGCCAGTCAGGAGCCGCCAGAGCCGCCAGCCAGTCAGGAGCCGCCAGAGCCGCCAGCCAGTCAGGAGCCGCCAGAGCCGCCAGCCAGTCAGGAGCTGCCAGAGCTGCCCTCCAGTCATGAGCTGCCCTCCAGTCATGAGCTGCCCTCCAGTCATGAGCTGCCCTCCAGTCATGAGCTGCCCTCCAGTCATGAGCTGCCACTCAGTCCGGAGCTGCCACTCAGTCCGGAGCTGCCACTCAGTCCGGAGCTGCCACTCAGTCCGGAGCTGCCACTCAGTCCGGAGCTGCCACTCAGTCCGGAGCTGCCACTCAGTCCGGAGCTGCCACTCAGTCCGGAGCTGCCATTCAGTCCGGAGCTACCTCTCTGTCCGGAGCTACCTCTCTGTCCTGAGCTACCTCTCGGTTCGGAGCTGTCTCCTCAGTCTGATGGGGCCCTTTGTGAGGGTTCCTAGGCTAAGGTCGGCGGCAAGGGTCGCCACTCAAAGGACGCTAAGGAGGGGGACAAAGACAATGGTGGAGTGGTGTCCTCGTCCAGCGCCGGAGCCGCCACCGCGGACAGATGCCCACCCAGACCCTCCCCTAGAGTTTTAGGTGCGTTCGGAGTCCGCACCTCAGGAGGGGGGTACTGTCACGTTCTGACCATAGTTCTTGTGTGTTTTGCTTGTTTTAGTGTTGGTCAGGACGTGAGCTGGGTGGGCATTCTATGTTGTGTGTCTAGTTTGTCTGTTTCTATGTTTGGCCTAATATGGTTCTCAATCAGAGGCAGATGTTTTGTGTTGTCTCTGATTGGGAATCATATATAGGTGGCTTGTTTTGTGTTGGGGTTTGTGGGTGGTTGTTTCCTGTCTCTGTGTTTTCTCTGCACCAGCTAGGACTGTATCGGTTTGCCACTTTTTGTTATTTTGTATTTGTAAGTGTTCTCTGTTTATCGTTTAATTAAACATGTTGAGCACTGGCTACGCTGCGTGTTGGTCCGATCCCTGCTACACCTCCTCTTCTCTTGAAGAGAAGGAAGGCTGCCGTTACAGCGAGAATATTGTTGTAGGCCAGCGAAAGTTATAGGTGTGCTGTGCTTTAGAGCTGGGCAAAGGGGGAGGATAGGGGGGGTCTGTAATGAATAGGTAGAAGAAAGAGAGAAGGAAAGAGAGAGTTGATGCATGGCAGTAGTTGTGTGAGCAAATGAAAGACAGAGGGAGTAAGTTACAGTAAGCTAAGTTACAGGAGGGGAGGAGGGAGTTACAGGTGTATTTTACTGGAGGGGAGGAGGGAGTTACAGGTGTGTTTTACTGGAGGGGAGGAGGGAGTTACAGGTGTGTTTTACAGGAGGGGAGGAGGGAGTTACAGGTGTGTTTTACAGGAGGGGAGGAGGGAGTTACAGGTGTGTTTTACAGGAGGGGTGGAGGGAGTTACAGGTGTGTTTTACAGGAGGGGAGGAGGGAGTTACAGGTGTGTTTTACAGGAGGGGAGGAGGGAGTTACAGGTGTGTTTTACAGGAGGGGAGGAGGGAGTTACAGGTGTGTTTTACAGGAGGGGAGGAGGGAGTTACAGGTGTGTTTTACTGGAGGGGAGGAGGGAGTTACAGGTGTGTTTTACAGGAGGGGAGGAGGGAGTTACAGGTGTGTTTTACAGGAGGGGAGGAGGGAGTTACAGGTGTGTTTTACAGGAGGGGAGGAGGGAGTTACAGGTGTGTTTTACTGGAGGGGAGGAGGGAGTTACAGGTGTGTTTTACTGGAGGGGAGGAGGGAGTTACAGGTGTGTTTTACTGGAGGGGAGGAGGGAGTTACAGGTGTGTTTTACTGGAGGGGAGGAGGGAGTTACAGGTGTGTTTTACAGGAGGGGAGGAGGGAGTTACAGGTGTGTTTTACTGGAGGGGAGGAGGGCAGAAGGAGAGAGGAGGGGAAAGGAGGGGGAAGAAAGAGGGATGAGGGTAGAGATGGGGAGGGGGAGAAGGAGGGAGGGAGGGGATGGGTGAGAAATAGGGAGGAGGGGAGTCGAAGGGGGAGAAGGAGGGAGGAGGAAGGAGGGAGGAGGGGACGAAGGGGGAGAAGGAGAAGGAGGGGAGGGTCTGTCTGTCTGTAATGAATAGGGCTATTAGTGAGAGGGAAATCAACCAGGGTCTCCCTCCCCAAGACCCAGGGGCTTTGTACTACTGAGGTCTACTCTTACTGCCACACCAGTGGAGGCTGCTGAGTGGAGGACGGCTCATAGGAATGGCTGGAATGGAGTCAATGGGATAGAATGGTACTATTCCATTGACTACATTCCAGCCATTACTATGAGCCGTCCTCCCTTCAACAATCTCCACTGTGCAACACAGTACAGAGGACAGAGAGGATGCCCACACTGACAGACCAATCAACTGCACTTCTACAAACACAGACAGAAAAACACTATTGGGATGCCCATAAACAGCAAAACACAGAAGTTCTGTAAACACACAAACGCTAAGTCTTGATCACACAGAACATTCCACTGTGAAAGCTGTTGTTGACCACACAAACACACACACCCTCCTGGGTGTGCCCTAGTTAACTCCTTAGGGGAACAGACGTTCTTGGGAACCTTCCTCTGCAGCTGTTTCCACACGGATCATCTAGGTGACGGAACAGGGATTGCCCACCTGGGAATGGCCCCTAGTCCTCTCAGCCTGTCCCGGGCCTCACATCACTAAACAGCTGTACATATCAACTCAAGAACACACAGACACTGAAACAGACAAAGATACACACAAACAACACACACACTCCCAGATGAGTTTATGTGTATTCTGTTGGTCAGCTTCCTAACTGAACAACAGGTCAGACTTGTATTCTGACCTGGCTAATGATAAAGCATGTTTTCCAGCCTGTAGTCTTGACCTATAACCCTGAGATATGGACATGGATGTAGACTCCAACGACACCACAGTCAGTCAGTCTCCAGCCATAGGAGTCTCCAGCCATGTCTCAGAGTTAGCCTTGACCCAGGAAGAGGAAGCCGAGCCTTCATGTGATAAACACTACAATAGACTCTCATACATCACTGCACAGGAAGCCAGCTGTCTGTCCACCACCTCCCAAGATGGACGACCCACTTTATCAGGTTATCACATTGAAACAGATCTACACTGAGACATACTCATTGGGTCTGTTCACTAGAAGGATAGAATCAAATGTGAAATGGACATGTTCTATTTCTCTGAACGCTTCATAAACACACATATGCACAAACAGGAGTTTGGATGCAGCACAGGGTCACAAGGACACCGCTGCCCCTGGAGCTATTTGGAAGGCACCCAGACGAAAACAAACTTAGTCAGTATGGATAGCATGGCTGATAATAATTACACACACACTCCACTGTTCCAACACAGCACAAACCAATCTCGACAAAGTAAGTGTGTGTGTGTGTGTGTGTGTGTGTGTGTGTGTGTGTGTGTGTGTGTGTGTGTGTGTGTGTGTGTGTGTGTGTGTGTGTGTGTGTGTGTGTGTGTGTGTGTGTGTGTGTGTGTGTCCGTCCTACCCAGCACATCTGGGTCTGTTCGGGACTTCATAACTACTCTAAACAATAATAATTTTGTCATTGCTGGACTTTTCAGAGAACAATACTGCCGTTATCTTATCCAAGACACTCTGGGAGAGAGGGCAGGATACGAGACACTCTGGGAGAGAGGGCAGGATACGAGACACTCTGGGAGAGAGGGCAGGACACGAGACACTCTGGGAGAGAGGGCAGGATACGAGACACTCTGGGAGAGAGGGCAGGATACAAGACACTCTGGGAGAGAGGGCAGGATACAAGACACTCTGGGAGAGAGGGCAGGATACAAGACACTCTGGGAGAGAGGGCAGGATACAAGACACTCTGGGAGAGAGGGCAGGATACGAGACACTCTGGGAGAGAGGGCAGGATACGAGACACTCTGGGAGAGAGGGCAGGATACGAGACACTCTGGGAGAGAGGGCAGGATACAAGACACTCTGGGAGAGAGGGCAGGATACGAGACACTCTGGGAGAGAGGGCAGGATACGAGACACTCTGGGAGAGAGGGCAGGATACAAGACACTCTGGGAGAGAGGGCAGGATACGAGACACTCTGGGAGAGAGGGCAGGATACAAGACACTCTGGGAGAGAGGGCAGGATACGAGACACTCTGGGAGAGAGGGCAGGATACGAGACACTCTGGGAGAGAGGGCAGGATACAAGACACTCTGGGAGAGAGGGCAGGATACAAGACACTCTGGGAGAGAGGGCAGGATACAAGACACTTTGGGAGAGAGGGCAGGATACGAGACACTCTGGGAGAGAGGGCAGGATACGAGACACTCTGGGAGAGAGGGCAGGATACAAGACACTCTGGGAGAGAGGGCAGGATACAAGACACTTTGGGAGAGAGGGCAGGATACGAGACACTCTGGGAGAGAGGGCAGGATACGAGACACTCTGGGAGAGAGGGCAGGATACAAGACACTCTGGGAGAGAGGGCAGGATACAAGACACTCTGGGAGAGAGGGCAGGATACAAGACACTCTGGGAGAGAGGGCAGGATACGAGACACTCTGGGAGAGAGGGCAGGATACAAGACACTCTGGGAGAGAGGGCAGGATATAAGACACTCTGGGAGAGAGGGCAGGATACAAGACACTCTGGGAGAGAGGGCAGGATACAAGACACTTTGGGAGAGAGGGCAGGATACGAGACACTCTGGGAGAGAGGGCAGGATACAAGACACTCTGGGAGAGAGGGCAGGATACAAGACACTCTGGGAGAGAGGGCAGGATATGTCTCTCTCAACATCCATCTCTGTTGTGTGTGAGACCATTACCATGATAATACTATGCTCTGGCTGTTCAGACAGTACATACCCGTTTTGTAGAGTAATTGTTGCTTCAACTACATCATATGATACATTTGACAGTACTTGGATCATGCTGTAAATCAGGGTGGATGAAGTTGCCTCCAGAAACTGACCTAAGATCAGTGGTTTAGCAAGGGTAAGCTGATCCCAGATCTGTGCCTAGCAGCAACTTCTACCAGCAGTGTAACTCAAGCGGTACTTATCTTAGACCATACAGTAAACTGGACTGCTCTTAATATAGATCCTGTGATAAAGCTGTCATACATCTCTCATTATAGCACTCTCTGTGGATTAAGCTGACTGTTATAGATGCAGTCATACAGTATAGTATATTATATACATGTAAGTATGTGTATACCTGCTCGTCGAACATCTCATTCCAGAATCATGGGTCTTATTATGGAGTTGGTCCCCCCTTTGCTGCTATAACAGCCTCTGCTCTTCTGGGAAGGCTTTTCACTAGATGCTGGAACATTGCTGCAGGGACTTACTTCCATTCAGCCACAAGAGCATTAGTGAGGTTGGGTACTGATGTCAGCATTCTAATTCATCCCAAAGGTGGTCGATGGGGTTGAGGTCAGGCCTCTGTGCAAGCCAGTCAAGTTCTTCTACACCGATCTCGACAAAGCATCTCTGGGGCCTCCCGAGTTGTACAGCGGTCTAAGGCACTGCATCGCAGTGCTAGAGGCATCACTACAGACCCGGCTTCGATCCCAGGCTGTGACGCAGCCAGCCGCGACCAGGAGACTCATGAGGCAGTGCACAATTGGCCCATCATTTGGCCGGCCGGGATGTCCTTGTCCCATCGCGCTCTAGCAACTCCTTGTGGCGGGCCGGGTGCCTGCAGGCTGACTCGTGTTGCCAGTTGTACGGTGTTTCCTCTGACACAGTGGTGTGGCTGACTTCCAGGTTAAGCTAGCAGTGTGCCAAAAAGCAGTGCAGCTTGGCAGGGTCGTGTTTCGGAGGATGCAAGTTCTCGACCTTCGCCTCTCCCAAGTCCGTACGGGAGTTGCAGCGATGGGACAAGACTGTAACTACCAATTGGATACCACAAAATTAGGGATAAAAAAGGGTAAAAAGTACACAAACAATATATATAATAATAAAATAAAAAATCGAGAATGTCATTGAATGCTGTAGTGTTAAGATTTCCCTTTACTGGAACTAAGGGGCCTAGCCCGAACCATGAAAAACAGCCACAGAACATTATTCCTCCTCCATCAAACTTTACAGTTGGTACTATGCATTCAGGCAGGTAGCGTTCTCCTAGACTCGTCCGTCGGACTGCCAGATGGTGAAGTGTGATTCCTCACTCCAGAGAACGCATTTCCACTGCTCCAGAGTCCAATGGCGGCCAGCTTTATACCACACCAGCGGACGCTTGGCATTGTGCATGGTGCATTGTGCATGGTGCATTGTGCATGGTGCATTGTGCATTGTGCATGGCTTGTGTGAGGCTGCTTGGCCATGGAAACACATTTCATTATGCTCCAGACGAACAGCTCTTGTGCTGACGTTGTTTGCAGAGGCAGTTTGGAACTCGGTAGTGAGTGTTGCAACCGAGGACATACGATTTTTACGTGCTACGCGCTTCAGCACTCGGCTGTCCCATTCTGTGAGCTTATGTGGCCTACCACTTCGCGGATGAGCCGTTCACAATAACAGCACTTACAGTTGACCTGGTCAGCTCTAGCAGGGCAGAAATTTGACAAACTGACTTGTTGGAAAGGTGGCATCCTATGATGGTGCCACATTGAAAGTCATTGAGCTCTTCAGTAAGAGCCATTCTACTGCCAAAGTTTGTCTACAGTGTTTGTCTATGGAGATTGCATGGTTGTGTGCTTGATTTTATACACAAAGGTATGGCTGACATAGCAGAATCCACTAATTTGAAGGGGTGTCCACATATTTTGTATATATAGTGTATATTAGATACAGTAGATAAGGCCTAGGTGCTTGTTGTGTGGAGGCATGCTCCCTTGACACTGAGTAAATATTGACTCTAGAGTAGATGTGGGAAAGAGAGCAAGGGAAGAATGAAAGAGAGAGAAGACAGAGAGAGGGAGTGTGAGAGAGAAAGGAAGAGGTGTAGTCTTTCTTAATAGTTCCTTTCACTCAGAAGTCTGGTCAAAGTGTACTCCTCTCACTTTTTTCTCCTTCAGTCGGTTTCTCTCCACATTCCACACTTTTCTCTCCTCTCTTTCTCTCTCATCCTAAAACCTCTGCTCTTCTTACACATGCACACACTCTCTCTTTCCGCTTGTGTACTTTTCCATGAATCCTTCTCTTCTTCCTCTGTCACATACTTCCCTTTCTCTTCCTGCTGTCTCTCTCTCTATCCATCTCTCTCTCTGTCTCTCTTCGTGTCTCTCTCTCTCTCACACTCTCTCTCTGCCTCTAGCTATATTCCCCATTAACCCCAGTAACTTTCTGACCCCTATCTCTGACCTTCTACACTCATAGGAAAAAAAGGGCTATCTAGAACCTAAAAGGATTCTTCGGCTGTCCCATAGGAGAACCATTTTGAAGAACCCTTTTTGGTTCCAGGTAGAATCCTTTTGGGTTCCATTTCCACACAAAAAAAAATCTAAGAGTGTACTGCATTTCTCTACCCACTCTCTTTCTTTCAGCACCTCTATCTCTTTCTCTCTATCTATCTCTCTACATCTATCTATCTATCTATCTATCTCTCTACATCTATCTATATATCTATCTATCTATCTACCTCTCTGTGAGTCCTCCATCTCTCTCTCTACCTCTATATCTATCCCTACCTCTCTGTGACCTCTCTCACTCTCTCAGGTCTCTCTCCCTCTCCCTGTGTTTGCTATGCCCTTCTCTCCCCATCTCCCCTCCACCCTCCCCCTGCATACAGATTTCTATACACAATACCTTCTTTCACTACTACTTAAATGAGTCACTCCCCCCCCCTCCTCTACTTTTCTCCTCTCCCTCCTTCCTCTATCCCTCTCTCAGTTCCCCCATTGCTTCTATGCAACAGAGTAAACACATGTACACACACATGATCGGGCTTAAACATAGAATGTTGTGACACACATTCACATAGTACACCCACACAAATATGTAGCCTGGTGAGTGAACCATCACAGGACTGTTGTTAATGCCACTGGTACACATGGACACCACTTTGTCACTCATTGAGCCTCAGAGAGACCTCCGGCAGGCCAACCAAACACTGACAAGGGGTTCTCCCTCATAATACCACACACACACACACACACACACACACACACACACACACACACACACACACACACACACACACACACACACACACACACACACACACACACAAGAAACACACACACAACTCCTCTCTGATAGTTAAAACCACACAGGACAATCCATCATGATTATGTAATATTGACTGTAGAATGAGATGTGGCTGGATCAGACAGTGATGTCATACATTCCAAGGTTCCTCAGGAAGTATGTCCACACTAGGAGCCAGTAAATAGAACTCCATGGATTTGACTGGGACTGAGTGAAACAACATGAACCGTTGGCTCCAGGGAACACTTCCTGGTCTCGTTTATGACATTCTAGGGTCAAATCCCATCCAAAGATTGTTAACCCATCTGGTACTATGGGAATACCACACACTACAGATACAGGTCACAGCCATATCCCCCACCCCACACACACCAGCACACTACAGCTACTATACAGAGAGTAATCCAGTCGATAACACTACAATCACAAGACCTGCAAGTGCATAAGGCCAGATCAGGCGTTACACACACACACACACACGCACGCACGCACACACACACGCACGCACGCACGCACACAAGAAACACACACACAACTCCTCTCTGATAGTTAACACACTCATACACGCACACACACACCACACACACACACACACACAAGAAACACACACACAACTCCTCTCTGATAGTTAACACACTCATACACACACACGCACACCACACACACACACACACACACATACACACACACACACACACACCGCTTTTCTTGTGTAAGCGCGAAGGATATTCCGATCATAACGGTAAAAGCCAAGAGCAGTACAAGCAGCCAGACAGTTTCCAAATGACTGCCCATACACAACTTACTACTGTACAGCCAGCCGTCACTACCACAGATACTGTATACTATGGCCATACAGGAACCTCCTCCTGGTTAACTACTGGTGTTACTAACTATACACTCATACAGGAACCTCCTCCTAGTTAACTACTGGTGTTACTAACTCTACACTCATACAGGAACCACCTCCTAGTTAACTACTGGTGTTACTAACTCTACACTCATACAGGAACCACCTCCTAGTTAACTACTGGTGTTACTAACTATACACTCATACAGGAACCTCCTCCTAGTTAACTACTGGTGTTACTAACTATACACTCATACAGGAACCACCTCCTAGTTAACTACTGGTGTTACTAACTCTACACTCATACAGGAACCACCTCCTAGTTAACTACTGGTGTTACTAACTATACACTCATACAGGAATCACCTGCTAGTTAACTACTGGTGTTACTAACTATACACTCATACAAGAACCACCTCCTAGTTAACTACTGGTGTTACTAACTATACACTCATACAGGAACCACCTCCTAGTTAACTACTGGTGTTACTAACTATACACTCATACAAGAACCAGCTCCTAGTTAACTACTGGTGTTACTAACTCTACACTCATACAGGAACCACCTCCTAGTTAACTACTGGTGTTACTAACTCTACACTCATACAAGAACCAGCTCCTAGTTAACTACTGGTGTTACTAACTATACACTCATACAGGAACCACCTCCTAGTTAACTACTGGTGTTACTAACTATACACTCATACAGGAACCACCTCCTAGTTAACTACTGGTGTTACTAACTATACACTCATACAGGAACCAGCTCCTAGTTAACTACTGGTGTTACTTACTATACACTCATACAGGAACCACCTCCTAGTTAACTACTGGTGTTACTAACTATACACTCATACAGGAACCAGCTCCTAGTTAACTACTGGTGTTACTAACTATACACTCATACAGGAACCTCCTCCTAGTTAACTACTGGTGTTACTAACTATACACTCATACAGGAACCTCCTCCTAGTTAACTACTGGTGTTACTAACTATACACTCATACAGGAACCTCCTCCTAGTTAACTACTGGTGTTACTAACTATACACTCATACAGGAACCTCCTCCTAGTTAACTACTGGTGTTACTAACTCTACACTCATACAGGAATCACCTGCTAGTTAACTACTGGTGTTACTAACTCTACACTCATACAGGAATCACCTGCTAGTTAACTACTGGTGTTACTAACTATACACTCATACAGGAACCACCTCCTAGTTAACTACTGGTGTTACTAACTCTACACTCATACAGGAATCACCTGCTAGTTAACTACTGGTGTTACTAACTATACACTCATACAGGAACCAGCTCCTAGTTAACTACTGGTGTTACTAACTCTACACTCATACAGGAACCAGCTCCTAGTTAACTACTGGTGTTACTAACTATACACTCATACAGGAACCAGCTCCTAGTTAACTACTGGTGTTACTAACTATACACTCATACAGGAACCACCTCCTAGTTAACTACTGGTGTTACTAACTATACACTCATACAGGAACCAGCTCCTAGTTAACTACTGGTGTTACTAACTCTACACTCATACAGGAACCACCTCCTAGTTAACTACTGGTGTTACTAACTATACACTCATACAGGAACCAGCTCCTAGTTAACTACTGGTGTTACTAACTCTACACTCATACAGGAACCAGCTCCTAGTTAACTACTGGTGTTACTAACTCTACACTCATACAGGAACCAGCTCCTAGTTAACTACTGGTGTTACTAACTATACACTCATACAGGAACCAGCTCCTAGTTAACTACTGGTGTTACTAACTCTACACTCATACAGGAACCAGCTCCTAGTTAACTACTGGTGTTACTAACTATACACTCATACAGGAACCACCTCCTAGTTAACTACTGGTGTTACTAACTCTACACTCATACAGGAACCAGCTCCTAGTTAACTACTGGTGTTACTAACTCTACACTCATACAGGAACCACCTCCTAGTTAACTACTGGTGTTACTAACTATACACTCATACAGGAACCAGCTCCTAGTTAACTACTGGTGTTACTAACTATACACTCATACAGGAACCACCTCCTAGTTAACTACTGGTGTTACTAACTATACACTCATACAGGAACCAGCTCCTAGTTAACTACTGGTGTTACTAACTATACACTCATACAAGAACCAGCTCCTAGTTAACTACTGGTGTTACTAACTATACACTCATACAGGACCCAGCTCCTAGTTAACTACTGGTGTTGTTAACTATACACTCATACAGGAATCACCTGCTAGTTAACTACTGGTGTTACTAACTATACACTCATACAGGACCCACCTCCTAGTTAACTACTGGTGTTACTAACTATACACTCATACAGGAACCACCTCCTAGTTAACTACTGGTGTTACTAACTATACACTCATACAGGAACCAGCTCCTAGTTAACTACTGGTGTTGTTAACTATACACTCATACAGGAATCACCTCCTAGTTAACTACTGGTGTTACTAACTATACACTCATACAGGAACCAGCTCCTAGTTAACTACTGGTGTTACTTACTATACACTCATACAGGAACCACCTCCTAGTTAACTACTGGTGTTACTAACTATACACTCATACAGGATCTCCTCCTAGTTAACTACTGGTGTTACTAACTATACACTCATACAGGAATCACCTGCTAGTTAACTACTGGTGTTACTAACTCTACACTCATACAGGAATCACCTGCTAGTTAACTACTGGTGTTACTAACTCTACACTCATACAGGAATCACCTGCTAGTTAACTACTGGTGTTACTAACTATACACTCATACAGGAACCAGCTCCTAGTTTACTACTGGTGTTACTAACTATACACTCATACAGGAACCACCTCCTAGTTAACTACTGGTGTTACTAACTATACACTCATACAGGAACCACCTCCTAGTTAACTACTGGTGTTACTAACTCTACACTCATACAGGAATCACCTGCTAGTTAACTACTGGTGTTACTAACTATACACTCATACAGGAACCACCTCCTAGTTAACTACTGGTGTTACTAACTCTACACTCATACAGGAACCAGCTCCTAGTTAACTACTGGTGTTACTAACTATACACTCATACAGGAACCAGCTCCTAGTTAACTACTGGTGTTACTAACTATACACTCATACAGGAACCACCTCCTAGTTAACTACTGGTGTTACTAACTCTACACTCATACAGGAACCAGCTCCTAGTTAACTACTGGTGTTACTAACTCTACACTCATACAGGAACCACCTCCTAGTTAACTACTGGTGTTACTAACTATACACTCATACAGGAACCAGCTCCTAGTTAACTACTGGTGTTACTAACTATACACTCATACAGGAACCACCTCCTAGTTAACTACTGGTGTTACTAACTATACACTCATACAGGAACCAGCTCCTAGTTAACTACTGGTGTTACTAACTATACACTCATACAAGAACCAGCTCCTAGTTAACTACTGGTGTTACTAACTATACACTCATACAGGACCCAGCTCCTAGTTAACTACTGGTGTTGTTAACTATACACTCATACAGGAATCACCTGCTAGTTAACTACTGGTGTTACTAACTATACACTCATACAGGAACCACCTCCTAGTTAACTACTGGTGTTACTAACTATACACTCATACAGGAACCACCTCCTAGTTAACTACTGGTGTTACTAACTCTACACTCATACAGGAATCACCTGCTAGTTAACTACTGGTGTTACTAACTCTACACTCATACAGGAATCACCTGCTAGTTAACTACTGGTGTTACTAACTATACACTCATACAGGAACCACCTCCTAGTTAACTACTGGTGTTACTAACTCTACACTCATACAGGAACCAGCTCCTAGTTAACTCCTAGTTAACTACTGGTGTTACTAACTATACACTCATACAGGAACCAGCTCCTAGTTAACTACTGGTGTTACTAACTATACACTCATACAGGAACCACCTCCTAGTTAACTACTGGTGTTACTAACTATACACTCATACAGGAACCACCTCCTAGTTAACTACTGGTGTTACTAACTATACACTCATACAGGAACCAGCTCCTAGTTAACTACTGGTGTTACTAACTATACACTCATACAGGAACCAGCTCCTAGTTAACTACTGGTGTTACTAACTCTACACTCATACAGGAACCACCTCCTAGTTAACTACTGGTGTTACTAACTCTACACTCATACAGGAACCACCTCCTAGTTAACTACTGGTGTTACTAACTATACACTCATACAGGAACCAGCTCCTAGTTAACTACTGGTGTTACTAACTATACACTCATACAGGAACCACCTCCTAGTTAACTACTGGTGTTACTAACTATACACTCATACAGGACCCAGCTCCTAGTTAACTACTGGTGTTGTTAACTATACACTCATACAGGAATCACCTGCTAGTTAACTACTGGTGTTACTAACTATACACTCATACAGGAACCACCTCCTAGTTAACTACTGGTGTTACTAACTCTACACTCATACAGGAATGCCCTGCTAGTTAACTACTGGTGTTACTAACTATACACTCATACAGGAACCAGCTCCTAGTTAACTACTGGTGTTACTAACTATACACTCATACAGGAACCACCTCCTAGTTAACTACTGGTGTTACTAACTATACACTCATACAGGAACCAGCTCCTAGTTAACTACTGGTGTTACTAACTATACACTCATACAGGAACCACCTCCTAGTTAACTACTGGTGTTACTAACTATACACTCATACAGGAACCAGCTCCTAGTTAACTACTGGTGTTACTAACTATACACTCATACAGGAACCACCTCCTAGTTAACTACTGGTGTTACTAACTATACACTCATACAGGAATCACCTGCTAGTTAACTACTGGTGTTACTAACTCTACACTCATACAGGAATCAGCTGCTAGTTAACTACTGGTGTTACTAACTATACACTCATACAGGAATGCCCTGCTAGTTAACTACTGGTGTTACTAACTATACACTCATACAGGAATCACCTGCTAGTTAACTACTGGTGTTACTAACTATACACTCATACAGGAACCACCTCCTAGTTAACTACTGGTGTTACTAACTATACACTCATACAGGAACCACCTCCTAGTTAACTACTGGTGTTACTAACTATACACTCATACAGGAACCACCTCCTAGTTAACTACTGGTGTTACTAACTATACACTCATACAGGAACCAGCTCCTAGTTAACTACTGGTGTTACTAACTATACACTCATACAGGAACCAGCTCCTAGTTAACTACTGGTGTTACTAACTCTACACTCATACAGGAACCACCTCCTAGTTAACTACTGGTGTTACTAACTATACACTCATACAGGAATGCCCTGCTAGTTAACTACTGGTGTTACTAACTATACACTCATACAAGAACCACCTCCTAGTTAACTACTGGTGTTACTAACTATACACTCATACAGGAACCACCTCCTAGTTAACTACTGGTGTTACTAACTATACACTCATACAGGAATCACCTGCTAGTTAACTACTGGTGTTACTAACTATACACTCATACAGGAACCAGCTCCAAGTTAACTACTGGTGTTACTAACTATACACCCATACAGGAATCACCTCCTAGTTAACTACTGGTGTTACTAACTCTACACTCATACAGGAATCACCTGCTAGTTAACTACTGGTGTTACTAACTCTACACTCATACAGGAATCACCTGCTAGTTAACTACTGGTGTTACTAACTCTACACTCATACAGGAATCACCTGCTAGTTAACTACTGGTGTTACTAACTATACACTCATACAGGAACCACCTCCTAGTTAACTACTGGTGTTACTAACTCTACACTCATACAGGAATCACCTGCTAGTTAACTACTGGTGTTACTAACTCTACACTCATACAGGAATCACCTGCTAGTTAACTACTGGTGTTACTAACTATACACTCATACAGGAACCACCTCCTAGTTAACTACTGGTGTTACTAACTCTACACTCATACAGGAACCAGCTCCTAGTTAACTACTGGTGTTACTAACTATACACTCATACAGGAACCAGCTCCTAGTTAACTACTGGTGTTACTAACTATACACTCATACAGGAACCACCTCCTAGTTAACTACTGGTGTTACTAACTATACACTCATACAGGAACCAGCTCCTAGTTAACTACTGGTGTTACTAACTATACACTCATACAGGAACCAGCTCCTAGTTAACTACTGGTGTTGCTAACTCTACACTCATACAGGAACCACCTCCTAGTTAACTACTGGTGTTACTAACTCTACACTCATACAGGAACCACCTCCTAGTTAACTACTGGTGTTACTAACTATACACTCATACAAGAACCAGCTCCTAGTTAACTACTGGTGTTACTAACTATACACTCATACAGGACCCAGCTCCTAGTTAACTACTGGTGTTGTTAACTATTGTAGGAGTAAAATGAGACACATGGATGGCATGTGGAGGCATAGGACAGCTGAACATTGAAGTGGCAGACCACATGACGAGAAGAGACACATAGTCTGCTGATTCCACTAAAAGCACACATACCAGACAAATAGGCGCCTAAAACAATTGGACACACTAGACTTATAGTCTACCCATTCCACTAAAAGCACACATACCAGAGAAATATGCCTAAGGCAACTGGACACTAATGATAGAAGAGACACATAGTCTGCCAATTCCAATAAGGACACATACCAGAGAACATGCTGGGGCACTGAGTTAAATACAGGGTTGAGTCATAGGCTTATAGGATAGATGAACATATATTATTTTTAAGACAAGCACGGGTCTGGCCACTATTATAATTTAACTGAAAGCAGATAATGGGCGTTAGTAGGCGTGAACAAGCAGGAAGCCTGAACTAAAAAGATAATGATGGCAGGAAGAATTAGGGGAAGTATGCTTATTTGCATATGGGGTGGACCCATATGCTATTTGTGTATAAATGTTGGAGCCGGGGCTGGGAAGCGGTGTGTGTTCCGCGGGACATTCCGGCTTGCTATACAAATTGTATTAAAAAGTCTATTTGATTTCACAAGTTCTTACAAGTGTTATATTTCTGAGACGATGTTCCACGACATATTTGGCGAGCTTGCCAGGAGGGACAGGGACTGAGGAATGGCGTTCAGGGCTGGAGATAGTTTCTTTGGACAATCTTGCAAACACTATGGCCACAACTATGAAAAAGGTAAGCTTGTTCTTACATAGTTGAAATGTTTGTATGGATTGCTTCAGAGATCCTGTCTCAGCGAGAGGGGCGCCATGTAAGTCTCTCTTTCAAATTTCCTAAAAAGAAACCAGTAAATACTAAAGAACTTTTGAATTCAATGAATTTGCATGTATGTGTAATTTGGGGAATTGTATTAAATATACATGTATGCGCATGTAGTATAGAGACTGAGTGAATAGGCGCTGTGAACTTTGCTTGTGTTAGGTGTTTAGCGGAGTGGGCATGCATGCGCTCGTTCTGATCAGACCGTTCGAATGTGTAGCTTAAATGATGCGGTTGTTTGCGCATCTGGCTGGGATGGCTGGCTATAATAAGGGACAGATAATGTAGGTAGAAAATCCTGTGATACCTCTTCAATAAAATTAGTAGAAGGAATGCTTGGACAGGTTACTTATGAATAACGGCTCTAAAAATAATAGAGAACTGCATAAATAAGTAGTTAGGAAGCCACGATACCGCTCTTTAAAAAAGGAACATTTTTGAAGAGGTCTGCTTGGGTGGGATATTCACGGCAGAATAGTCTGTGGGTGGATATTTAGTAAATAAATATTTCATGGTTACCGCTCTGAAAGGAGGACTGTACGGGTGAAATATTTAGGTTGCAGGAAAAACGTTTGCCCGATTGTGCGGCGTTCAACTGCAAAAATAGCTTATACGGTCAAAACATAAATCAGTAGTTAAATAAATATTCATGGTTACCGCTCTGAAAGGAGGACTGTACGGGTGAAATATTTAGGTTGCAGGAAAAACGTTGGCCCGATTGTGCGGCGTTCAACTGCAAAAGCAGCTTATACGGTTAAAACATAAATCAGTAGTTAAATAAATATTCATGGTTACCGCCCCGAAAGGGGGACTGTACGGGTGAAATATTTAGGACGTTGGCCCGATTGTGCGGCGTTCAAATGCAAAAGAAATCCTGCGAATAAAAAACGCTCTGTCTAGCTAACAGGGTTTTGTAATTCAGTAGGTCACGCCACAATACTACTCTAATAATAGAAGAAAAGATCAGTATTGGGGGGTGAATAGGATATGAAGACAAGCTGATCCGATTAGACAGTAGTCTCGTCATATCGTAGAAATCCTATCAGTTTAGGCTTATGTTGAAGAAATGGATTACGTCAATAAAGATAAATAGAACAAAGGAAGAGGAAAAAACAGGCCGTCAGTCACTCTGTGCCTACAGAAGCTACGGTCTAAAAATAGCCTGAAGAGCAGAGAGGGGTGCAAAATGGAGTGGCCAGGATAAAACAGGAGAACAGGGGAGGCTTGACTCACTAGTAAATTGACCATAGGATCAAACAATAAGAATATAGAGAAGAGGTAAGAAAGTATAGACAAAATAAATAAATAAAGGTAAAAGTAAGACGTTAGATAGAGATCTTAACGGAGCGGGCAGTGGACCTGTGTGGCTCAGTTGGTAGAGCATGGTGCTTGCAACGCCTGGGTTGAGGGTTCAATTCCCACGGGGGGACCAGGATGAATATGTATGAACTTTCCAATTTGTAAGTCGCTCTGGATAAGAGAGTCTGCTAAATGACTTAAATGTAATGTAAATGTAATCATAAAATTGATTAGACCTATAATAATAGAATAAACCAAACGGATAAAATGAATAAATAATGATATCTGTAAAGGGAAAAACACAGTGATATTTGAAGTACTGTACTAGAAAAAGACATTAAGTCATCTGTAGTATTCAGAAATAATGTCTGTACTATATAGAGTAGGCTTCGATAAAAGAAATTAAGTGATGTGACAAATGAATTATTAATTGGAAAGGGGATTAGCTCTACCTCGGAAAAATAGTAAATAAAAGGTGTATAATACATGGGAGTATTTAGGAAAAATAAATAAATAAATAGTGGCATGACAACAAAATGACTGTTTCCATAGCATAGAGAGAGAAGGACACTATTACCTGATAAACAGGATGAATAGAATAAGGGAGGCACAGTCGCATGGGACCAAAATGTGAAGCTTGATTTGCAGGCGTTCTGATGTCAACATTCTATCATCAGAAAATACATTGCGATGAGGTACAAATGTGGTTCCTCTAGTCCTCGCAGACGTGCGGGTGATTAGCAGAACTATTGACAATATCTAAGAACGAATAAGAAAATAGCTCCCTGTTTTGAATATGGGTATAGCGGGTATGGGGAAAGTTAGTGTAATGTGACACTAGAACTTAGTGCGGTAGCAGGAAATGCCGCTATACAAGAGTTTATATCCTTGTCAAAATAACAAACAACTAATCGGTTTGAGGTTGGTGAGAATGGAATTTTTTATTTGGCGGTGTATAGTCTCTGAGCGAACAATGAGTGTTTCATAGAGATTACAGTTTATATGTGGTCAAGAAGAAGTATTAGATCACGTTTGACTTGACATCTAGTAGAGTACAGATGGAATTTTAATTGTTAGGCATTCTATACCGTCATTCTCTGAAAACTGTTAAGACGTTTATGGAATAAAAACTATTTGCTGAGTAAAAGGTAACATTGTGAATATTAACGATATGTATACTTTCTTTTCCAGGAAAAAAAAAAAAAAAGGTTTAATCTTCTCTGGTCAAAATGTCATTGGAGACTGCATTACTGTGGAAAGCAGTTCTTAAAGTCAGTTGCTTTAAAAATAAAAATATCTGGATAAGGCTAAAAAATGGAGTTCTGGATGAGTGAGTCCAGTCCCTTTGCGTTATTGGCTTATGGTTCACTAGTAAGTACACCATGTACTGGGAATGAATATGCATTAGTAGATTTATTGGAAGGGTTTTTTCCAATTCAGTTTCAAATTGGGTATGCAAAAGGATGGAAATGTTTTTGAAAAATGTATTTAAGTTGTTCCTAAAGAAAGGGGGAGTGGAAACATATTAATGGTGTCAAAATGCCCTGAATCCTAAGAATTTCCTGTGAAAGACTGATCACCTTTTACTAGAAATTGTTGGAACAGGTGGGATTGAATTATAAAATGATTGAAAGACACCAGACTCTATTCAAACTGTATAATTACTTTGAAAATCTATTATGTCCCTGGGAAAATTATGAAGAGTTGTACCCTTAAATTGAATAACTTATTCAAATAGGTTGTATTTTAATTTTAATTTTGATATAACATGAGTTCATAGGAAAAATTATCAGTTCCTTGGGGTTATGGTCTTTGGGTAAATACACAAATGTGCTTTGTTCATTATGCATATAAAAAGTGTTGAAAGTTATTCCAAAGGGTTTATTGGAGTGTGGGTTTCTGTGAGGGTTTTGTTGATTAATACCTCATCTGTAATTCATCTGAGAGATCACCAGTAGAATAAGGGAGTTATCATAAAAGGTGACGTCAGAATGCTTTAAGGCATGGGAGAGAATATCACCACAAGTGGGTGTGGAGCTCAAACCCACCCTGACCGACTGAATAGTGAGGGACAACTGTGTCTGATGACCTGTGAACTGTATTTAAAAATAGACATGCTGAAATTATATTTGTTGGGTGAATAATGACTTAAAGGAATTGGGGTACTGACCTTTTATTATCAGGCCACTCATGAGAGAAAAACTGAGACAAAAGGGCTATTGTAAAATAGATAATACTGGTATTTAAAGTGTTTAGTATAAATGTTAATTATTAAAGGGATGTTGTGTATTGAATAGATAAGGTCAAATTTGAGTTAAAGTAAACACTAAGGACTGTTATCCTGAATATTGGGTTGGAAAATGTATTTTAAAAAAAAATAACTGTTTAGTTATTTAGATATAGAACTGTTTAAATTTAATAGGCCTAGGGAAGCTCTGGAAACTAATCCTGAGACAAGGAGGTTGACAAAACTTACAGAATTTTAGATAAGGTTTTTTGTTTCTTTTGTTTTATAATGTCATTGGAATTGTAATGATAAAATGTAATGTTTAATTGAATAAAAAGGTAGTCTGTTGTGCGATGATACCCAAGAATGAAGAAGAAAGAGACCAATAATAACATGGGCATAGAATGAAACAGATGGACGTTTTCTCCAGGTTTAATTACATTACAAATAGTGGTAATTTATTGCAAATGTGTAATTATTATAATTTTTTTTTCTCTTTTTCTCGTTTGGTCAATTTATTTTTGTTTTGAGGAACATAAGGTTGTGTATATGTTCCTGAGGAGGGACTGATACTGATATAAATGATATATAAATTGACTTAAGGATGTTTTAAGTATGTATCAAACAATGGCTGTTATGGGTTAGGGGACTCATAAATGAAGGTAATGGTAGTGAAGGGGTGTTATTTCTAGAAACTATGTATAAAAATAGAGATAATTCACAGAAAAGGAAAGACAGCTGGCTGTGTAAAATATAGGGACAATTCTAAAGTAAATAGAACAATTCACATATCTAAAGATATGGTAAAAAGAATAAGTGGTGGCATTTTGAACATTAGAGCAAAAGTTTAAGAAACTTATGACTTAGTTTTGTTAGGATTGGATATTAATCCAACTGGAAGACACTTGACTGATTATATGTTATTTTACAGCAGTTGCTGTAGGGACCATCATTTGACTATCATTATGAATATTTCTGTGGCAGGAGGCCAGGTATTTGAGGCAGAATGGTTACATAGGGCTGTTATTAAAAATTAAGATTTAGTGATCTTGCTATAAGAAGAAAGTCTGTTGTCAGGAAATAACCCATGTGTTAGTGTGTATGTCCTCAGGAAAAAACAGCCAGAAATGGAAGGGCTTGGGCTGCATTCTGGAGACTGAGTGTACATCAAGATACACCAGGCTGGTGGTATACTTCTTACAACACTGCAGTGGTAAAGATCTTCATGTCTCTCTTTGGTGGGTGCATAAGTCTCACGAGAAGTGAGGTCCAGCTGAATAATGGGTGAGCTTGAAAACACCATGACAGAGGACGTGGGACCAGAGAGAGAGAGAGAGAGAAAGACTAGATTCCACTATAGACATACTGGGTTGAGTTTGGGGGCTACTTGTTTTATTTTTTAATGCATCATGTGAAAAAGAATGGATGATAGGGTATAGATGATAGGATATTGTACTCTAAACAAACATGTTAAATGAATTGATGTGAAAGCATATACAGTGTTGAATTACTTCAAGAAGAGATAATGTTGATTAAGGTTATGCACATGATTGTCAGTTGAAATGGAGCAGATGGGAAACTAAGTAAAAAATGACATGATTTGGGAACACCTCTCAGAACCTGGGGCCGAAAGGGGAAGACTGGGTGGAAGCATGAGGAAGCTTTTTAGGGCTTTTATTTTTGTGGAGTCCAGCAGAAAAGTATCCTGGAGGCATAGAGTCGGGTGAAGAGAGAGTGGGAATTGTCATGGTCTCAGATTTCAGTTTGCATGAATATATTTATGCATAACACATAACATTGTCAATGCTGTTATGTTTTGTCGTTTTCCAAGTCTTATGTTTAGGAAACCAGAAGGAGAGGGGTTCGCCAGCTTCAGCTGGAATGTCAGTTTGTTGTGTGATGAGTGATGGAAGTAAGAGGATGTATGGTGCAATCATAGAACAGAGGCCATAAGTCTCTAAGTATGAATGCCTCACAGAAAGTAGGCAGAAACCTGAACCAGGACGAGAGGTTCTGCGTCTGATGATCCAAGGGGACCAGAAGGACCTCTCCCAGTGATACCAGGAGATCTAGTCCACGTTCGAGTGTTCCGGAGGAAGTGGGATCAACCGAGGAGAGAAGGACCCTATGAGGTGGCCAAAGCAACAAGAACGGCCGTCCAAGTGAAAGGAAGCCAGACGTGGTACCATCTGAACCACTGCACCTGAGTCCCAACAGAGAGAAGGACACAACCATATAGAGATGAAGACACAGAGGATGCTGATTCACCAGGGAGGAGCCAAGAAAACAGTAAATCAAGTGAAAGCCAAAATACGACAAGTGCACCGACTAATGCACCCAGAAGAGGAGGAGAGGCCTCACAAGGAACAGAATGAGAACATCTTTTCCCTAAAAATTGAAACCCTTCCAGATGGAAGCTAAGTCCGGCCTGAGGAGGGAGCCTCAGGTGAAGAAAGAGGAGGAAAAGTCCCGCAAGCTGAAGAAAATGGGGATTTCCCCACAATTGACTTTTAAACTTTTGAATGGCCTCCTTTACAGACAATTGATGTTAGAACAACAAAAGAATAATGACATTGACATAACAGAAGTAACAGTGAATGCTAGTATAGAAACAACAGACTAATGCACAATCAAGATGTATGGTGGAAGCAGGAAGAGAAGAAAGGAATCAGCTGAACAATCCAAAAAGACTGACAAGGTTAGAATCTCTGTTCCACCTCAACTTATAACAGAAGCAGGAGAACTGAAGTCTATCTCAATCATAAGGATCAAACCCTTACCGGAGATGGCACTCTGTGGATGGACACATCACCAAACAAAGGGACAAGTCGTTTGGGATCCGAAAGGATGTGACCTGACATTAATCAAAGAAAAAGACGAGAGGGTGCTCATCATGAATCAGATTGAACCAGTTGAAGGTGAAGAATTAATAGTTGAAATAACAAGAACAACAGTGACCGAAGGGAGTAGCACCACGGTCATTAAGATTGATCCTACCCCTGCACCTGAACAGGAAGAACCTGTGACAACAACAAGGGTGGCGGCTGCTGTGACGACCACAGTAGCTACCACTAAGATGACATCGACTGCCCTTACCAAGCAGACCACCGTATCCACAAAGCAACTTGAGACATCAGAGTCAGGAGAATTTTTTACTGACATTTGGAACTTTCTGATAAACTCTAATGATCTACCTCAAGATAAGAACATTGAAAAAGCGACAGAATTAGATATATTAGAACCACTCAAGGACAGCACACGAGAAGAAGTAGTGAAGAACGAGTGGTACAAATGGGCTAAGTATATGGCGAACAAACACAGAATGGACAATTGTATTTTGTGTAGAAAATCACCTTTGTCTGATCTTTTAGACAAAGGTGATAGTAGTAGTAATAGTAATAGTCTCTGAACTGTCATCATTTAAAAACTGTGTAAGTTGGAAAAATGACCATTGTACCAATAGAAAGTATTCTATTCCCTTGTGTGACATAGAATATAGGATTGCTCTGGGTAAGCACTAGGGGTAAAACTATGTTGAATAAGACCATGCTGGGAGATAATGATTGTGCTGCCTATATCATTAGAACTGAATCAAATGGACCTCAATTAGACAGAGGTACCGTGGTTAAAGGAAAATATGAATGTTTTTACAGCCATAACACCGAAGGAATTGATGTAGGAAACACCACTGTAGAATGTGATATTATTTGGGTGCTAGAGACTGTGGGAGTTTGTAGAAATAATGATAAAGGGTTGATAATGAATAGTTTCTGGATGTGTGGAAAAAACAAATTGTTGAATGTATTGCATAATGAATGGATTGGTCTTTGTGCCTTAGTTAGAACAATTCAACAGGTTACCATTATTAAATCACCCCATGATGACTATGTTAATCCTAGAGTTAAAAGGGCTTATGAGAAGGATCCTGAGGTATACCTTAATGCAATTGGACTGCTTAGAGGTGTACCTAGGGATTTCAAGGCCAGAGATGAGGTTAAATTAGGATTTGAATCTATATTTTTGTGGATAAGACCAAATAAAAACTTAGAGTGGATTAATTATATATACTACAACCAACAGAGATTCATTAACTATACTGACTCGGATCTAACAGCGTTGGGGGAACAGGTACAGGCTACCAGTAAAATGACTTGGCAAAATAGACAGGCTCTCAATTGGCTCTTAGCGGAGAAGGGTGGAGTTTGTGTTATGTTTGGGGATGATTGTTGCACCTTTATTTCCAATAACACTGCGGCTAATGGATCCTTTGCAATCGCTATGGCTAAACTTAAAGGTTTACGAGCAGAGGTTAAGGCAAATGCTGGGTTTGACTTTCATGTTTGGGATTGGTTGGATTTAGCATTAGGAAAGTGGGGAGCTATGTTTGCTAGGATGGCTATCATGTTGGGAGGAGGGTTATTGGCTCTGGGTATTGCATTTTGTTGTGTTATACCCTTGGTAAAGTCAATTGTGGTTCAGACAACAGTTAAATAGATGTCTGTAAGGAGAGATGACCCTCCTGTGGTGATTGATCCTGTACCGGGTAGCCCAGGCCTGTATACCGACAAAAATGGACAGCCATGCAATGCGGTTGGTGGACCTCTAGACTGCCCGTTTGGTAATCCAAATTGTCTACATGGAGTGGTGCGGGGAGGTGGTTATGCTTGCCATGATTTTCGTAAGGATGGTCTACCTGTATATGTTGTATTCCCAAATTCAGGCGAATGTCTACTTGTACATGTCTACAAAAAGTGTCATTTGCGCCGTAAGTGCAAGTGGTGCACAAAATTTAATGTGGAAGGCCATGACCATCACGGAGACCCCGTGTTTTGCGCGAAATGTCAAAGAGGAGATTGTAGTATCTGTAAGGATGAGGACTGTGCACCTATGTAAGGATTTTAGTATATCTATTTTTTGCTTAAGGCCTTGTGTTTTTGTATGTTTGGTTGAATTTTTAGATATGTATATCAATGAATATATCTGGTTTCCTTTAATTAAAGCTAGTTATGCCTTCTAAAAAACTAGGTTAATTTCAAGAACATGTTAGGTGACAGAGGGTATTCTGGTTACAAGTGTCTACGGACCATGTCCTTAAATCTTCTAACTAAGGTTGGTATCATTGATATCACTTTATTAGAGAGGTGTCTGCAAGGGAGGATCATGTTGAAATGCTTAAATTTAGAATGATGTTGTGTCAATTTTCTTTTGTAACTGCATGTAGGTCTCTGATTTTCTCATATTCATTTATTATTATACTCATTGTATTATTTTTAATTTTTTAATTTTTAATTTTCACATAACTGAGATAAACACAGGCAAGGCTAAGTACCTACACGCTCATGCTTCATCAAATATGTAATATTATATCTTTCTAATTTTTACACCTAATTAGATCTTTTACTCTTATGCAAACTGGAGATGTTTGGTCTAGTTAGGTTTTCATTAATGTTTCTAATTGGATCTTTTACTCCTATTTTAGTTTTAATCATTTGGAGATGTTTGGTCCAGTTGGTTTATGTGTTTTACTCTGTTTTTGTATTTTCTTGTTTATCATAGGTATTCTCATTTACTATCCCAAAGTCATATTTGTATGATTTATGTGGCTGATTAGCCCCAGAGGAGGGATTGTAGGAGTAAAATGAGACACATGGATGGCATGTGGAGGCATAGGACAGCTGAACATTGAAGTGGCAGACCACATGACGAGAAGAGACACATAGTCTGCTGATTCCACTAAAAGCACACATACCAGACAAATAGGCGCCTAAAACAATTGGACACACTAGACTTATAGTCTACCCATTCCACTAAAAGCACACATACCAGAGAAATATGCCTAAGGCAACTGGACACTAATGATAGAAGAGACACATAGTCTGCCAATTCCAATAAGGACACATACCAGAGAACATGCTGGGGCACTGAGTTAAATACAGGGTTGAGTCATAGGCTTATAGGATAGATGAACATATATTATTTTTAAGACAAGCACGGGTCTGGCCACTATTATAAT
This sequence comes from Salvelinus namaycush, assembly GCF_016432855.1. Taxonomy (NCBI): domain Eukaryota; kingdom Metazoa; phylum Chordata; class Actinopteri; order Salmoniformes; family Salmonidae; genus Salvelinus; species Salvelinus namaycush. The sequence goes on from NC_052343.1 coordinate 26,297,110, forward strand.
TTAACTGAAAGCAGATAATGGGCGTTAGTAGGCGTGAACAAGCAGGAAGCCTGAACTAAAAAGATAATGATGGCAGGAAGAATTAGGGGAAGTATGCTTATTTGCATATGGGGTGGACCCATATGCTATTTGTGTATAAATGTTGGAGCCGGGGCTGGGAAGCGGTGTGTGTTCCGCGGGACATTCCGGCTTGCTATACAAATTGTATTAAAAAGTCTATTTGATTTCACAAGTTCTTACAAGTGTTATATTTCTGAGACGATGTTCCACAACACTATACACTCATACAGGAATCACCTGCTAGTTAACTACTGGTGTTACTAACTATACACTCATACAGGAACCACCTCCTAGTTAACTACTGGTGTTACTAACTCTACACTCATACAGGAATGCCCTGCTAGTTAACTACTGGTGTTACTAACTATACACTCATACAAGAACCACCTCCTAGTTAACTACTGGTGTTACTAACTATACACTCATACAGGAATCACCTGCTAGTTAACTACTGGTGTTACTAACTATACACTCATACAGGAACCAGCTCCAAGTTAACTACTGGTGTTACTAACTATACACCCATACAGGAATCACCTCCTAGTTAACTACTGGTGTTACTAACTCTACACTCATACAGGAACCAGCTCCTAGTTAACTACTGGTGTTACTAACTATACACTCATACAGGAACCAGCTCCTAGTTAACTACTGGTGTTACTAACTATACACTCATACAGGAACCACCTCCTAGTTAACTAATGGTGTTACTAACTATACACTCATACAAGAACCAGCTCCTAGTTAACTACTGGTGTTAATAACTCTACACTCATACAGGATCTCCTCCTAGTTAACTACTGGTGTTACTAACTATACACTCATACAGGAATCACCTGCTAGTTAACTACTGGTGTTACTAACTCTACACTCATACAGGAATCACCTGCTAGTTAACTACTGGTGTTACTAACTCTACACTCATACAGGAATCACCTGCTAGTTAACTACTGGTGTTACTAACTATACACTCATACAGGAACCACCTCCTAGTTAACTACTGGTGTTACTAACTCTACACTCATACAGGAATCACCTGCTAGTTAACTACTGGTGTTACTAACTATACACTCATACAGGAACCACCTCCTAGTTAACTACTGGTGTTACTAACTCTACACTCATACAGGAACCAGCTCCTAGTTAACTACTGGTGTTACTAACTATACACTCATACAGGAACCAGCTCCTAGTTAACTACTGGTGTTACTAACTATACACTCATACAGGAACCACCTCCTAGTTAACTACTGGTGTTACTAACTATACACTCATACAGGAACCAGCTCCTAGTTAACTACTGGTGTTACTAACTATACACTCATACAGGAACCAGCTCCTAGTTAACTACTGGTGTTGCTAACTCTACACTCATACAGGAACCACCTCCTAGTTAACTACTGGTGTTACTAACTCTACACTCATACAGGAACCACCTCCTAGTTAACTACTGGTGTTACTAACTATACACTCATACAAGAACCAGCTCCTAGTTAACTACTGGTGTTACTAACTATACACTCATACAGGACCCAGCTCCTAGTTAACTACTGGTGTTGTTAACTATACACTCATACAGGAACCACCTCCTAGTTAACTACTGGTGTTACTAACTATACACTCATACAGGAACCTCCTCCTAGTTAACTACTGGTGTTACTAACTATACACTCATACAGGAACCACCTCCTAGTTAACTACTGGTGTTACTAACTCTACACTCATACAGGAACCAGCTCCTAGTTAACTACTGGTGTTACTAACTATACACTCATACAGGAACCAGCTCCTAGTTAACTACTGGTGTTACTAACTATACACTCATACAGGAACCACCTCCTAGTTAACTACTGGTGTTACTTACTATACACTCATACAGGAACCAGCTCCTAGTTAACTACTGGTGTTACTAACTATACACTCATACAGGAACCTCCTCCTAGTTAACTACTGGTGTTACTAACTATACACTCATACAGGAACCAGCTCCTAGTTAACTACTGGTGTTACTAACTATACACTCATACAGGAACCAGCTCCTAGTTAACTACTGGTGTTACTAACTATACACTCATACAGGACCCAGCTCCTAGTTAACTACTGGTGTTACTAACTATACACTCATACAGGAACCACCTCCTAGTTAACTACTGGTGTTACTAACTCTACACTCATACAGGAACCACCTCCTAGTTAACTACTGGTGTTACTAACTATACACTCATACAGGAACCAGCTCCTAGTTAACTACTGGTGTTACTAACTATACACTCATACAGGAACCAGCTCCTAGTTAACTACTGGTGTTGCTAACTCTACACTCATACAGGAACCACCTCCTAGTTAACTACTGGTGTTACTAACTATACACTCATACAGGCACCACCTCCTAGTTAACTACTGGTGTTACTAACTATACACTCATACAGGAACCACCTCCTAGTTAACTACTGGTGTTACTAACTCTACACTCATACAGGAACCACCTCCTAGTTAACTACTGGTGTTACTTACTATACACTCATACAGGAATCACCTGCTAGTTAACTACTGGTGTTACTAACTCTACACTCATACAGGAACCACCTCCTAGTTAACTACTGGTGTTACTAACTATACACTCATACAGGCACCACCTCCTAGTTAACTACTGGTGTTACTAACGCTACACTCATACAGGAACCTCCTCCTAGTTAACTACTGGTGTTACTAACTCTACACTCATACAGGATCTCCTCCTAGTTAACTACTGGTGTTACTAACTCTACACTCATACAGGAACCACCTCCTAGTTAACTACTGGTGTTACTAACTATACACTCATACAGAAACCACCTCCTAGTTAACTACTGGTGTTACTAACTATACACTCATACAGGAATCACCTCCTAGTTAACTACTGGTGTTACTAACTCTACACTCATACAGGAACCACCTCCTAGTTTACTACTGGTGTTACTAACTATACACTCATACAGGAACCACCTCCTAGTTAACTACTGGTGTTACTAACTCTACACTCATACAGGAACCACCTCCTAGTTAACTACTGGTGTTACTAACTCTACACTCATACAGGAACCACCTCCTAGTTAACTACTGGTGTTACTAACTATACACTCATACAGAAACCACCTCCTAGTTTACTACTGGTGAGAACCACCTCCTAGTTAGCTCTTACCTGTGAGAAGCACCGACGATACTTATGCTCTGCTCCCGAACACCTGTAGTTCTGGGGGGGTAATCTCTGTCCCCCTGTCTCCCCCTCGGCCAGGGGGTGGGGATGCTGCTGATGTTGCAGGGGGTAGATGTTGGGTTGGGGGGGTCCAGGGTGAGGGGATTGGAGCTGAGGGTTGAAGCCATAGGGGGACTCTCTCTCTCTGTGATGGGGGGAGGAGTGGTGGAGAGGGGGGGAGTAGGGGTGAGAAAGAGAGGGGGAGTAGGGGTGAGGCAGAGGGGGGAGGGGAGGAGGGGCGTGTCTGTCAATGATTCTGTCGTGGTTGGGCTGGAAGGGAGATGGCCTGTGTGAGTGAGGGAGGGTCGAGGGCACTCTCTCTCTTTCTCTCCCTCTCTCCCTCCCTCGCTCCGCAGCAGCTTGTCTCTGTCTGTCCATCTGTCTGTGAGTGTCCGTGTCCCTCTGTCCATTCCTTTCTGGTTTAGCTATGGTTGTTGTTAGCAATGCCTTAGCGACAGGTGACTCCGTACTCTCCCCCTCTGTCTTCCTCTCCTCCTCTCTCCTCTCATGCTCCCTCTCTCCCTTGTTCCCTTTGTGGTTTTTGCCTCCCTCCCTCTCCTTCTCTCCCCTCCTCTTCTCTTCTCCATCTCCGGGTCTGTCCATTTGGTCAATGTTAACAACAGTTCCCTCCTGCCCCTCGGTCTCTAGTACCAGGGTTGCTATGGTAGCATTGCCGTGCTCAGTGTGGCGGGCCTGCCGGTTTTGCCGGTGTAATGGCAGAGAGAAGGGAACCCTGCCGTAACCAAACTGACCCGGACGGATAGAAGAGGACCTGAGAGAGAGAGAGAGAGAGAGGGGGGATTAGACAGGGAAATATTACACATGATGACAGAACTCTTATCTGCTCTTAAAATGATTGACATTCTCCACAACTGGAGCCAAGAGCTTACAGCCTACAGTGAGAGTTAGAGGCAGAGCACACGAGAGTGAGAGCCCTAAGGAGTCTATCTGTATGGAGGTCATGATATTGAGCAGAACTAGTGATCTAATGGCACAGCAACTCACACTACCATGACTCACATCAACCGAATGACTCAACTCATACTACTAACACCTTAACAACAACGTCTTAACATTTACATGACGTCTAAAACAACATCTACAGTAAACAGTTTCCTTGCCAACACCATCATCCAATCATACTCACCTACTAGCAGGCAGAGCCCCCCTATTGGGCAACACTGACCTTCTGCTCCCACTTCCTCCCACCCTCCCTGTTCCAGGATTGGCTGGCCGGCGGGCGGCCTGTGCTGGTTGGCTGTAGCTGGATGGGGGGGCAGGAAATGAGGTGGAACGGTAAACAGAACCTGGTTCCTGATTGGGTGATGAGAATTCCGGGCGATAGAGGGGAGACGTGGGATTGGAGGACTGCGCTGGCACAGCTCCTGTCCCTCCTCCTATAGGAGTGTCCCGATAGAGAGACAGTCCTGGGTTCTGATTGGATGATGGGAGTGAGGGGGGATAGAAGGGGGCTGGCTGTCTCTCTGTCCCTCCCCCACCTCCTCCCCCGTACTGGGATGGCTGGTTGCTAGAGTAATGAGGGGGGTAGAAGGGGCGGATGGCGGAGATGACAGAGCCATGGTTGGGACCCCCGGCCCTCCTTGGGAGGAACGATGAACCCCCCCAGTTTGGAGGAGAGTGGGAGAGAGGAGGAGTTAGAGGACGGGGAGGGGCTTCACACTTTCTGGTTCTCTGTGACACGCCCACTCCACAGCTCTGAGAACATCCTGACCACTCCTCCCAGGCAGACCACACCCCGTCCGGACTATTGTCCACCTGCCGAGATCTTCTGCCCGTCGCCTGGAACACGAACACACAAAAACACATCAGACATATGATAAATCAGCCAGGTCACCCGTGATACAAGTCAGTTTAGACGTCCATCCATGTCTGAGGACGTCGGGAGATGATGTGGGAACCAGCCACAAGGGGCAACAGTGAGCGCTGTTACATTCAAGGGTGGTGCTAGGGTGTTGTGGACGGGCGTCTGCCTCTGATGCAAAAGGTTGCATGTTGAAATCCAGTGATAGAAAGTTGTTTTTGAAGTTTTTTTTTAAGCCTATCCCAAACCTTAACTCTAACCTTAAAAATGCAGAGTTAATGCCTAAAGAGGCACAAAATTGGTTAGAGAAAAAACAAAAAGAATTGGAGGTACTTATTCAAGAACGATCAAGTGTAATGTTTTACAAGAATAAAGCGAATTGGATGGAAAAGTGTTTTCTTGAATCTTTATCATAGAAATGTTACCAAAAAGAATTTACAGAAACTCGTTACAAATTATGGAGTCATCCATGATTCACCAAATTATATTTTGAAAGCAAAATATTTTAAGCATAATGTTTTCTTTTCAGTCTCCTCCATTTCCACTGAATGATGTTAACTGTAAAGATGTATTTCCTAATAATAATAATAATAATTATTATTAATATTTAATTTACAGAAAGACCTGTGTGAAGGCCAACTTACAGAAGAGGAACTTTTTGAGGCAATATAATCTTTTCAGTCTGGAAAAACACCAGGGCTTGATGGTATACCAGTAGAGGTATATCAGACCTTTTTTGGTGTACTCAAAGATCCATTATTAGCATGTTTTAATTTCTCCATTATTAGCATATTTAAAATTTGTAGACTTTCAGGTACTCAACAAGAAGGTCTGATTTCATTACTACTAAAACAGGACCCTGGTGGTAAGTATAAAGATCTAGTCCATTTAAAAAACTAGAATAAAAACGTTTTACCAGATATTGTTCATCCCGATCAGACAGGTTTGGATGATATACGACAATTACTTGAAACAATTGAACATTATGAAACATCAAAGACACCAGGCCTGGTCTTCATAGCAGATTTTTAAACAGTGTTTGATAAAGAACAACTAGAATGTATATATAAATGCCTGGATTACTTTAATTTCTGTGAATCTCTTATACAATGGGTTAAAGTTATGTACAGCAACCCCAGATGTAAAATAGTAAATAATGGTTACTTCTCAGAGAGTATTGAGCTTTTAAGAGGAGTAAAACAAGGCTGTCCGTTGTCTCCATATCTATTTATTATGTCCATTGAAATGCTAGCTATTAAAATTAGATCCAACAAGAACATCAAGGAGTTAGAAATCCAGGGGATAAAAACAAGTGTCAATGTACGCTGATGACTCAAGTTTTTTCTTAAGTCCGCAATCTGGATCCCTGCACAGTTTCAATGAAGATCTTGATCACTTTTCTAGCCTCTCTGGACTAAAACTTAATTATGACAAGTGTACCATATTACATATTGGATCGTTAAAAGACACAGTGTTTACACTATCTTGTAGTTTACCAATAAAATGGGCGGATGGTGAATTAGACATACTTCGTATTCACAACACAAAAAATATAAATGAACTTACCACAATCAATTTCAATAAAAAGTTAGCAAAAATGAAAAGATTCTGCAACCATGGAGAGGCAAACACTTGTCTATTTATGGAAAAATCACATTGATTAACTCTTTGGTCCTAACATAGTTTACTTACTTACGAATGGCGCTGCCTACTCCAGACGAGTCGTTTTTTAAATCATATGAGCAAAAAATATTACATTTTATTTGGAATGCTAAGCCAGACAAAATTAAACGTGCTTATTTATGTAATGAATATGAGTTTGGGGGGCTAAAATTATTAAATATTAAAGCTTTAAACCTCTTACTAAAAGCTTTACTCATACATAAGTTATATTAAAACCCAAAATGGTTCTCCAGTAGATTATTAAGAAAGGTTCATCCTTTGTTCAAAAATTGTCCTTTTACCTTTATACAGATTACAACTTCTAATTTCCAAGAAGCTGTAATTTTCTGTAATTGAAAATGACATTTTGTTTAAAGTAACGCCCTTTCTTAAACAAGCCATACAAAGCTGGTTACAATTTCAGTTTTATTCTCGAAAAAAGGTAGAACAAATATTACAACAAATGTTATGGTTCAACTCAAATATACTGATGAATAAAAACACATTCTTTATGGATAAAAAAAAAAATGGTATTATATTTATTAATGATATTATGAATAAAAACAGTGTAGTTATGAGCAGGCATTCCCATATATTTTCAATAGCTGCTATTGAAAATATATGAGAATGTCTGCTCAATCCAAACTTACAACAAACTGATTGCAGCATTACCACAAATATGGAGGAGACAAGTGGAAAAGGGAGAAGGTAACAAACTTGTTTGCCTGCCATAAATTAAAGACACAAATTGGCTGAAAGGAATTGGCATAAATAGAAAATATACCAGTTTCATTTGAGGCCAAAAATGTTGACAGCTGTGCCATACAGGTAGCAAAATAAATGGGAAGAGATTTAGATGTACCGATTCCACGGCACATGGTTTATGAACTGGTACAAAAAACAACACTTCGAGTTTTTCAATTTAAATTATTATACAAAATTCTTACCACCAACAGAATGCTTTATATATGGGGCATACAACAATCTCAGCTCTGTAGATTTTGCTGCGATGAGACAGAATCACTACATAATTTATTCTGGTATTGCCCCTATGTAGCTTGTTTCTGGTCACAGGTTCAGGAATGGTGAAGAAAATCACAACATTAATTTAAAATTAACCTTACAAATAGCGGTTTTGGGGCGATTTTGAATAAATAAATAACATAATAATACTCGTAGGAAAGGCTTTCATCTTTAGCTCACAATCTGTGGATACTATAGAATTAGAAAGATTCAAAATGTATGTAAACATCACAGCACAATTGAAAAATATATGGCACATGGAAACCAAATGAGGGTGATAGGTGGGATGGGCTGAGAGTGGCTGAGGGGTGGGATTAAATAGCTTTTTGTTTGGTAATGTATTATTGTTATATGATTGCTTTATATAAAAGTACCATGTATGTAAAATGTGTATGAAAGATGTGTATGTAAAATGTATATGTAAAATGTATGTATACATAGCAGAAAAGCTGTACAAAAATATATATATATGTTTGTCTTCCTAAGAGGGGGGTGGAGGATGGGTTAACAAAACATTAAAAAAAAAATAATAAAAAAAATGCCTAAACTTACCCTTAAACACTTTGAAATTTGACATTTGGAACATCTTTGAAGTTTGACGTTTGAGAAACATGGATTGACGTTTGAGAAACATGGATGAACGTCTAATTCTGACGTGAGACTGTGAGAGCTTGTTGGATAAACATGTAGTAAACATGTAACAAACATATTCAAGTGTTTCCTAGACAGGCCTCTCTAGTTCTGTTGGCCCCTGCCTGAGCAAATCTGCCTTCAATTGGTGTCAAAGTTTCAGTGCCAGAATCCCTGGATGTTGTTCAGCGGGCTAGGAAATAGAAGACGTCTAAGCTAAGTAGCTTTAAAGCAGTTTTATGAACTGAGGAATAAAATCATCAACTGTGTGGAATATGGATGGATGGCCTTGTGGAAGTGCTGTGGCACAGCCAGCTCTGGCCTGGCATGCTGAACGCAGTGTGCTATGTGTGCATGTGCGTGTGTAACAGGCAAGGCTTTGATGTGTTCCTCTGTGGATCTGTTTAAATGTTTCTCATTTCATAACTCAGAGCTCTCTCTCTCTCTGTGTGTGTGTGTGTGTGTGTGTGTGTGTGTGTGTGTGTGTGTGTGTGTGTGTGTGTGTGTGTGTGTGTGTGTGTGTGTGTGTGTGTGTGTGTGTGTGTGTGTCCGTGTGTGTGTGTCCGTGTGTGTGTGTCCGTGTGTGTCCGTGTGTGTCCGTGTGTGTCCGTGTGTGTCCTTGCCTGGTTGGCAGAACAGCTAGAGAGAGACCTGAACAACTGTTTCCATTCAGCAAAAACCAAAACTTGAGTCTGCGCACCACCACTCTGAGAGAAAGAGCGTACATGCCTGTATGTGTATGTAATAGTAGGTGTCCCTCTGTGTGTGTGTTCTATTTCTGAGCATGTCCAGGGCTACAATAGGTCAAATAACGGCCACACCTGTCTCTGTCTCTGTGTCAGGGGACCACTCCGCCACCAGGGGACTTGGGTAATGAGTGACATCACAAAAATACAGCTGCCACAGAGCCAAGACCATTACTGACTCACGGCCACTGACCCGGCGCCAGAAATGACCACTGGTGCTCACACAGTGAGATGGTGCACCACTCACTACAGGCTTTCATGGGCTAATCCACCAGGACCCTAAACTACGATTACAGACACTAATCGCCTCGAATCACCATCACTATGGTAAAACCACTACTCACCTTTTTCTTCTCAGCCTTGGTCAGAGAGGATGTGACTGCCACAAAACCCCACAGCACATAAATCCTGAGAGAGGGGGAGGGAAGAGAGAGAGAGGAGATAAAACGATGACGGGGATAGAGAGGAAGAGTGAAGAGGGGTTTAGTAAACAGAAGCAGATATGATGACTTTCCTAACAGAGGATGTATTATGGGGATGCACTGTATATCCTCATATACTAAGACTATCAAAACGCCTCAGTAGCTTCATAAACGATATCATTTAATAGTCAACACATACTTCTCTTTCCCTAACAGTCCAGAGCCTGTCTAGTAGCTGTTTAATAAACGTTCTATCATGAGTAAAAGCACCGTGCGTAATGTTTCTTTCATTATAGGACATACTGTAAAACTAACTCTCAGCAGTTCAGTTGACATTCTTTCGAATGTTCCTGACCTTGCTATATTAGAGGTTCACACCATGCGTCGTTTTTTCCCGGCGCCGCGTGTGAATTCAGAAATAACTGTTTATTTGACCTGGCGGTTCAGCAGCGGTTCAGCGGCATACATCTCAATCAATCTGACCGCGCCGAGAAGGTGCAAACAAACTAATGCGCCCAAACATCAGCCGTGTTGTTCCTCCCACCTGTCCACACCCTGTGGCTTTAAACACACAAGCCCACATCCAAACGCAATCACTCGCAATCCCAACTCATCATGTACATTTGTTTCAATAGTTTGAGACTTGGAGAGAGGGGCCTGCGGCTTTGGTGTTGGTTTATGTTGGTCACATGATTATAGGTTCCTTTAAAGTGCTTTTATATATACAAACTCAGGACGCGGACGCATGCGCACTGGGCTAAAGTAGATAATTTGAGATGCACCAACACAATTATTGTGTGAACTGTGAAGACACACCACAATCCCATAACATCACCGCAATCACAAATCCGCAGGCCACATGTGACCGCTGTGACTGGTGCAGTTTCTCCAATGTGTGTACCGCCACCGTCTCCCCTCGGACTGAAACCCTCCCCACAGTCCCCAGGCCCACACTAGACTAAACAATTATCCCAAAACCACAGACAAAGGTCCCGCACAGCCTGACACAACAGATCCGCTCAGCCTGAACTAACGACCCCCTACCCGCGTCCACGTTTCTCTTTACAGTGGCACATTGTAGAATAAAAACGGAGAGAGAGAGCGAGAGAGGAAAGACAGGGAGGGAGAGTGGGAACTGTTACTAAATCTGCCCAGACATAGTGAGTTTTAACCTCAACCCCAGCCCGAGGGAAAATTCATTCTACATATCGTGCCCATGCAACGCAACACATGCGCGTGTACGCTTCACCTATATGCTATAGCACACACGGGATCTTTATTCACAACAGTTGACTTTTCAATAGTTTTAAATGCGTGTAGATAACATATACTTACTGTACACTACTACACTTACTGTAGGCTACATCGCCACTGAAATACAATTTGGTTAGAAACCTTTCGCACACATGAAAGCGTGGAGCAGCTTATCGGTCAGTAGAGTCCCCCCAATTTACCTGCACAGAAACCTGAGACGCATTCTCTCGGTGGCCTCGCCCTGAAGTATTTCCCCTCCGGTAACGACTTTCTGACCACCGTATATGTGTTTTTGTTGATTCCCGGGGTGAGTTATTATCCGTTCCTTTCGGTGATAGACAGAACAATCGTTGTGTCTTCTGTGTGGTTGTGAGAGAGGGTTCCTTCGCGTGCTCTCTCTCTCGGTCCCCCTCGTTCTGTCACACTCACCCACTCCTCCCTGGATTCGGATCGGGAAAGGGTTCAGAGTTTTTTTTCTCTCGTTCACCCGACAACTTTTTTTGTCCTTGTTTTAAACTGGTGTGACGTCTGGCAGCCGGGGGGCCTGAAGGGGAGAAAAAGAGCGATACAAAATGGACAGATTACACAACTCTCTCTCTTATCGTTCCCTCTCTCTCTCCCTTCCATATCACACACGCACACACCAAACTGCGGGCACCACTCTGACTAATCTATAATTGAGTAACCGAGAGCCGCTTTCTGAGTTGCACAACAACCCTCTATAAGAATGTTCTATTGTACAGACTTGTTCTGATCACTAATAATCATCAACTCATTGTTGACAACTGCTCAGGGCTCAGAGTTGGCAGCGCTGACAGTAGCACCCCGTGGCGCGCACGCAACCTCCTTATTGTTTTAGAGCCAATAAATTAAATAAAAACAATTCAAGACTATTGTTTTACAACATCGACTATAAAACGTAGGTCTATTGGAACTAGGGGGGCTGAATCCTTCCACAGAACTGTATCAATCATGCAAATATCTTATGAGAATAGTCGACAGACCAAACAGACACACCCACATAGTTTATTGTTATTAACTTCTGAAATGTCCGTCTTTGTGGATGTTTTAGTTCTGATGTGTTTGTTATTGGCATGCATCGGTCCCAATCCGTTTTTATAACGGTTTAATCAGGAATAGAAGCGACATGGTACAGCGCGCGAGCGTTCCCGAGGGAAGCCATTGACCGCGGTGCGTTCCAAATCTGGAGGGGCGATAATAATAGTGGACCCAAAGCGCAGCGCGCGCGGTACCACATCAGAGAGAGAGTGGTTGAGGAGCGGCGATGATTTTCGGGTCAAAAGCATAACTGGAACTGGCGCGGCAGTAAGTTTAGTGACATTATTTGTTGTCTGCAAACACCGATAAGACTGGCCTGAGTGAATAGTCACTGCCTCCGGCTGCGTTTGCCACAGGTTTATATACAGTATATGTATATAGATATATGAGAGAGAGAGCGAGAGAGCGAGAGCGAGAGCGAGAGCGAGAGAGCGAGAGCGAGAGATGGGTATGTATGATCTAACACAGAGCTACTGGTCTCAGAGGACAGTGTGCTTTTCTTGGCCAGCAGAAACACAACATGACTACAGTACAGAGATGGTGATGGAGATTAGCTACATCAAACACTGCTCTAAACCAATCTAAAGCCTGCACCACATTATACAACTGGTTTATGATTACATCTGTCACACTAACATTCTGTTGGATGAAATGATGAGGGTAAACACACACACACACACAGTATCACAGGATGTAGCCTATACTGTAACTAACTACACTGTATTAGAGAGTGTGTGAAAGACCTGCTGTCGTATTGATACTCAACAGAACTGATCCATTATCAAAGTGTAACAACAGGTTGTGTGTGTGGTCACCGTGGTAATCTCTCCAGTGCTGTGTGCCCTTCTCCATCGCTCTCCCTTTCTTTCTTGTTCTCGCTCTCTCTTGACCCTCCTGACCCTTTCTCCACACCCTTTTCTATATTCCTCTGGATTATTCTCTCTCTTCTCTATTTCTCTCCATCCCTCTTCCTGTATCTGAGAGGCAGTAACCAGAGTGTGGGACCTGTTGGACACGCACGGCCAACCACACAGCCCTGATTAGCAAGCAATCACCATATCACACAGGAGGGGGTGTGTGTGTGCTGTATATAACTGTAGATCTGTTATTTGTCTCGGGTGACTGTAGTGAGTAATAGCACTGTGGTCCGGGGCAGTTCCACCCCAGGGGAACAATAACCCCCTCGCCCTAACTACCCTCTAACTACCTCTGCTACCTCACACACCAACCCACTACACACCTCGGGCATTCTTACTCTGGCCACATATCCTTGACCCTTTCATTGCCAGAGTGCTGCGTTTAATATGAGAGAGAGAGAGAGAGAGAGAGAGAGAGAGAGAGAGAGAGAGAGAGAGAGAGAGAGAGAGAGAGAGAGAGAGAGAGAGAGAGTTCACAAACACAAACACACCCCACAGAGCCCCAGGACAACAGCACAATTAGACCCAACCAAATCATGAGAAAACAAAAAGATAATTACTTGACACATTGGAAAGAATTAACAAAAAAACAGAGCAAACTAGAATGCTATTTGGCCCTAAACAGAGAGTACACAGTGGCAGAATACCTGACCACTGTGACTGACCCAAACTTAAGGAAAGCTTTGACTATGTACAGACTCAGTGAGCATAGCCTTGCTATTGAGAAAGGCCGCCGTAGGCAGACATGGCTCTCAAGAGAAGACAGGCTATGTGCACACTGCCCACAAAATGAGGTGGAAACTGAGCTGCACTTCCTAACCTCCTGCCCAATGTATGACCATATTAGAGAGACATATTTCCCTCAGATTACACAGATCCACAAAGAATTTGAAAACAAATCCAATTTTGATAAACTCCCATATCTACTGGGAGAAATTCCACAGTGTGCCATCACAGCAGCAAGATTTGTGACCTGTTGCCACAAGAAAAGGGCAACCAGTGAAGAACAAACACCATTGTAAATACAACCCATATTTATGCTTATTTATTTTAACTTGTGTGCTTTAACCATTTGTACATTGTTACAACACTGTATATATATAATATAACATTTGTAATGTCTTTATTGTTTTGAAACTTCTGTATGTGTAATGTTTACTGTTAATTTGTATTGTTTATTTCACTTTTGTATAATATCTACCTCACTTGCTTTGGCAATGTTAACACATGTTTCCCATGCCAATAAAGCCCCTTGAATTGAATTGAATTGAGAGAGAGAGAGAGAGAGAGAGAGAGAGAGAGAGAGAGAGAGAGAGAGAGAGAGAGAGAGAGAGAGAGAGAGAGAGAGAGAGAGAGAGAGAGAGAGAGAGAGAGAGAGAGAGAGAGAGAGAGAGAGAGAGAGAGGAGAGAGAGAGAGAGAGAGAGAGAGAGAGAGAGAGAGAGAGAGAGAGAGAGAGAGAGAGAGAGTTGACATTTGAAATTGAAATGTCTCTATTCCTTTGGAACTTTTGTGAGTGTAATGTTTACTGTACATTTTTTACTGTTTATTTCCCTTTGGCAGTGTAAACATGTTTCCCAAGTCAATAAAGCCCTTTGAATTGAATTGAGAGAGAGAGAGGCTCAAGGTCTAGACAGGCAGCCATATCAACAGGCATGGAGAGTCTTATATAAACCTTTACCCAGGGGAAGGCTGACCTAATACTATACTACACACACAGAGAAGGGGTAATGAATTAGAGAGAGAAAGGGGCCCAACGTTAGAGGGCGAGAGGGTGGAGGCAGAAAGGGGTAAAAGAGGGGGAGACAGTGACAAAGAGGGGGTAGAGAAACAATGAATGACAGAGCGAGAGAGAGAGAGCATTCTATTCCATCAAAAGGAAGATCAAATTTGACATACCATTAGGATCTGGCAAAAATACTTGAATCAGTTATAGAACCCATTGCCCTTTATGGTTGTGAAGTCTGGGGTCCGCTCACCAACCAAGATTTCACAAAATGGGAAAAACACCAATTTGAGACTCTGCATGTAGAATTCTGCAGAAATATCCTCAGTGTACCACATAAAACACCAAATAATGTATGCAGAGGAGAATTAGGCCGATACCTGTTAATTATCAAAATCCAGAAAAGAGCTGTTAAATTCTACAACCACCTAAAAGGAAGCGATTCCCAAACCTTCCATAACAAAGCCTTCACCTACAGAGAAATTAACCTGGGGAAGAGTCCCCTAAACAAGCTGGTCCTGGGGCTCTGTTCAGAAACACAAACAGACCCCACAGTGCCCCAGGACAGCAACACAATTAGACCCAACCAAATCATGAGAAAACAAAAAGATAATCACTTGACACATTGGAAAGAATTAACAAAAAAACAGAGCAAACTAGAATGCTATTTGGTACTAAACAGAGAGTACACAGTGGCAGAATAACTGACCACTGTGACTGACCCAAACTTAAGGAAAGCTTTGACTATGTACAGACTCAGTGAACATAGCCTTGCTATTGAGAATGGTCGCCATAGGCAGACCTGGCTCTCAAGAGAAGACAGGCTATGTGCACACTGGCCACAAAATGAGGTGGAAACTGAGCTGCACTTCCTAACCTCCTGCCAAATGTATGACCATATTTTATTTCACTTTTGTTTATCCAGTTCACTTGTTATTCACTTGAAATGTAAACATATGTTTCCCATGCCAATAAAGCCTCTTGAATTGAATTGAGAGAGAGAAAGAGAGAGTGACTTCTGTGAGTGTAATGTTTACTGTTCATTTTTATTGTTTATTTCACTGTGTATATTATCTACTTCACTTGCTTTGGCAATGTTATGTTTCCCATGCCAAAAAAGCCCCTTGAATTGAATTGAAAGAGCTGGAAAGGGAAGGAGGGAGGAGGGAGGGATTTGTCTGGGTCAGATGGAGTCAATATTTGTTCCATTCCAGAGGCATCTTATAGATGGACAGATCAAAGAGGAGGACTGTGTATTCTTAACAGAGTGGGAAAAGAGGAAAGGAAAGAATAGCTGAGTCTGAACAGAAGGAGAGGGAGGGAGGGAGGGAGGGAGGGAGGGAGGGAGGGAGGGAGGGAGGGGAGGTAGTTGGACAGTAAGTGAGGTGGCCAATAGAATGGGTGGTCTTTTGGCAGGTGAGAAAAGGCTAGGAGGGGAGGTAGTGTATATCACAGGAAGTTGGTGGCATCTTAATTGTGGAGGACGGGCTTGTGTTAAATGGCTGGAGCGGAATCGGTGGAATGGTATGAAATACATGTGTTTGATACCATTTAATTGGTTCCGTTCCAGACATTATTATGAGCTGTCCTCCACTCAGCAGCCTCCTGTGGTTCCACTCTCTCTGTCTGTCTCCACATAAACACATTAACTCCACATTAACTCTCACACCCACCAAGGGGGGATTGCATGGGAAGACTCAAAACATAGCTACAGGTGTAGGATCTTAATTTGACCTATATTGTCACAGCAAAATAATCCTGCAGCAACAGGATTTGAATGTTTAGTGCATAATGTTGCTTGATCAGTGGTTAGGCTATTGGCTGGCCAAAAGTAGACTACATGAAAAGTTCAATACTGATATTTAACCTTGTGTTAGTGTGGGTTTTCAGGGAATTTATGTAAATCACAAAGCTGATCTGCATTTCCTGCGGTGCAGGAAAATTCTCAACAAAAGAGTGGTCAAATTAAGCTCCTACAACTGTGCTCACAAGAATGGTTCTGAGATGGATTAGGAGATGTTCATGTTAAGGATTGGAATATATTGCTGTATCATCTTGGCTTAATGGTCAAGTGATAAACATGCTGCACCAACACTTTCTTTGACACTTTACTGTACTGAGTCAACAACCTCAACAACAAAGCTCTTCAATACAGTTTGTCTAGACAAGGCATGTGAAAATGCAATGTGGTCTCAAACAATTCATATTATTCTGTATATAAATCTGTGACACTTAATTTAGTATGATATGTTACGTTAGGTTACATCATGAATGGAATTGCGGTCGTTCCATATCATAACACTTTGAGGACGTATAGTATCATACGTTTTAACCAGTCATACAATAGCATATGAAGCATAGAAGGACATTCTGATGTGGTTTGGTTGGGCTAGGACATTCTGATATGGTTTGGTTGGGCTAGGACATTCTGATGTGGTTTGGTTGGGCTAGGACATTCTGATGTGGTTTGGTTGGGCTACGACATTCTGATGTGGTTTGGTTGGGCTAGGACATTCTGATGTGGTTTGGTTGGGCTAGGACATTCTGATGTGGTTTGGTTGGGCTAGGACATTCTGATGTGGTTTGGTTGGGCTAGGACATTCTGATGTGGTTTGGTTGGGCTAGGACATTCTGATGTGGTTTGGTTGGGCTAGGACATTCTGATGTGGTTTGGTTGGCTAGAAGGACATAGTGGGAAGTTCACTGTGAAGCGTTGACAGACCACCAGTCAGATCAGTCTCCAAAACTGTTTCCCACTTTCTCTCTTTCTCTGCGCTGTCCCCCTCCCTCCCCTTCTCAAAAATGTCCCCCCTCTTTAGGTCAATGTCACACATATCCATCTAATATATTCTGTTGCATTCATACAAGCACTTGTACACACACTGATCACTTGCTCCTGTTTTTACCTCCAACAAATGTGGTTATATTATGTCAAAGGTTAAATATGCAGGTACAAGTGTGTGCAGGTGTGTTATTTGTGCAGGTCTGTTATTTTGTCTTCTCTCACTATTCTGTCCCTCTAATCGCACATAAATCTCCAGTGTCTCCAGCCACGAGTGTGATTTGGATAGCGACATGAGAAATATCAGATGTCAGAACACGAGGGCTTTCCACAGGTTGGCACCAGCTCACACAGCAGAATTCAAAACCGATGGCCTCTCTTTTCGCTCACTCTCCAGTTCTCTCTCTCATTCTCTCTCTCGCTCTTTAACCCTCCACTTGCCTCTTTCTGTCTCTTTCATAAAGCCGGAATTTACCTCCAGCTAGCTGCTTCGAGAGGAGTCATACAGTAAATATTTATAAAGAGGCAGAAAGCAGGTTTATTCTCGCAGTCTCCTAAACTAGTCCAAGCCTCCTTGCCTCCTCACCTTCCTCTGAACTGAGAAGAGAACTCGCTCTCCCTCTTGGCATCATCTCACCACGCTGGGGAGAGAAAATAAACCAAACGCCTCTCTCACAGGGTGGTTGGAAAGAAGAGACAGACGGGCCGACGGACACACACACACACTCTTTTCAACTTCGATCCTTGCTCCTGTCAAATCATTCTTTCTTTCTCTCCTCCTCCTCCTCTCTCTCTCTCTGCTGAGAAGAGGATAGGAAATCAGGTCAGCTGTGTGTTGTTGAACATAGCAGACATATTTGAGAGCAAAGTGAAGCCAGAGCTAGAACTGTACCTTACTGTACCGAGGTGTGTGTGTGTTTGTGTGTGGGTGCATCCATTAATGGCTATATGCAGGACCTCTCCAGACCTGGCACTTTCATTGGGTTTGTGTGTGTGCAAGCGTAAATATGTGTGTGTGTGTGTGTGTGTGTGCCTCCACAGGCATGAAACCTTCACAGATCATGTGCTTGTGTGTGTTTGTGAGAGCCATTACTGGCTACAGTGGCTTGCGAAAGTATTCACCCCCCTTGGAGTTTTTCCTATTTTCTTGCCTTACAACCTGGAATTAAAATGGATTTTTGGGGGGTTTGTATCATTTGATTTAAACAACATGCCTACCACTTTATTGTGAAACAAACAAGAAATAAGACATAAAAACTGAAAACTTGAGCGTGCATAACTATTCAACCCCCCAAAGGCAATACTTTGTAGAGCCACCTTTTGCAGCAATTACAGCTGCAAGTCTCTTGGGGTATGTCTCTATAAGCTTGGTACATCTAGCCACTGGGATTTTTGCCCATTCTTCAAAGCAAAACTGCTCCAGCTCCTTCAAGTTGGATGGGTTCCGCTGGTGTATAGCAATTTTTAAGTCATACCACAGATTCACAATTTGATTGAGGTCTGGGCTTTGACTAGGCCATTCCAAGACATTTAAATGTTTCCCCTTAAACCACTCGAGTGTTGCTTTAGCAGTATGCTTAGGGTCATTGTCCTGCTGGAAGGTGAACCTCCGTCCCAGTCTGAAATCTCTGGAAGACTGAAACAGGTTTCCCTCAAGAAATTCCCTGTATTTAGCGCCATCCATCATTCCTTCAATTCTGACCAGTTTCACCGTCCCTGCCGATGAAAAACATCCCCACAGCAGGGGATGGTGTTCTCGGGGTGATGAGAGGTGTTGGGTTTGCGCCAGACATAGCGTTTTCCTTGATGGCCCAAACGCTCAATTTTAGTCTCATCTGACCAGAGTACCTTCTTCCATATGTTTGGGGAGTCTCCCACAATCCTTTTGGTGAACACCAAACGTGTTTGCTTATTCTTTTCTTTAAGCAATGGCTTTTTTTCTGGCCACTCTTCCGTAAAGCCCAGCTCTGTGGCGTGTACAGCTTAAAGTGGTCCTATGGACAGATACTCCAATCTCCGCTGTGGAGCTTTGCAGCTCCTTCAGGGTTATCTTTGGTCTCTTTGTTGCCTCTCTGATTAATGCCCTCCTTGCTTGGTCTGTGAGTTTTGGTGGGCTGCCCTCTCTTGGCAGGTTTGTTGTGGTGCCATATTCTTTCCATTTTTAATAATGGATTTTTTAATTTTTTTAGTCATTTAGCAGACACTCTTATCCAGAGCGACTTACAGTAGAGTGCATACATTTTTTTATTACATTTTACATACTGAGACAAGGATATCCCTACCGGCCAAACCCTCCCTAACCCGGACGACGCTATGCCAATTGTGCGTCGCCCCACGGACCTCCCGGTTGCGGCCGGCTGCGACAGAGCCTGGGCGCGAACCCAGCCCAGCCTGGGCGCGAACCCAGAGACTCTGGTGGCGCAGCTAGCACTGCGATGCAGTGCCCTAGACCACTGCGCCACCCGGGAGGCGATTTAATGGTGCTCCGTGGGATGTTCAAAGTTTCTGATATTTTTTTATAACCCAACCCTGATCTGTACTTCTCCACAACTTTGTCCCTGACCTGTTTGGAGAGCTCCTTGGTCTTCATGGTGCCACTTGCTTGGTGGTGCCCCTTGCTTAGTGGTGTTGCAGACTCTGGGGCCTTTCAGAACAGGTGTATATATACTGAGCTCAGGTGACAGATCATGTGACACTTAAATAAAGTCCACCTGTGTGCAATCTAACTAATTATGTGACTTCTGAAGGTAATTGGTTGCACCAGATCTTATTTAGGGGCTTCATAGCAAAGGGGGTGAATACATATGCACGCACTGCTTTTCTATGTTAGAATTTTTTTGAAACAAGTTTTTATTTTTTATTTCACTTCACCAATTTGGACTATTTTGTGTATGTCCATTACACGAAATTCAAATAAAAATACATTTAAATTACAGGTTGTAATGAAACAAAATAGGAAAAAATGCCAAGGGGGTGAATACTTTTGCAAGGCACTGTATATGCAGGGCCAGATGGAAACAGCTCCAGTGAAAGGTGTGAAGTCCACACAGGAGGATTAGAGAGACAAACCAGCTGACTGGGAGAGACGACTGGATCAAATAAAGACTTTAGAAAACCTCCTCAACTACTAGATCAGGACAGAAGTTGGGAAATATTGGGGGGGTGGGGGGGGGTGTAGAGGGGAGTTTGCTTCTGTGTGTGTGTCTAGTGATCAGTGCGGGTGGGCCCATGGTTTGGTGTATATCCACATTTTTTAAATATCCAAATGATTTATTCCCCCAGTCTGTTTCTCAATGAGGAATTCATTTCAAGGGACTGAAGCTGGTCAACTGGAGCGTGTAACAGTGAGCTATACCGCTCCAACTAAGTGTCTTCCATCCACCACACACACACCCGTCAGAAATAATAATAATATTCCCTTCACTAATTGGCTTACCCCTATCCAAACATTACCAGCAAACCCACACCCACACGAGAGAGAGAAGAGAGCGAGGGCTCTAGACTGCTAGGTTGTTGTCACTGTTTGCTGCAAAGGCCAACAGACCTCCTGTTATTGTTTTCAGTGGCTGGACTCTCAGTCCACCTGGCAGCAAACTCTCTCTCTCCCTCTCACACACACACTATTGCATTTCTATCCCCGTGAGGATCAAATAATTGATTCCCATCCAAAATCCTATCCCTAAATCTAACATTAACCTTAATTCTATCCCTAATTGTAACCCTAAACCTAACCCCTATGCCTAAAATAGCATTTTTCCTCAGAGGGCCAGCAAAATGGGGACTGGCAAAATGAATTTTCCTTGTTTTACTATCCTTGCGAGGACTTCTGGTGCTCACAAGGATAGTTAAACATACATACACACAATACAGGAAGGTTCTTTCTACAGAGGTGGAGGGGAAAGGGAGTCCAGGCACAGGGGTCTATTTTCAGGTCCCCGTCCCACCAATCATTGTCTGACAGGTTCTCAGTGAAACCAGCAGAACAGAACAATACCACCATGAGGACGTCACACCACCGTTCTGTTTGACTTCCCCTGGTCACGGTCACCCTGCCTCCCTCCCACAGAAAGGATGACCTGAAACTGGAGTGCGTTCCATATGGCACCCTATACAGTGTACTACTTTAGACCAGAACCCACCGGGCTGTGAACTACATAGGGAATAGTGTGCCATTTGGGACAGGTCAAAGGGAACATGGTGCAATTTGGGACAGGTCAAATGGGAATAGGGTGCCATTTAGGCCATGTCAAATGGAATAGGGTGCCATTTGGGACAGGTCAAAGTTAATATGGTGCCATTTGGGACAGGTCAAAGGGAATAGAGTACCATTTGGAACAGGTCAAAGGGAACATGGTGCAATTTGGGACAGGTCAAAGGGAATAGAGTACCATTTGGAACAGGTCAAAGGGAACATGGTGCAATTTGGGACAGGTCAAGGGAATAGGGTGCCATTTGGGACATGTCAAAGGGAATAGGGTGCCATTTGGGATGCATCCTGGGTCATTTATGTACCTGCCTGGACTTGTAGGCTACCTACTATATTTATATAAACTACCCCCTAAACAAATTATTTAATTTCATCCTCCTATAGCCTTATTGACATGTTACATTGTAGCCTATAGGCAGTCCTAGGACTGGAGACAGTGATCTATACCTCCCTCAGCAGCTCCCTTTGTTATTGTCTTTAACGTCAAAAGGTCCGCCTCTCTTTCTGCCCCCCAACCCACCTCTCTCTCAACTCCCTGGCTAAAAATAATTTCAGAATGAACTCTGTGCGACTCGAACTGTCAAATGAAGGATTGCTTTGTGTGTTCAGAGAAAGCAACTAGAGAGTAGTGAGAGAAAGAGTAGGGAGAAAGAGATTAGAGGGAGAGAGATAGGGGGAAGGAATGCTGTAAGGAGGGGAGTGACTGACTGATGGGCTTGTAGTCATCAGTAACTAATGGTTTTGGGAATGTTCACTGATACTAATGGTCCATGTCACCACTCTGGAACTACTGTGGAACACTTACCGGACCAAACAACTCCCCGACTTTAATCATTTCAGAGAAAGTCAATCAAGAGGGGGACAAGGAATTTAAGGCATTTATTCTGCGTATTGGAAATAAGCTTCATTCTTTGGTCTGTTTTAATCGCCTGACCGTTAATCTGTGTGATTGGAACGTGGAGCCAAGTCCAAACTCTCCTCCTCTGGTAATGCTCACGGTCTGGTCCCCCACTTACAGTGTCTGGCTCTAGGGACTGATACACACCAAAAGCCCCCTGGCCTGAACCCAATTCAACTCCTATCGGCCTCCCTCTCTTTCCATCTCGGCAGTGAAGTGCTCGCGTAGAACTAAGCACACAAAACCGCCGCCTTTGGCCAATAGCCGTTTTGTTGAAGAGGTTCTTTGTCCAGTCTGTTTGATCTGTGACCCCCCCCTCCCGGGTTATAATGCCCCCCCTCCTCCCTGTCTCTCCTAGCTGTTCTGTCACTGTTGTGACTCATGTCCTTTCCATTCCGTCGCTCCCTCTCTCAATTAAAAAGAGGGAAAAACTTCAAACCTTCCGACCTTCGTTCTGCCTTTCCTGTTTCCACTAAACACAGGGCTCCCTCTCCTTTTTTAGTCAAATCCCCCCACACTCCCTGCGTATCCTACCCTTTCTTATTCCAGTCTTTTAAAGGTAGTGATGACAGTCTTAAGGATTAACAACCAATCACAACTGTTGCCTGAAAACCCTGATAAGACTCCTAAAATGGATGTCTCTCCAACCAGTACTGCACAATGAAACACTTACTGTTGGGACAGTAACACCAGCCCCATGTCCATAATGACAGTTACACACACAGAAAAAGTGTGTTCAAAAGATGTCCAGAAGAGTTTTATAATTTAAGTTATTATATAAGTACAGTGAGCAATTCTTCATCCACAACAGGTGTGTGTGTGTTAGAAGTCATCCTGGTTGCTCCATGTTTCTCGTAGGTGTGTGAGTGATGCCAGGACCTCCTCTGTCGGTCTCCTCCCTAGCTGCTTCCCCCCTCTGGTCCTTACACTCACCGTGCCACTCACACACTCCTTCTCACCTACCACTGGGGACGCACACACACACACACAGAAATA
The DNA here is from genome assembly GCF_016432855.1 of Salvelinus namaycush. NCBI lineage: Eukaryota > Metazoa > Chordata > Actinopteri > Salmoniformes > Salmonidae > Salvelinus > Salvelinus namaycush. The sequence continues at coordinate 26,320,547 of NC_052343.1, forward strand.
AACAATTATTGAATCAATATGTTTCCAAGCCGTGTCAGTTTAATTTGAATCTACAGTACGGTAATCTAATCCGTGTTCACCCACGCACTCTTACCAAATATGTAGTTGTACTGGGCCAGCTGTGCAGAGCGGATCTTCTTATTTAAGGTGGCACCCTGGTCATCATCCACGTCAGCCATGAAGCCGGCCTCGCGGAACTGTCGGACCACCTTAACAAGAGCAAAACACACATCACTCACAGTGGTGGTAGAGGAGACAGGAACCAGGCTACGGTAGAATAACAGTAAGGACGACACCTTTTAAATTCCACCCTGAGGGCCGAGACACTGGTGGCTGTATTACCTGGCTATGTATCATCATGACAGACCCCAGATCAGCAGTGTTGATAGATTCTCCTCCCCTGGGGCTACATATGCATTACATACAGGAGGATGTATTGGCAATGTTGTGACTGGCAGACTTTTTACAAGACAAGTCAAGAGAGAAATAGGAGCCGTGTCCTGATAAAGGCCTCAGAAACATTACATGTCTATATTCCATGTTATCTCCTGTGTCTGGTCTTACCTGCTGCTGGCTCATTCATCATGTGGCAGATGGAACTTGTAGAATATATTGATATGTGAGTAGTGGCATGTACGTGCGTAGCTTTGTTTCATTGTTGGTTCCCATGTGTTAAATAAACGAAAACCTGATCACAAAATTAACCTCAAATCAAGTCCTTTTCAGAGTCATGATGAACCGTGTATGGGTACAGTGCTGGATTAGCCTTCGACCTCTGGAGTCACTGAGGGGTACAGCTTTTGATGTGTGCTGAGTCATGTTGTGTTTGGTCACGTGTGTGGGTGTATGGGGGGGGGGGGTTTGATTTCAGCCTGCAGTACAAGGGCCATGTGTATAATGTGTCTCAGAGCAGGAGTGCTGATCTAGGACCAGTTTCCTGCTTTCCATTTAATCTTAAGAATTGAGATCCAAAATGCAAAACTGAGCCTAAATAAGCACTCCTACTCTGAGACGCTTGATACATATGGCCCCAGATCTGATATTATGAGTCCTGACCTGTTGCGCATACGACTCACTACCTCCCCCTACAGGAATAATGATGACCTGCGCTGGAGACAACCACAGAGGCCTGAAAGAGACCGAAAGGAAAGAGAAACTGAGTGAGTAAGAGGAAGAGAAATGTGGGTAACCAAAACGGTATAATTTTAGATTAATCAAATCACAGACATACAAACAGACACTCTTCTCACCATTTCCCCCCAAAATTCTCAGCCAATATAGCGATCATGCGTTCCAGTGATCCCAGAACAGCTCTGTGAACCATCACTGGTCTGTGGGTCTCTCCATCCCCCCTGAGAGCGAGAGAAAGGGTGAAAGAGAGCGAGGGAGAGAGAGGGTGAGGGAAGAGAGAAAGATGTGGTGAGAAAGGGGTAGGGGAGAGGAGATCACTTCAGTCTTAAAGCTACAATAACAAAGCGGACACCCCACCTCTGTTTTGGTAAAAAGCTAAGGGATGAGCCTGGAGAAATGTAACCAAATCAAATCAAATTTTATTTGTCACATACACATGGTTAGCAGATGTTAATGCGAGTGTAGCGAAATGCTTGTGCTTCTAGTTCCGACAATGCAGTAATAACCAACGAGTAATCTAACAATTCCACAACTACTATCTTATACACACATAAGTGTAAAGGGATAAAGAATATGTACATAAAGATATATGAATGAGTGATGGTACAGAACGGCATAGGCAAGATGCAGTAGAAGGTACAGAGTACAGTATATACATATGAGATGAGTAATGTAGGGTATATAAACATAGTGGCATAGTTTAAAGTGGCTAGTGATACATGTATTACATAAAGATTGCAAGATGCAGTAGATGATAGAGTACAGTATATACATATACGATGAGTAATGTAAACATTAAGTGGCATTGTTTAAAGTGGCTAGTGATACATTTTTACATACATTTCCATCAATTCCCATTATTAAAGTGGCTGGAGTTGAGTCAGTATGTTGGCAGCGGCCACTAAATGTTAGTGGTGGCTGTTTAACAGTCTGATGGCCTTGAGATAGAAGCTGTTTTTCAGTCTCTTGGTCCCTGCTTTGATGCACCTGTACCGACCTCGCCTTCGGTATGATAGCGGGGTGAACAGGCAGTGGCTCGGGTGGATGTTGTCCTTGGTCATCTTTATGGCCTTCCTGTGACATCGGGTGGTGTAGGTGTCCTGGAGGGCAGGTAATTTGCCCCCGGTGATGCGTTGTGCAGACCTCACTACCCTCTGGAGAGCCTTACGGTTGTGGGCGGAGCAGTTGCCGTACCAGGCGGTGATACAGCCCAACAGGATGCGCATCTGTAGAAGTTTGTGAGTGCTTTTGGTGACAAGCCGAATTTCTTCAGCCTCCTGAGGTTGAAGAGGCGCTGCTGCGCCTTCTTCACAACGCTGTCTGTGTGGGTGGACCAATTCAGTTTGTCTGTGATGTGTACGCCGAGGAACTTAAAACTTACTACCCTCTCCACTACTGTCCCGTCGATGTGGATAGGGGGGTGCTCCCTCTGCTGTTTCCCGAAGTCCACAATCATCTCCTTTGTTTTGTTGACGTTGAGTGTGAGGTTATTTTCCTGACACCACACTCCGAGGGCCCTCACCTCCTCCCTGTAGGTCGTCTCGTCGTTGTTGGTAATCAAGCCTACCACTGTAGTGTCGTCCGCAAACTTGATGATTGAGTTGGAGGCGTGCATGGCCACGCAGTCGTGGGTGAACAGGGAGTACAGGAGAGGGCTCAGAACGCACCCTTGTGGGGCCCCAGTGTTGAGGATCAGCGGGGTGGAGATGTTGTTACCTACCTTCACCACCTGGGGGCGGCCCGTCAGGAAGTCCAGTACCCAGTTGCACAGGGCGGGGTCGAGACCCAGGGTCTCGAGCTTGATAACGAGTTTGGAGGGTACTATGGTGTTAAATGCTGACCTGTAGTCGATGAACAGCATTCTGACATAGGTATTCCTCTTGTCCAGATGGGTTAGGGCAGTGTGCAGTGTGGTTGCGATTGTGTCGTCTGTGGACCTATTGGGTCGGTAAGCAAATTGGAGTGGGTCTAGGGTGTCAGGTAGGGTGGAGGTGATATGGTCCTTGACTAGTCTCTCAAAGCACTTCATGATGACGGAAGTGAGTGCTACGGGGCGGTAGACGTTTAGCTCAGTTACCTTAGCTTTCTTGGGAACAGGAACAATGGTGGCCCTCTTGAAGCATGTGGGAACAGCAGACTGGGATAAGGATTGATTGAATATGTCTGTAAACACACCAGCCAGCTGGTCTGCGCATGCTCTGAGGACGCGGCTGGGAATGCCGTCTGGGCCTGCAGCCTTGCGAGGGTTAACACGTTTAAATGTTTTACTCACCTCGGCTGCAGTGAAGGAGAGCCCGCAGGTTTTGGTAGCGGGCCGTGTCAGTGGCACTGTATTGTCCTCAAAGCGAGCAAAAAAGTTATGTAGTCTGTCTGGGAGCAAGACATCCTGGTGCGCGACGGGGCTGGTTTTCTTTTTGTAATCCGTGATTGACTGTAGACCCTGCCACATACCTCTTGTGTCTGAGCTGTTGAATTGCGACTCTACTTTGTCTCTATACTGGCACTTAGCTTGTTTGATTGCCTTGCGGAGGGAATAGCTACACTGTTTGTATTCGGTCATGTTTCCGGTCACCTTGCCCTGGTTAAAAGCAGTAGTTTGCGCTTTCAGTTTCGCGCGAATGCTGCCATCAATCCACGGTTCCTGGTTTGGGAATGTTTTAATCGTTGCTGTGGGTATAATGTCGCCGATGCATTTTCTAATGAACTTACTCACCGAATCAGCGTATTCGTCAATGTTGTTGTTGGACGCAATGCGGAACATATCCCAATCCACGTGATCGAAGCAGTCTTGAAGCGTGGAATCAGATTGGTCGGACCAGCGTTGAACAGACCTGAGCACAGGAGCTTCTTGTTTTAGTTTCTGTTTGTAGGCTGGAAGCAACAAAATGGAGTCGTGGTCAGCTTTTCCGAAAGGAGGGCGGGGGAGGGCCTTATATGCGTCGCGGAAGTTAGAATAACAATGATCCAGGGTTTTACCAGCCCTGGTAGCACAATCGATATGCTGATAGAATTTAGGGAGTTCGTTTTCAGATTAGCCTTGTTAAAATCCCCGGCTACAATGAATGCAGCCTCAGGATGTGTGGTTTCCAGTTTACATAGAGTCAGATAAAGTTCGTTCAGGGCCATCGATGTGTCTGCTTGGGGGGGAATATATACGGCTGTGATTATAATCGAAGAGAATTTCCTTGGTAGATAATGCGGTCGACATTTGATTGTGAGGAATTCTAAGTCAGGTGAACAGAATGACTTGAGTTCCTGTATGTTGTTATGCTTACACCACGTCTCGTTAATCATAAGGCATACCCCCCGTTAATCATAAGGCATACCCCCCCACCCCTCTTCTTACCAGAAAGATGCTTGTTTCTGTCGGCGCGATGCGTGAAGAAACCAGCTGGCTGCACCGACTCCGTTAGCGTCTCTCGAGTAAGCCATGTTTCCGTGAAGCAAAGAACGTTACAGTCTCTGATGTCTCTCTGGAATGCTACCCTTGCTCGGATTTCATCAACCTTGTTGTCAAGAGACTGGACATTGGCGAGTAGTATGCTAGGGAGTGGAGAGCGATGTGCCCGTCTCTGGAGCCTGACCAGAAGACCGCTTCGTTTGCCCCTTTTATGGCGTCGTTGTTTAGGGTCGCCGGCTGGGATCCGATCCATTGTACTGGGTGGAAGGCAAAAGACAGGATCAGCTTCGGGAGAGTCATATTCCTGGTCGTAATGATGGTGAGTTGACGTTGCTCTTATATTCAGTAGTTCCTCCCGACTGTATGTAATGAAACCTAAGATTACCTGGGGTACCAATGTAAGAAATAACACATAAACAGTTTCCAAGGAACGCGAAGCGAGGCGGCCATCTCTGTCGGCGCCGGAAGTAATGAGTGAAATTCTGAGATATGGATGCAAGGACTGACCATCCATGATATCAACATTTGTTTAACCTTGTTATGAGGCTATACAGTGTTAATTTATGTTGTTTACAAACATTGTCCAGTGTCTGTTCTTTTGCCCAGTCTGAGATATTGCTTCTTTTTTCCCCAACTCTGCCTAGAAGGCCAGCGTCCCAGAGTCTCCTCTTCACTGCTGACGTTGAGACTGGTGTTTTGCGGGTACTATTTAATGAAACTGCCAGTTGAGGACTTGTGAGGCGTCGGTCTCTCAAACTAGACACTAATGTACTTGTCCTCTTGCTCAGTTGTGCACCGGGGCCTCCCACTCCTCTTTCTATTCTAGTTAGAGACAGTTTGTGCTGTTCTGTGAAGGGAGTAGTACACAGATCTTGTACAAGATCTTCAGTTTCTTGGCAATTTCTCGCATGGAATAGTCTTCATTTCTCAGAACAAGAATAGACTGAAGTAGACTGAAAAGAAAGAATAGACTGAAAAGACTTCAGAAAAAAGTTCTTTGTTTCTGTCCATTTTGAGCCTGTACACAAATGCTGATAATCCAGATACTCAACCAGTCTAAAGAAGGCCTGTTTTATTGCTTCTTTAATCAGAACAGTTTTCAGCTGTGCTAACAATTGCAAAAGAGTTTTCTAATGACCAATTAGCTAATACATGTTTATCATTTGAAAAGGCTAACAGAACGTGCCATTGGAACACAGGAGTGATGGTTGCTGATAATTGGCCTCTGTACGCCTATGTAGACATTCCATAATTTTTTTATATATATTTTTTTTTAAATCAGCCATTTCCAGCTACAATAGTAATTTACAACATTAGCAATCTCTACACCCTATTTCTAATCAATTTTATGTTATATATACACCCCCCCCCCCCCAAAAGAAAAAAACAAGGACATTTCTAAGTGACCCCAAACTTTTGAACGGTAGTGTGTGTGTTTACATACACCTAAGCCAAATACATTTAAACTCATTTTTCACAATTCCTGACATTTAATCCTAGTAAATTCCCTGTCTTAGGTCAGTTAGGATCACCAATTTATTTTAAGAATGTGAAATGTCAGAATAATAGTAGAGAATGATTTATTTCAGCTTTTATTTCTTCACATTCCTAGTGGGTCAAAAGTTCACATCGACTCAATTAGTATTTGGTAGCATTGCCTTTAAATAGATTAACTTGGGTCAAACGTTTTAGGTAGCCTTCCACAAGCTTCCCACAATAAGTTGGGTGAATTTGGGCCCATTCCTCCTGAAAGAGATGGTGTAACTGAGTCAGGTTTGTCGGCCTCCTTGCTCGCACATGCTTTTTCAGTTCTGCCAACAAATTTGTGATTTTCTGGATTTTTGTTTTAGATTCCGTCTCTCACAGTTGAAGTGTACCTATGATAAAAATGACAGACCTCTACATGCTTTGTAAGTAGGAAAACCTGCAAAATCGGCAGTGTATCAAATACCTGTTCTCCCCACTGTATGTACGTATATTTTCAGAAAACTTAACATGTGTGAATATTTGTATGAACATAACAAGATTCAACAACTGAGACAAACTGAACAAGTTCCACAGACATGTGACTAACAGAAATGGAATAATGTGTCCCTGAACAAAGGGGGGGTCAAAATCAAAAGTAACAGTGAGTATCTGGTGTGGCCACCAGCTGCATTAAGTACTGCAGTGCATCTCCTCCTCATGGACTGCACCAGATTTGCCAGTTTTGCTGTGAGATGTTACCCCACTCTTCCACCAAGGTACCTGCAAGTTCCTGGACATTTCTGGGGGGAATGGCCCTAGCCCTCACCCTCCGATCCAACAGGTCCCAGACGTGCTCAATGGAAGATCCGGGCTCGTCGCTGGCCACGGCAGAACACTGACATTCCTGTCTTGCAGGAAATCACGCACAGAACGAGCAGTATGGCTGGTGGCATTGTCATGCTGGAGGGTCACGTCAGGATGAGCCTGCAGGAAGGGTACCACATGAGGGAGGAGGATGTCTTCCCTATAAGGCACAGCATTGAGATTGCCTCCAATGACAACCTCAGTCTGATGATGCTGTGACACACCGCCCCAGACCATGACGGACCCTCCACCTCCAAATCGATCCCGCTCCAGAGTACAGGCCTCGGTGTAACTCTCATTCCTTTAACAATAAACGTGAATCCGACCATCACCCTTGGTGAGACCAAACCGCAACTCATCAGTAAAGAGCACTTTTTGCCAGTCCTGTCTGGTCCAGCAACGGTGGGTTTGTGCCCATAGGCGACATTGTTGCCGGTGATGTCTGGTGAGGACCTGCCTTACATCAGGCCTACAAGCCCTCAGTCCAGCCTCTCTCAGCCTATTGCGGACAGTCTGAGCACTGATGGAGGGATTGTGCATTCCTGGTGTAACTCGGGCAGTTGTTGTTGCCATCCTGTACCTGTCCCGCAGGTGTGATGTTCGGATGTACTGATCCTGTGGAGGTGATGTTACACGTGGTCTGCCACTGTGAGGACGATCAGCTGTCCGCCCTGTCTCCCTGTAGCGCTGTCTTAGGCGTCTCACAGTACGGACATTGCAATTTATTGCCCTGGCCACATCTGCAGTCCTCATGTCTCCTTGCAGCATGCCTAAGGCACGTTCACACAGATGAGCAGGGACCCTGAGCATCTTTCTTTTGGTGTTTTTCAGAGTCAGTAGAAAGGCCTCTTTAGTGTCCTAAGTTTTCATAACTGTGACCTTAATTGCCTACTGCCTGTAAGCCGTTAGTGTCTTAACGACCGTTCCACAGGTGCATGTTCATGAATTGTTTATGGTTCATTGAACAAGCATGGGAAACAGTGTTTAAACCCTTTACAATGAAGATTGGTGAAGTTATTTAGATTTTTACTAATTATCTTTGAAAGACAGGGTCCTGAAAAGGGGATGTTTATTTTTTTGCTGAGATTATATAATATATATAAAAATCATTTATAAGTCCAAAAATGGACGCAACAACTTAGGATTCTAGCTTTAAATTCCCTCAGTCTAATAATGTTGTCAGCCATGTGCAACCCAATTAAATGTACCATCAGTTCGATAAGAGCAGAAGCTGCATCAGGGAACATCCCAGAACACACAGGTTGAACTGACATAGATGAGTGACTCACCCCACATACTGCAGGTCAAATCTGATTGGTAGCTGGAAGTCCAATTGGATGGTGGCACACTGGTGCTGTCGACCAATGGCGTCCTTGATCTGGATGTCAATCTAGGACAACAGGAAGATGTGTGAGTGTTGATAACATGGCTCTGTTCAGGGCGGGTTGCAGCGTTACACAACATTCAGACAGAAGGGTCTTGTGTAACTGACCTTTGGCCCGTAGAACGCTCCATCTCCTGGGTTGAGCTGCCAGCGCTCCCCAAACTGCTGCAGACTCCTCTCCAACTGCTGCTCAGAGAGAAAGAGAGAGGTAGAGAGAGAGGAGAGCGGGGGGGACAAGAGGGAGGGGAGTGAAAGAGGGAAGAGGGGAAGAAAGTGGGAAAGAGAAAAATGGAAAGAAAGGATCTCATTTCTTCATTGAGCTTCTCCTCTCTGTGTTAATTTCCTGAGCTTTACTCCACAGAGGAAGAGGCAGGGAGCATAGACAGCAGCCACAGAACAGACAGGGCTTTGAGTTCGTCACATCCACATGGCCATATATCAACACTGATTGGATAAGTGTCCGTCATTATGATTACAATAGAGGCTATGTACTGGGATTTATAGACATCACTTGTGGGACAGTAAACACACATTTACACAGCTGGCTCTGTGTGTGTACATCTGTCTGTCTGTATGTGTGTGTGTGTGTGTGTGTGTGTGTGTGTGTGTGTGTGTGTGTGTGTGTGTGTGTGTGTGTGTGTGTGTGTGTGTGTCGGTGTGGTGTACCTGCTCAGCGTGATCCCACAGTGCAGGCTCCCCCAGGCAGGGTGTAGGTCGGGTGGAGAGGAGACAGTGGAAGGAGAATCCAAAAACTCGATACACACTCCTCACAAAGTCCAAACACGCTATGATCTCCTCCTCCAACTGACAGAGAGAGTGTGTGGGGGGGGGGGGGGCAGGAGTCCAGCCAGAAAAGGAGGACAGAGTGATGGAGACAGAATAGAGAATGTAAATGCAATATTGTAAAAGACAGTATAAACAAACAGATGTGAAACTGGAGAGTCCAAGGCTTTCGGGGTTAAGGGTTAACTTAGAGATGAGTCCAGGGCTTCAGGGGTTAACTTGTTATGGATAGGGGGCAGCATTTTCACATTTGGATGAAAAGCGTGCCCAGAGTAAACTGCCTGCTACTCAGTCCCAGTTGCTAATATATGCATATTATTAGTAGATTTGGATAGAAAACACTCTGAAGTTTCTAAAACTGTTTGAATGATGTCTGAGTATAACAGAACTCATATGGCAGGCAAAAACCTGAGAAAAATCCAGCCAGAAAGTTGGAAATCTGAGGTTTGTAGGTTTTCAACTCTTGGCCTATCGAATACACAGTATCTATGGGGTCATTTTGCACTTCCTACGGCTTCCACTAGATGTCAACAGTCTTTAGAACCTTGTTTGATGCTTCTACTGTGTAGTGAGGCCGAATGAGAGGGGAATGAGTCAGAGGTCTGCCAGAATGCCTTGAGCTCGTGATGCTCGTTCACGTGAGAGCGAGATCTGTTCCATTGCTTTTCTACAGACAAAGGAATTCTCCGGTTGGAACATTATTGAAGATTTATGTTAAAAACATCCTAAAGATTGATTCTATACTTCGTTTGACATGTTTCTACGGACTGTAAAATGACTTTTCGTCTGAACTTTTGCAAACTCACGACCTGCCCGCGCGTCGTGAGTTTAGATTGTGTACTGAACGCGCGAACCAAAAGGAGTAATTTGGACATAAATGATGGACTTTATGGAACAAATCAAACATTTATTGTGGAACTGGGATTCCTGGGAGTGCATTCTGATGAAGATCATCAAAGGTAGGTGAATATTTATAATGCTATTTCTGACTTATGTTGACTCCAACATGGCGGATATCTTTTTGGGTTGTGTTGGTCTCTGAGCGCCGTACTCAGATTATTGCATGGTTTGCTTTTTCCGTAAAGTTTTTTTGAAATCTGACACAGCGGTTGCATTAAGGAGAAGTATATCTTTAAATCTGTGAATAACTCTTTTATCAATGTTTATTATGAGTATTTCTGTGATTTGATGTGGCTCTGTGCAAATTCACGGGATGTTTCAGAGGCAAAGCCAAATGTAAACTGAGGTTTTTGGATATAAATATGAACTTGATCGAACATACATGTATTGTGTAACATGTTTTATCAATATTTCTGCTTTTTGTGACTCCTCTCTTTGGTTGGAAAATCGCTGTATGCTTTCTGTGACTAGTTGCTGACCTAACATAATGATATGTTCTGCTTTCGCCGAAAAGCTTTCTTGAAAATCGGACACTGTGGTTGGATTAACGAGAATTTTATCTTTAAAATGGTGTCTAATACTTGTATGTTTGAGAAATTTGAATTATGAGATTTCTGTTGATTGAATTTGGCACCCTGCAATTTCATTAGCTGTTGGCGAGGGGTTCCCCAGTCCTAGACAGGTTAAGGGTTAACTCAGATGAGTGAGGAGGAACAGTTGATGTATTGACTGCTCCAGTGATTGGATTAGCCAAAGTGGAAAACAAACCTCACAATATCATGTGAATCAGTGTGTGTATAAGCATAAGTGTGTGTGGTTTAATGGGAAAGGGAATCATTGGGGGAGTCAGGGATACAATCCCACTTTCTCCCACTGTCTGCTGTCCTAGGAATTCCAGGGTTGAAAATGTGAGACAAATATCCAAAAAGGTTCAAATGACAGGAATCGTGTGTGTACCTGCTCAGGAGTGCAGAAGATGTGTGCGTCGTCCTGGCAGAACCTGCGGACCCGGGTGAGACCACCCAGAGCGCCGGACAGCTCGTTCCGATGCAGTGCCCCGAAATCGGCCCAACGCAACGGGAGCTCCCTCCATGACCTTACACGCTGCTCAAACATCAGACTGGAACAGAGAGAGCTGTTATTGAGATGTCCTGAACAGTGTGTGGGGCAGAGTATGAGAGAGAATGTAGGGGTGTGTGTGTTCTCACCAGTGTGCAGGGCAGTTCATGGGTTTGAGTGCATAGGTGTGTGTGTCACCGGTCACAGTAAACATGTTTTCACTGTAGTGTTCCCAGTGACCCGAACGCTCCCACAGTGCAGTGCTGTATAGAGTAGGGGTCACAACCTCATGGAAGCCACGCCTCCTGTACTCAGTCTGGGGGGGGGGTATGGAGAGAAGGAAGGGAGGGGTGGAGAGAAAGGGAGGAACAGAGGGATGTAACAACTTAATTATTACAGACAGAATTCTTCTCTACAGAATTCTTCTCTGTGCGTGTCATCCAGGGTTATTTGGAAAACAGACAGTCACAGTGTAGTAATTGCGGTGATTTCCTGACTACAACAGGAGTGTCCTGAGGTTACCGTCAGAGTAAAGATGTCTGAATGAGCGGCTGTGTGTGTGTGTGTGTGTGTGTGTGAGTGCACACGGAAGCGTACTTGGCTGATTGTCTTGGCCATTCTATTCTAAAATCATAAAAATTACAAAGGGGGTGTTAGTAGCTTCACACTGGAGTTCCAGAGTGCGCTCTGGGCGTTTGTAAATTCAGAGTGTTGTCAGATTCTCCATTCGTAAATTCAGAGTGTTGTCAGATTCTCCATTCGTAAATTCAGAGTGTTGTCAGATTCTCCATTCGTAAATTCAGAGTGTTGTCAGATTCTCCATTCGTAAATTCAGAGCGTTCCGCTCTAGGAGCTTTCAGAGCACACCATATGCCTTGTCCATTGCTGTTCTGGTTAGTGTTTATTGGCTTATTTCACTGTAGAGCCTCTAGCCCTGCTCATTATACCTTATCCAACCCTTCAGTTCCACCACCCACACATGCGATGACATCACCTGGTTTCAATGATGTTTCTAGAGACAATATCTCTTTCATCGTCACTCAATGCCTAGGTTAACCTCCAATGTACTCACATCCTACCATACCTTTGTCTGTACATTATACCTTGAATCTATTTTATCGCCCCCAGAAACCTGCTCCTTGTACTCTCTGTTCCGGACGTCCTAGACGTCCAATTCCCATGGCTTTTAGCCGTACCCTTATCCTCCTCTGTTCCTCTGGTGATGTAGAGGTGAATCCAGGCCCTGCAGTGCCTAGCTCCACTCCTATTCCCCAGGCGCTCTCTTTTGATGACTTCTGTAACCGTAAAAGCCTTGGTTTCATGCATGTTAACATTAGAAGCCTCCTCCCTAAGTTTGTTTTATTCACTGCTTTAGCACACTCCGCCAACCCGGATGTCTTAGCCGTGTCTGAATCCTGGCTTAGGAAGACCACCAATAACTCTGAAATCTCCATCCCTAACTACAACATTTTCAGACATGATAGAACGGCCAAAGAGGGCGGTGTTGCAATCTACTGCAGAGATAGCCTGCAGAGTTCTGTCCTACTATCCAGGTCTGTACCCAAACAATTTGAACTTCTACTTTTAAAAATCCACCTCTAAAAAAAAGTCTCTCACCGTTGCCGCCTGCTATAGACCACCCTCTGCCCCCCAGCTGTGCTCTGGATATCATATGTGAAATGATGGCCCCCAATCTATCTTCAGAGCTCGTGCTGCTAGGTGACCTAAACTGTGACATGCTTAACACCACGGTCATCCTACAAGCTAAGCTTGATGCGCTCAATCTCACACAAATGATCAATGAACCTACCAGGTACAACCCCAAATCCATAAACACGGGCACCCTCATAGATATCATCCCAACCAACTTGCTCTCTAAATTCACCTCTGCTGTTTTCAACCAAGATCTCAGCGATCACTGCCTCATTGCCTGCATCCGTAATGGGTCAGCGGTCAAACGACCTCCACTCATCACTATCAAACGCTCCCTGAAACACTTCAGCGAGCAGGCCTTTCTAATCGACCTGGCCCAGGTATCCTGGAAGGATATTGACCTCATCCCATCAGTAGAGGATGCCTGGTTATTCTTTAAAAATGCCTTCCTCACCATCTTAAATAAGCATGCCCCATTCAAGAAATTTAGAACCAGGAACAGATACAGCCCTTGGTTCTCTCCAGACCTGACTGCCCTTACCCAACACAAAAACATCCTGTGGCGTTCTGCATTAGCATCGAACAGTCCCCGTGAAATGCAACTTTTCAGGGAAGTTAGAAACCAATATACATACAAAGGCATTTAGAAAAGCCAAGGCTAGCTTTTTCAAGCAGAAATTTGCTTCCTGCAACACAAACTCAAAAAAGTTCTGGGACATTGTAAAGTCCATGGAAAATAAGAGCACCTCCTCCCAGCTGCCCACTGCACTGAGGATAGGAAACTCTGTCACCACCGATAAATCCACTATAATTGAGAATTTCAATAAGCATTTATCTACGGCTGGCCATGCTTTCCACCTGGCTACCCCTACCCCGGTCAACAGCACTGCACCCCCCACAGCAACTCACCCAAGTCTTCCCCATTTCTCCTTCTCCCAAATCCCAAATCAGCTGATGTTCTGAAAGAGGTGCAAAATCTGGACCCCCACAAATCAGCCGGGCTAGACAATCTGGACCCTTTCTTTCTAAAATTATCTGCCAAAACTGTTGCAACCCCTATTACTAGCCTGTTCAACCTCTCTTTCGTCTCGTCTGAGATTCCCAAAGATTGGAAAGCAGCTGCGGTCATCCCCCTCTTCAAAGGGGGGGACACTCTTGACCCAAACTGCTACAGACCTATATCTATCCTACCCTGCCTTTCGAAGGTCTTCGAAAGCCAAGTTAACAAACAGATCACCGACCATTTCGAATCCCACCGTACCTTCTCCGCTATGCAATCTGGTTTCAGAGCTGGTCATGGGTGCACCTCAGCCACGGTCAAGGTCCTAAACGATATCTTAACCGCCATCGATAAGAAACAATACTGTGCAGCCGTATTCATTGAGCTGGCCAAGGCTTTCGACTCTGTCAATCACCACATCCTCATCGGCAGACTCAACAGCTTTGGTTTCTCAAATGATTGCCTCGCCTGGTTCACCAACTACTTCTCCGACAGAGTTCAGTGTGTCAAATCGGAGGGCCTGTTGTCCGGGCCTCTGGCAGTCTCTATGGGGGTGCCACAGGGTTCAATTATTGGGCCGACTCTCTTCTCTGTATACATCAATGATGTCGTTCTTGCTGCTGGTGAGTCTCTGATCCACCTCTACGCAGAAAACACCATTCTGTATACTTCTGGCCCTTCTCTCAACACTGTGTTAACAACCCTCCAGACGAGTTTCAATGCCATACAACTCTCCTTCCGTGGCCTCCAACTACTCATAAATACATGTAAAACTAAAGGCATGCTCTTCAACCGATCGCTGCCTGCACCTGCCCGCCTGTCCAGCATCACTACTCTGGACGGTTCTGACTTATGTGGACAACTACAAATACCTAGGTGTCTGGTTAGACTGTAAACTCTCCTTCCAGACTTACATAAAACATCTCCAATCCAAAGTTAAATCTAGAATTGGCTTCCTATTTCACAACAAAGCATCCTTCACCCATGCTGCCAAACATACCCTCGTAAAACTGACCATCTTACCAATCCTCGACTTCGGCGATGTCATTTACAAAATAGCCTCCAACACCCTACTCAACAAATTGGATGCAGTCTATCACAGTGCCATCCGTTTTGTCACCAAAGCCACATATACTACCCACCACTGCGACCTGTACGCTCTCGTTGGCTGGCCCTCGCTTCATACTCGTCGCCAAACCCACTGGCTCCAGGTCATCTACAAGACCCTGCTAGGTAAAGTCCCGCCTTATCTCTGCTCGCTGGTCACCATAGCAGCACCCACCCGTAGCACGCGTTCCAGCAGGTATATCTCACTTGTCACCCCCAAAGCCAATTCCTCCTTTGGCCGCCTCTCCTTCCAGTTCTCTGCTGCCATAGACTGGAACGAACTACAAAAATCTCTGAAACTGAAAACACTTATCTCCCTCACTAGCTTTAAGCACCAGCTGTCAGAGCAGCTCACAAATCACTGCACCTGTACATTGCTCATCTATAAATAGCCTAAACAACGACCTCTTCTCCTACTGTATTTACTAGAGGTCGACCGATTATGATTTTTCAATGCCGATACCGATTATTGGAGGACAAAAAAAGCCGATACCGATAAAAAAAAAAAAAAAGTTTTTTTAAATATATATATATATATATATATCATACACACACATTTTTGTAATAATGACAATTGCAACAATACTGAATGAACAATGAACACTTTTGTTTTAACTTAATTGAATACATAAATACACACACACAGCTCTGAAGTGACAATGATACTGAAGAGTCTGCTTAGGAGACAAATACTCTCAACTGTTTGAATAAAAATAGAGTTTAAGTTACCTGTGATGAATGTTGAAAACAAAAACTTTAATTTCTATATGCAGGAAATCCTATTTTAATAATGGGCATGGTAAGAATTGACAACCAAAGTGCGAGTCATAATTCCCATGACACCTTCTAGCAAAATCTGAAAAGTGGTTCCTTCATTTATTCCATAGGATATTTTTAGATTCACTTAAAATAAGGTCTGTGTTTCGTGTAGGCTTACATCACCGTGCCAATTTTATAACTGTGTAGATATCCATAGGACATGGTAACTCTGATCAATATTGGCTAAATATAAGCGAAGATACATTTTTTTGTAGAGTGGATATATGAAAATATGTTGACAAACGTTACCTTATCCTAGTGAGATTTACACGGGTATCAAAACGTTGAGGCGGTTTAAGCCTGCACGAAACACAGACCTTATTTGAAGTAGATCAAGACATTCTCTATGGAAGACATGAACGGTAAAATAACGAAGGAACCCCTTTCAAATTCAGCCGCAAGTTATTACAGGAATTATAACGCGTCGTCTATTTCTCTCTAAACCATATACCTTTGACTAATTCGGAAACTATCACCTCGAAAACAAAACGTTTATTCCGTTCCGTATTTTATCTAACGGGTGGCATCCATGAGTCTAAATATTCCTGTTACATTGCACAACCTTCAATGTTGTCATAATTACGTAAAATTCTGGCAAATTAGTTCGCAAAGAGCCAGGCGGTCCAAACTGTTGCATATACCCTGACTCTGCGTGCCATGAACGCAAGAGAAATGACACAATTTCACCTGGTTAATATTGCCTGCTAACCTGGATTTCTTTTAGCTAAATATGCAGGTTTAAAAATATATACTTGTGTATTGATTTTAAGAAAAGGCATTGATATTTATGGTTATGTACACATTGGAGCAATGACAGTCATTGATTGATTGTTTTTTATAAGATAAGTTTAATGTTAGCTAGCAACTTACCTTAGCTTACTGCATTCGCTAACAGGCAGGCTCCTCATGGAGTGCAATGTAATCAGGTGTTAGAGCATTGGACTAGTTAACTGTAAGGTTGCAAGATTGGATCCCCCGAGCTGACAAGGTTAAAAATCTGTCGTTCTGCCTTGTTCCTAGGCCGTCATTGAAAATAAGAATGTGTTCTTAACTGACTAGTTAAATAAAGATTAAATAAAAGGTGTAAAAAAATTAATAAAATTAAAAATTAATAAAAAAACGGCAAATCGGCGCCCAAAAATACAGATTTCCGATTGTTATGAAAACTTGAAATCGGCCCCGATTAAATCGGCCATTCCGATTAATCGGTCGACCTCTAGTATTTACTTATTTTGCTCCTTTGCACCCCAGTATTTCTACTTTGCACACTCATCTACTGTCAAATCTACCATTCCAGTGTTTTAATATCAGTATTGTATTTACTTCGCCACCATGGCCTATTTATTGCCTTTACCTCCCTTATCTCACCTCATTTGCTCACATTGTATATAGACTTATTTTTCTACTGTATTATTGACTGTATGTTTGTTTTACTCCATGTGTAACTCTGTTGTTATATGTGTCGAACTGCTTTGCTTTATCTTGGCCAGGTCGCAGTTGTAAATGAGAACTTGTTCTCAACTAGCCTACCTGGTTAAATAAAGGTGAAATAAAAACACACTGGACGTGCTGACCGAGGAGTAGGGTTGATCGAGCATTCTGACCTCACAACAGCAGTTAATCACCCAAGCTAACTGGCTAAAGTTGGCTAACTTGCTAGCTACTTCCAGACACAAATGAGAGAACACCTCACTGACCATTTTACTCACCCTAGCAGAGCTGGTTAGGCTGTCTGCATGTTATCCAGAGTGTTGACTAACTGTGCTGCTTGCAACAATTAAATTACGTTTATTTGACGAAGTTTACTGACACCGGTCATATTCAACGGGTGTTGCGCGTTTGTTAATTCATCAGTTATTCTGCGCTCTGGCACACTCAGACGAGAGTAGATAGGGTGTGTTAGTTAATTCACTCTGGCTAAGTCAACCAAAGCAAAGTTGGTAGAATGTTTGACTGATAAGAGTAAGTGTTGATTTGAAACTTGTTCTATTTCCTTGCCATGGTCATTCTATTCATAAGAATACTTACATTTGAATATGATGATCTCACAATTGAAAAGAGCAAATTTAGAATGTTTGATTGATAGGCACCAATGTTGATATGGAACTGTTTTGGTGGCATCAACACCAAGACGAGGGACTTGTTTCTGCCAGAGCCATATATGAAGATATTTCTGCCAGGTTTTAAAACAGCTGACATGTTAGCACCTTATTCTTGACATGATGCTGATGTAACAATACGAGAGTGTCTGACAGTTCCCTATGAAATGACCCGCTGTAAACAAACAAAACAGTGCAGCGAATTTAAAATAAATTTTTACTGATTAGCGTTTGGGATAATGTGTATCCAAGTCGGTATTGTGTTTGTGTCAACAAATTGCATCTTCATCGGTTTTGAAAACTATCAGAATTAAACAGCATAATGTGGAAGTGTCAATTATCACTTAGCAACGGCTATAGAGGAGAAAGTGGTGCTCTCGGAACGTGCAGACAGAGACCACATTGGCCCAACTCTCTAGACTGTTTACTCTGGTTTCTGCCATCTTAGATTATCAAGTTTTCAACAACGCACTTCTACATCCAGCGATTTCACCCGTCTGTAACATGGATGGCACTGAGGCATCAGTATCTTCCTGCAAGACCTTCAAATCCCATCATCAATGGTGCGAATCCTGGTGTATTCTCACGAAGATTTGGTTCATTGTTGAGTTTGGTGTAGTTCTCAACATTCCTTGTTTAGCATACATTTGGGTACATATAGAACTGGTTTTGTGTGTGAATTTAGGTCTGGTCCTGACCGAGTTTCTCAGAGATCTTGCAGTGTGAGTGGCACTGGAAGCCCCCATGGCACTGGAAGCCCCCACATGGCCAGCTGCTGGCATCACAACCAGCACCTGCCTGAGCAGGAGAAATGACATCTGTTTCACAAGCACATGGAGCTGAAGCACAAGGTGGAGTTTTACAGGAGAGTTAGGAGGGGGTTTTACGAGCAGCGTGTGAGCTCAGGGCCCAGTTCTGGATTTGGCCTGTCAGAAAGTGTTAAATGCATAGAAATAAAATGAATAGAACTGGACTCTTAATTCAAGTTGATGGTTTGACCATTCTATTTCTATGCATTTAACACTATCCGATAGACGAAATACAGATAGACAACTTGTGAAAAACTGGGACCAGGAGACAAATGTCATTTTTCTGATGGAGAAACTACAAGCCATTCCGGGGGTGTTGGAGTTGGCTGCAGAGATAGGCTTCCTGTGAATATCTGATCTATTTTGTAGAAGTAGTAGCTAGTAAGATAGGATTGGTAAGTATAGTACATTTGTGTATAAGTTAGTCTATTATATATCAATAAAAATAAATCATATTTCAAGCAAAAAAATTGTGATGCGTCTGTGTGTGCACGTGTTACCTTGATAAAGTCAGCGAGTGTGTTGTAGATGTGAGCTCCTTTAGGCAGGAAAAAGCAGCTTCCAGGACTGACGTCATTAAAGAAGAACAGCTCCTGGTCCTGGAGGCAAAACACACACACACCTCCCCCCATATCAATATACGCTCCATGAGACACCGTCGCAGTTGCCTCACAGTTAGCCAAGATGCTAAGCTAGCCTGCTAAAATAGGTTCGTTCGCTTGCAATAGTTTCTACACTACTCGGCTAGCTACAGTAGCGCTGCTGTGCCAATAATAACCTGTCTCCGGTTGTTTATATTTCTAAGCTTATTGGGCCTAGATCTTTTTTCTTCCCTCTCCCCGTCAACCTCACCTTGCCGATGCGTCTGTGGTCTCTCTGCCGTGTCTCCTCCTGTTCCCTCTCCCACTCCTCCCTCTCCCTCTCTCCTGGGAAGGCCACACCCATCACACGCATCACGCCTGATGTGCCAACAGGATTGGTCAACGTTACGGGAGACACCTGAACAGAAAGAGGGGGGACAGAGAAAGAGAGATAGAGTTGCAGAAACGAGAAATATACTGAACAAAAATATAAACGGCAACATGTAAAGTGTTGTTCCCATGTTTCATGAGCTAAAATAAGATACCATAAATGTTCCATACTCATAAAAAGCTTATTTCTCTCCATTTTTGTGAACAAATTTGTTTACATCCCTGTTAGTGAGCATTTCTAATAAATTTCACATGCTGTTGTGCAAATGGAATAGACAAAAGGTGGAAATTATAGGCAATTAGCAAGACACCCCCAATAAAGAAGTGATTCTGCAGGTGGTGACCACAGACCACTTCTCAGTTCCTATGCTTCCTGGCTGATGTTTTGGTCACTTTTGAATGCTGGCGGTGCTTTCACTCTAGTGGTAGCATGAGACGGAGTCTACAACCCACACAAGTGGCTCAGGTAGTGCAGCTCATCCAGGATGGCACATCAATGCGAGCTGTGGCAAGAAGGTTTGCTGTGTCTGTCAGCGTAGTGTCCAGAGCATGGAGGCGCTACCAGGAGACAGGCCAGTACATCAGGAGACGTGGAGGAGGCCGTAGGAGGGCAACAACCCAGCAGCAGGACCGCTACCTCCGCCTTTGTGCAAGGAGGAGCAGGAGGAGCACTGCCAGAGCCCTGCAAAATGACCTCCAGCAGGCCACAAATGTGCATGTGTCTGCTCAAACGGTCAGAAACAGACTCCATGAGGGTGGTATGAGGGCCCGACATCCACAGGTGGGGGTTGTGCTTACAGCCCAACACCGTGCAGGACGTTTGGCATTTGCCAGAGAACACCAAGATTGGCAAATTCGCCAGTAGAGATGAAAATGCGATGAAAACCCATTTAAATGTGTTTTTTTTTATCCTGTACATTCAATTTTTACATCCAGCATAGTTTAGATGTCATGAGGAGAAGACAAGAACTGTATATTCCTCACTGAACTGCAGACAGGAAGGCAGGCAGGTTGACACACACACAAACACACATACCTGCAGCATCTTGAAGACCTTGAGGAGACCAGTGTGAGGGAGGAGAGGACCATTGCAGACTCCTATGCTGTCTCCACACCTGATCCACACACGGAACAGGAAGAGATGGACATGTCATCCTAGTGTACAGTCATTTCTCCATAAAAACAGACCATGACTGTAGCATTACCATGTGGTGTGTTTTATCAGGCTGTGAGATGCTGAGCAACAAACCTGTAGACTGTGACAGTAGGACCACTCATCTGTTCTTCAATCAACTGGAGTCTCAGAGCATTGTTCTAGATGACAGAACACACTCAGTTAGTACACATACACACTCGTGTATCACAGCCACACCCCTTGAATTACAGACATTCCTAGATGACCATTACAGTCAGAGGTTAAAGACAACACATGTAAACAGTCATTCCACAAGCTGCTACAGGTAGGAGCAAAGCAACACACCTACATTCTAGAATACTGTGGGCCATAACCGTAATGCCATCTAATGTTTCATTCTGTACCAAATTCATACTATCCCTGCATCATTACACCGACTAACCAAACACTAAGCCAAATACATTTAGTGCAGGTAAGGTACAAAATAGTACTGGTATTGATCCAAATGCTTGTTTCCAACCACAATGGCTATGTCCTAAATGGAACCCTATTCCCTATATAGGGAACTACATAAGAAATAGGATGCCATTTCAGATGCAGCCAATGACAGACAAACAGGGCCAATGACCTCTAACCTGGAAGAGCTCTGTAACTTCCTGCCTGTTCAGCTCCAGTCTGGAGAGAGGAAGCTTCTGGCCAGCGGCCTCCTTACATCTCTCCTCTAGCTCAGCTAGGGACAGGGCACTGGGAGAGAGACCAGGGGTAAGTACTGTTTCTCTGTGTATATAGTGCATTCGGAAAGTATTCAAACCACTCAACTTTTTCCACATTTTGTTACGTTTCAGCCTTATTCTAAAATTGATTCAATTGTTTTTTCCCCCTCAATCTATACACAATACCCATAATGACAAAGCAAAAACAGGTTTAGACATTTTAGCAAATTTATATATATATATATATTTTTTTTTATCCCGTTTACATGATAGCTCCTCCCAGGGGCTGTTAGAGAACAAATGCATCCCTCCCTCCCTCCCTCAAAGCAGCTTTTCTGTCTTGAAGGGGAGCCAAAAGGTGAGGGGATGGTTAGTGGGGTAAAATGTAATGACTAAGTTGCTTTGGATAAAAGCATCTGCAAAATGGCAGATATTATATTACAAAGAGGGGGAGATGTCTTACTTGTTCTCCAGGAGGTGGTCACAGTAGAGGCTGGACTCTGACACGCCCTCTCTGCACACATTCACCCCAAACACCCTCTCTAACACCCACCCCACAACACACGCTCCTGTCCTCCACACCGCCTGGGGGAGAAAGGGAGGCAGGAAGGGAGAAAATGAAAGAGATGAGCGAGAGGGGATAAGAGAGAGAAGAGGTCCACCTCTGCCTCTGACTGCTCTACATGTAAGATCTTCTAGATGAATGAGAATGTCCTTAGTAAGTACCTGTTTGCCCTCTGTGGTGTCGAAGCCTAGTAGCTGTAGTTCACAGTCAGCCTCCAGGGGGCGAAGCAGCTCCCACAGCTCTCCATTCACCCTGCACACCAGAGCACCTTTCACACTGCACAGACATGGAGTGTTGGAGGGTTAGAGACAATGTCAATATGTTTGCTTACACCTATCCAATTTCACCAAATTCCAATCTGAAAGCAAAGAGATTGGACACATAGGTGTCCCAGGGACTGAGAAAGGCCTGTAGGACTCTGCAGGGAGTTACTAAGGCTGCATTTAGACAGGCAGCCCAATTCTGATATTTTTTTCCACTAATTGGTCAATTAATTCACTAATTTTGACCAATCAGATCAGCTCTGAAAACGAACTGATGTGAAAAGATCTGATGAATCAAAAGACCAATTAGTGGGGAAAAATAAGAGACTTGGGCTGACTGTCTAAACACGGCACGTGTTCTGAGGGATAAACAAACGGTGCTTGAATTGGACAGAAGCTCAATGGAGCAGAGTACCGGCACCTCAACATTTCTGCTGCTTGAGTTCCTGCACCTCTTATAGAATATTAGCTCAAAAGTATTGCAGAGTTCCTTTACCTAAATATAAAACAGTACCGGCACTCAAAATAAGTACCAGCACCTATTGAATTCCAAGTCAAGCACTGGGGATAACCCTTCCCTGACTTTTAGGATTCTGAATAATACATTATAAAAACACACACAATGTCTGAGGCTAACCGTGCGTTCTGAGCGATGATTGAGGGCGTGGTCACACCTGTGGTGCCATTCACTGTCCTGCCATCAGCCAATCGGACGCTGAAGGCCTGTTTCGTGGCACCGCTTGTCCTCTGCTGTCCCTGCCTCTCTCTGAGAGACTCAAAGACCCGCACACGCTCAGACAGAGCAGGGGATACCTGTATCTAAAGGCAGAGGGGAAGAAATTAGGAAAGAAGAGAGCACAGGGGTCTATATGAACAACAACAATACAGACAACGGGGATCATACCATTACCATGTAATCGTTTTATATCAAATCTTCGCACAATATGGCATTCATAACAAAACGTATGGTATTATCATACATACATTAGTAGTTGCATATTTCAGAGCGAGAGGACCCAATAATAAGCTTAATTGAGAACTGTCCCCTCCCACCAAACACCCCTAAAAAAAAATTTATAACCTTGTGGTCACACACAGACACAAATGACATGACAGTTTACAGCGCAGTCTTGTTTGGCCGTCAGAACACTTTCAGGGCTATTCATAGATCCATCCAATGGTTTGTCAGAGGACACGCCCACACCTATGTACCTGAGCGGTCATAGGACAATGCTACACCACTGATTTGGAGAAGGCTGGCTCCACAACCCAATGATACTGTACTCAGCAGGCCAGTACAGCTACTTTTCATAACAGAAAACGGTTGAATAAGCTTGCACACCTTGCTAAAGCGCCTCTGACAGTAAAGCACTGCCCGAACTGACGACCGACAGACGGGAAACAGTAACATCACGGTCACGAGCATCCTTAATCCACCAGTTTCACCGAAAACTTTACATAATCATAACATTTCACACTCGTTGTCCCTTACACCGCAAGCGGTCATAATACCGGAAGAATGAAGTAGATGGGGAAGAGGGCGGAAACGTGACGTTGGCAAGTGCGCGCACGTTGGTGAGCGTCAACAATGAAAGCGCGCTCACCGTTCAGTTATACACCTCAGTGGCGCCCACTAATCTGTATTTAAAATTCGGATAGATCACTTTCAGGTACACGAGACTAACTTCACAGCATTAATCTAAAACCGACTTTCCATGAAAATGACCTGAATCTATTTAACATAGGTATGCTCAATTTCTACATTTTGTCAAATTACGCCCAAGATCAAGAGTGGAGTGTTCAAGAAACCCATCGCAATATGAGTAGATCACTGCATCTGTGCAGCGCCTGAAGAGAATTGATCAACGGTGAGGCAACCGGGTTGGTCCCTGTGAGAACCAGCCAGTAACACACATCCATTCATTGATTGGCCGCATGAAGAGAGAGGAACAGCAGAGAATATTGTAGCTCAGAGCACCGTTATTAGGCTATTACACACACATAGCTCAAAAGTACTCGCCTCTGACGTGGGGCATAAATTAGGCTACTTTCAACAGACTTCTGGAAGGAATAGTATGAATAGCCTATTTCGTTTACATTGTTTTAATATAAAGTAGCATATAACTAGGATTAGTTTGAGAAGCCTTGCCACTGGCATCTCAATTCGTACATTCAAGACACCAGTAACGAGCGCGTGGTGATATGATCAATAGGGTTTCGTTATTTCTTTCCACATAAGGTATATTGGTTCAAAGCTCAAAGTGGTTGTAGACGTCTTTGTGTATAATAGTTAAGACACAACTTGGTCATTTTATTTGACCGATATACACGTAAATATGGTTTAATTTATTCTACATAAATGTAAATAACTTAAGTAAAATATACTTCAAAGAGTTACATAGTGTTGATGTACTAACAAACGTCAATATGATTTTAGAGAAAAGGGGATTTGCAAGTGACGCAGACTGGCTTGTATAAGAAAAAACATTGAAAGAACGCTTGGGGGCG
Organism: Salvelinus namaycush; assembly: GCF_016432855.1. Taxonomy (NCBI): domain Eukaryota; kingdom Metazoa; phylum Chordata; class Actinopteri; order Salmoniformes; family Salmonidae; genus Salvelinus; species Salvelinus namaycush. The sequence goes on from NC_052343.1 coordinate 26,345,177, forward strand.
CTAGAGTAATTTAACTGGGGATTTAGGACCACCTGTAAAGTGTCACTGAAATGGGTAGGTCCCTGGGTAGAATGCTCTAGCGGGACCTTGGACCTTCTCCTCAAATACATTTGAGGGGTGAGGAGATAGGACACAAGGAATCACAGAAAGACAAATTGAGTTAAAGCCCTAGAAATCAGGTTGCTCTAAAATTCACAGGTTACCCCAAATACTGATTCCAAAATCTCATTAGGGGTAAAACTCCAAAATGATATTAGATCAGTGTCTAGGGGCAATGTCCTTCTCATTGGCTACTACCTGAAATATGGACCATTATGAAGCACAATTAAATACTTGTTCACCGTAAATATCTCATACTTGGAAACCCACCACCACACAGATAAGAGACGTGTGTACTCTCATAAGGTGAAACCTATTTATGTTTGTATGAAGAGCATCTCAATGGCTCTCATCGCATCCTTTCCTTCATCTACACTGATCTGAATGAAGGAAACCGGTGAAATAAATACTTTTAGCACACTTCCCCCACATTGCTTTCACCTATCCGGTCTTCTCAGAACAGTATATGAAGGTGATGAGAGGAAGCCACTTTGAGATGTGGTAATATTACAATATGATCTCAATTGCCTTTCATTAAATGGGATAGGGGTAATACATTTAAAGTACTGTGCAGTGACTGCACTGAATATTGGGTGGGTGGGTTACAGACTTCAATGCTTTCAACGCCAGACCGTGAAATCAGTCAAGGTGCGTCATACATGCAGTGGACTGGTTTGGGAGGAACTATGGATGTGACAGCAAAGACATGTGGACTAGAGCTCTGTGCAAGGATGTGAGCTACACAACCAAGAAAATCAGTGTCAATCGAAAAGGTTGAATGCAGATGGGTATGGTAGATGCTGTTGGATTGAATCACGTGTGTGTGTGTGCATAGAAAACAATAAAATGGTAACCCACTTCTGGGTTAGGATCTTCAGACTTAATAATATAACTAAATTCACAATGGGTGTAATAGCATGGCAGTGACTACCTCAGTCAACCAGAGGCTGGTGAGGAGGACAACTCATAATAATGGATGGAATGGTATAAAACACATGGAAAACCAGGTGTTTGATAACACTCAATTTATTCCGTTCCAGCCATTACTATGAGCCCGTCCTCCCCATCTAAAGTGCCACCAGCCACCACTGGTCTTAACCGATATGGTCCAGTACTGTCTTCATGTCAGTGCTCTGTGGCCTGTTCCGGTCACCAAATCAACCCCTAGTCTCTACTACACACTTCACGTATATGAAAGGATTGGATAGGTGCAATACGGTAATAGCTGCACCATGCCTCTGATTGGCTTACACGTATGTAATCCTCCCAGATTGACAAGTGCCTAAAAGGTAAGGCCAAGGTGTTGAGATTATGAATTGAATATTCATAATTGCAGAGGCCGTCTTTAAAACAAAAACACATGCAGTAGGACTCCATGGAGTGTGGTTTAAACTGTAAAGTCTTAATATGAAGTAAATGCCTGGCTGTATGTCTAAATTGTGACAGTCATAGGTAAACATAGTAAATCCCTGAACTACAGGATGGCTCAGTGGTAGAGAGAGGAGAGCAGTAGCATCGGAAAGGATTGGACACTCAAAAGATTAATGATAGAACATCATTGATGATCATAAAAAGAATAGCAATGCATCTAAACAAGGAGAACACAACCACCCCCTTCATGACTGAATCATTACATAGTTAATGCATACTATACACACATACACCATTAGATTCCTCAAATCTTAAGCATTTTCACTCAAAAGTTATTCAAACAAACATATTTCAAACTCAAGAGTACATTGAATGACAATATTATTTAAACAAACTGTTCAAAGAAAATGATTACATCTCTGAATCCATCCTGGTGGCTATCTCTGTCTAACTGAGGTATGAGTTAGAAGGGAAGTCATTAGTCTACTGTACAGCAGGGAAACGTGCACAAACCAACCTGCCTGCGTTAATCTGGTCATTATCAGCAGTGACAGAGAGAAGCATCACACCATACAGTCAGAGTGAGAGTAGGATCTGCTCTGTAGCATTGATTCAGAACAGCATCGCTTCCATTCAGAAATGTATAGCAGAACACTATAAAACTGATAAACTAACACTGATGGGAAATTTAGAGGAGCATTTACATAGTTTTCCATTATCTTAATGAGTAATGAATGTTTACAGATAATTCACTCATCACTTCTTCATTGGTGTTATTTGGTATTCTACAGTTGTAAATGTACAGCGTCAGAGGAAGGAAAGAAGAGACTAAATCTAGGAAAGGTAGCGAAGGGAAAAGGTCAAAAGTAACAAACAAACAAAAACTTCTGGACTGGACAGACAGTGCACTGCACATGCATAGGCGAGTATAGATATTTTACATCTGACATGAAGTTACAGCCACAACAAAAATCACAGCAAGAAATCCAAAACAACTCAGAACAAATGAGCAGTTGTGGGAAAAAATGACATTGTTTGTACTGTTATAAGTAATGTTTCAGCATTTCAATTCAGCTTTGAATAACTAGACCAAAATAACATCTATCATACAGCAGCAGCCATGACAACTGCTGCGACTGGTCTTACCGGTATCCATGACAGTATCAAAGAAAGTAGTACCCTCCCCTTGGTTGGGTTGAAACTGGATTTTATTAAAGACAATACAGGTAGCGATGGCCTAGTAGAGACACAGCGGGCTCATAGTTCCAACTTCTAAAGCATCCGCTTCAACTACTGAGTCTCCACAACTCATCATTATCAGTTAAATGCGTCTTTACACTGGACGATTCTTCACTCTCCTCCCCCCTCAGATTGGAAAAATGGAGATGGACAGAGTGGTGTTTTGTTCGAGCAATAAGAAGCACGAACATCTCTGCCTCGGTGTGTAACTAAAGCTAAGGCTTCTTCACAATGGCGTCAATCACAAGTTAGCGAATAGCGATGACTCTGCTCTTTACACAAACAACTGAGGTTTAATAGTCGCAACACAGCCAACTCATTCAGTCTATACATTTAAAAGCTGAGAAATATACAGAGGGAAGAGAGACTTAAGCATGAAAACCTCTAGGAGAGAAACAAGGTTATTATTTCCAATACGATGCACTGGGAGCACGTTGGGGTTATGGTGGAGAAACTCCACAACAGCACTGATCATAAAGTCAGCACTCATTTGGATAACCAAATCCTATTGAGAAAAATTGTTGTATTTAGGACACTCTCAGGGAGCAACTTTGTTCCTCAATCAAACCCCCTCCCATCTATCCCTCCATCCAGCCCATCCCATCTATCCCTCCCTCCAGCCCATCCCATCTATCCCTCCCTCCATCCATCCCATCTATCCCTCCCTCCATCCATCCCATCTATCCCTCCCTCCATCCATCCCTCCAGCCCATCCCATCTATCCCTCCAGCCCATCCCATCTATCCCTCCCTCCATCCATCCATCCCACCCCATCTATCCCTCCATCCATCCATCCCACCCCATCTATCCCTCCATCCATCCCATCCCATCTATCCCTCCATCCATCCCTCCAGCCCATCCCATCTATCCATCCCATCTATCCCTCCATCCATCCATCCCACCCCATCTATCCCATCCCATCTATCCCTCCAGCCCATCCCATCTATCCCTCCCTCCATCCATCCCTCCAGCCCATCCCATCTATCCCTCCATCCATCCATCCCACCCCATCTATCCCTCCATCCATCCATCCCACCCCATCTATCCCTCCATCCATCCCATCCCATCTATCCCTCCATCCATCCCTCCAGCCCATCCCATCTATCCCTCCATCCATCCATCCCACCCCATCTATCCCATCTATCCCTCCATCCATCCCATCCCATCTATCCCTCCATCCATCCCATCCCTCCAGCCCATCCCATCCCATCTATCCCTCCCTCCAGCCCATCCCATCCCTCCAGCCCATCCCATCCCATCTATCCCTCCATCCATCCATCCCACCCCATCTATCCCTCCATCCATCCCATCCCATCTATCCCTCCATCCATCCATCCCATCTATCCCTCCCTCCAGCCCATCCCATCTATCCCTCCCTCCAGCCCATCCCATCTATCCCTCCCTCCAGCCCATCCCATCTATCCATCCCTCCAGCCCATCCCATCTATCCCTCCATCCATCCATCCCATCCATCCATCCATCCCACCCCATCTATCCCTCCATCCATCCCATCCCATCTATCCCTCCCTCCATCCATCCCTCCAGCCCATCCCATCTATCCATCCCTCCAGCCCATCCCATCTATCCCTCCATCCATCCATCCATCCCATCTATCCATCCATCCCATCTAATCTATCCCTCTCTCCCTCTCTCTCTGAAAGTGTTTATATCAGTTTATTCACACAATACCGGAGGTCAGTAGAATTTTAGTGAAATAGAATAACCACCTGTTTCTATTTGATCTGTGCTTGTCGTCTTCCTTCTAGTTCACACCTCCATTACTCCCTCACTGCTTTAGTGAGGGGAAGCAGAGAACATTGTCGCTCCTGGGGATTGGAGGAGGGGAGGGGGAGGAAGATTTGGTTTGGTTACCTATTTCATCCATAACACTGTGCATAATTGCTAAGCTGGTACTGTATTGTGGTGAGGTGACGAGCTAGTTTGTGTCAAGGTGCGATCAACTAAATGTAGTAAAACAAATGACTCCACTAGGATTAACATAGTGAGGACAGACTGGGCTCATACCATAAGGGTTCTACACATCTTCTCCCCGTGTCGGGTAGCTAGGTGTGTGGGTTGCTTTTCATTCAGCATGGGTTAACATTTCAATAGCGTGGGGGTAAGAAAGGTCTCTTGGGGGGGTAGAAGGGACCTCCTCGGCCCCCGCCGAATGGAGGGCCAGGACGCTTGCCCCCGCGGAACATGGGTGGCTCTCGGTATAGGTGCGGATGGACAGGGTGGCCGCGAGGGTGGAGTAGAGGTCTCTGGGGGATGGAGTTGATGGGGGGGCGGGGGTTGGGGGAGGGTAGGCGAAGGAGGGGGGGCGAGGGACAGTGGGGATGGTTGGGGTTGGGGTGTCGGGGCTGGGCAGGCGGGCTAGCTGGAGGGTGCTGGAGCGGAGGAGCTTGGGGGCGAGGAAGCAGGGGGTCGCCTGAGGGAGAGGGAGGGGTGGAGGAGGAGGGAGAGGGGGATGGAGGAGGAAGGTTGATGCCATCCTTGACACGGCCCAATAAGGGAGGCGGGGCACCGGGGGTGCCGGGGCGGTGGAGAGGGGGTGCGTGGCGGGGAGCGAAATGCTCTTTAACTGTGCCGGGACGAGGCATTTTAGGGGGCTCCCCTAACAGAGAGGACATGAGGGGAGTGGGGCTACCTTTACCCCCCCTGGGTCCCCCTCCCATCCCCCCTCGGGCTCCTCCTCCGTCTGGGCGGACCTGGGGAGGGAGGGGCAGTTGGCGGTCAATGGGGACTAGAACCCCGCCTACCATGACTGCCGAGGGGGGAAGGAAGTTGCGCGGGGGTGGAGGGAGCTGGGGCATGGGAGGGGGTGGAGGGCGTGGGATGGGTGGAGGAGGGGAGTTGAAGAAGGGAGGAGGGGGGTGATGGTGGAGGTGTGAGGGGAGGGGACCCTGGGGGTTCTCCCCATGGTAGGGGGGCATCTGAAACTGGGGTGGGGGGCCGTGCGGATGAGGGTGATTAGAATGAGGATGAGGAGGAAGGTGGTGGTGTGAGGTCGGGGGGGGCATGGTGGGTGAAGTCATGTCGTCAGAGCCACCCTGAGGGGAAGGTGAGGGGGGCTGGGCATCCAGGTACCCTTCCTCATCGTACCACATCCCTCCGCCTGGCCTCCCCCCTTCTCCTCCACCACCGCGACGCAGCCCTTGGCCAATCACGCGTATACTTTCCACCGTCTGGATGCGCTCTCCAGTTGGCTGGCGGTTTGAGAAGCCCCCCAGTGATTGGAAAGGTGCTCCCTCTGTGCAAGGCGACACCAGAGTCTCGATACGGTGGTACTGCCCCCCCTCCCCGTCAGATGAGCCCCCACCATCCTCTCCTCCCCTCTTTCCCTTTTCATCCCTCGTTCCACTCATTCCTCCCTCCTCTGACCCGCTGCTGGTCTTGCGAGAACCTATGGACGCTCTCCTCTCTCCTTCGACTGATCTGTCGTTCCCGTGACTCTTCCCGTGACTGTTCTGTCCATCCTTCTTGACCTTGCTGCTTCCCAGTGATGAAGAGCTAATCTTCCTCCTCGAATCTTCCTCCTTCAGCTTGGCGGCCTTCTTCCCCGCTCCGTAGCCTTGGAAACGAGAAGAGGAAGAGAGGAAGTCCACGTCGCTGCTGCTTCCTGTTGGGGTGATGACGGCGTCCCAAGGGTCACTGCGGTAGGCCGTGGGTGAAAGATCATGACCTATGGATGAGCCTAAGCTCTTGGGGTCACTGTTGAGGCCAAGGGGGTCGGAGGAGACACCCCCTGGTGTGTCCATGATTTCGTCCTGGGTGGGGGTGCCCCCGCTCTCATCCCTGACGGGGGTCCCGTCTACCCCGTCTCCCCCCAGCAGAGGGCTCCCATCCCCCAGGCCCAGACTGAACCCTGGGTTCCCCTGGAGGAAACGGTTGATCTTAGACTCTAGGCTGGGAGGAGACACAGAGCGGCTAGGGAGAGAGGGAGGAGGAGGAGGGGAAGCCTCTCGGTTTTTCTCCCAATCCCTGGCTCCTCTGCTCCTCTCAGGTGTGTCTCGTTTGAGACTGTTGGTCAGGGGGGGTTTGGTGTTGCTCGGAGTGGTGGGTGTGGGGGGGCCCTTGGCTGCTGAGGAGTCTGGGGAGGCATGTGAGGAGGGGGCAGGGGAGGAGGAGCTACCAGGCCTCAGCAGAGAGGACAGACCTGAGGAGAGAGAAGAGAAGATGGAGAGAAACAAAGATATGGGGAGGGAGAGAGAGAAAAAGTGGGGTGGGTGGAGATAATTACACCAGCAGATACACAAGTTACTCAACATAAAAAGTGCCCCTCAAAACAATTCCGACAGAAGCCTTGCATTTCTCATCTCAAAGTCTGTCTATAAATCTGCCTGTCTGGTTTACTATTTTATGTGTGTCTCACTCTGTGTGTGGGTCTTTGACAGGGCGTTGAGGATGCCTTCAGGGGTGACGTTCACTCTGGACAGGATGCTGGCCAGGGCTGGGCTAGGAGGGGTGGGGCCAACTGGGGTTTTGGAGGAAGATGATTGGCCAGAGGGGGTGGTGGGAGTTCCAGGGGAGGGGCGAGACACAGGGCTGGCTGCTGAGAGAGACAGAGACACACAGAGAGAAAGAGAGAGACAAAGAGAGAACAATCTTATGCAAACATGTTATAACATTTCTGTACCAGTGTGTCACAGAATCCATATATTAACTTAAATCCATACACACACACACCTGTGTTCTTCATGGCTGATGTGATACTGCTCAGTATGGAGCTGATCTTGCCTAGGTCCACGTTGGCCAGGTTCATTCCCAGAGGAGCGGTCGGACCGCTAGGACCACTCACACCCGCACTCGTAGGGGTGCTGGGGGTCACTGGCGTGGGGGTAGACGAGGCTGCCTTTTTGAGAGGGGATTCGGTGGAGGTTCGAATGAGTGTGACAGGGGCGGGTTTCGCTGCGGTCTTGGAGCTGGTCACCTTGGAAACGGTGGCTGATGACTGCTTCTCAGCTGATGGAAACACAAGGGGTTATTAAAGTGTGTATTTTGACAAGGGGTTAACGCGTTTATTTTGACAAGGGGTTAACGTGTTTATTTTGACAAGGGGTTAACGCGTTTATTTTGACACGGGGTTAACGCGTTTATTTTTGACACGGGGTTAACGCGTTTATTTTGACACGGGGTTAACGCGTTTATTTTGACACGGGGTTAACGCGTTTATTTTGACACGGGGTTAACGCGTTTATTTTGACACGGGGTTAACGCGTTTCTTTTGACACGGGGTTAACGCGTTTCTTTTGACACGGGGTTAACGCGTTTCTTTTGACACGGGGTTAACGCGTTTCTTTTGACACGGGGTTAACGCGTTTCTTTTGACACGGGGTTAACGCGTTTCTTTTGACACGGGGTTAACGCGTTTCTTTTGACACGGGGTTAACGCGTTTCTTTTGACACGGGGTTAACGCGTTTCTTTTGACACGGGGTTAACGCGTTTCTTTTGACACGGGGTTAACGCGTTTCTTTTGACACGGGGTTAACGCGTTTCTTTTGACACGGGGTTAACGCGTTTATTTTGACACGGGGTTAACGCGTTTATTTTGACACGGGGTTAACGCGTTTATTTTGACACGGGGTTAACGCGTTTATTTTGACACGGGGTTAAAGTGTTTATTTTGACAAGGGGTTAACGCGTTTATTTTGACAAGGGGTTAAAGTGTGTATTTTGACAAGGGGTTAACGCGTTTATTTTGACAAGGGGTTAACGCGTTTATTTTGACAAGGGTTTAACGCGTTTATTTTGACAAGGGGTTAACGTGTTTATTTTGACAAGGGGTTAACGCGTTTATTTTGACACGGGGTTAGCGCGTTTATTTTGACACGGGGTTAACGCGTTTATTTTGACACGGGGTTAACGCGTTTATTTTGACACGGGGTTAACGCGTTTATTTTGACACGGGGTTAACGCGTTTATTTTGACAAGGGTTTAAAGTGTTTATTTTGACAAGGGGTTAAAGTGTTTATTTTGACAAGGGGTTAAAATGTTTATTTTGACAAGGTTTAGTCTCATTGAGAATTCCCTACTGCCATTTCACCTGTGTTGGCTATCTCCATGTCCTCCTCAGACAGATCCATGTCCTCCACATCTCTGTTGTCCCCCTCTCTCACAACCCCCACGTCCCTCTCGTCCATGGCACTCCCATCCAGGTCCGGGTCAAAGCCCAGCCTACCCCCTCGGCCTCCTCCCAGCCCCAGGAAGGGGGAGTCAGAGCCGGTGGGTGAGGGAGCGTCCTCAGAGAGGGAGGGGATGGGAGAGTCTTCGGGACCGGGAAGGGAGGACTTGACTGCATCCAGTTTACGTTTGAGGTTGACCACGCGGTTGGCAAAGGTTTTGTAGGCCTTGAAAATTAGAACCATAGAATTAGATGTATTAGATTTTGATTAGATTATTTATTTGATAGATGACGATCAGATTGATTGCCTGAATGATTGGTTGATACTCACGCTGGCCACGATCTTGACTTCCTTGTATTGCATCTCATAGAAGACGTCTGCGTTTCCCAGAGCCTCCAGCAGAGGGGGCCCTACAGGCATCTGGTTCTCCAGGAAACTGACAAACTCCTGCAGCTTCTGACTGCCCTCTTCAAAGTCCTTGGCAAACTTGTTCCCTCCGGCCTTGTCTGGGGTAGAGATGGACGGAGAACTAGAGTAAAATAAGTAATTTAAACAAGAGTACACAGAAGCCAGCCGCACCAATATGTCGGAGATAACACCGCAAAGCTGGCGACCGAAGTCAGCGTGCATGTGCCCGGCCGCCACAAGGAGTCGCTAGAGCGCGATGGGACAAGGATATCCCAGCCGGCCAAACCCTCCCCTAACCCAGACAACGCTGGGCCAATTGTGCACCGCCTCATGGGTCTCCCGGTCGCGGCCGGCTGCAACACAACCCGGGATCGAACCCGGATCTGTAGTGACGCCTCGATCACTGACCAGTGTCTTAGACCGCAGCACCACTCAGGAGGGCTACTCTGATTGTAAAGCAAAGCAATGTGCTTAATATTAGGAAAGTTGAGAAATAAATATAGGAGGCCTAGACTATAGAAAGCTGATGGGATTCTCCTCTTTTTATTAGAGGCCATCAAAACTCTGTTTTCTCACGCAATTGAATAGCATAGCCTATAGAAATGTTGTGCAACATGGGCTTATAGGAACATGTACTTTATTCTATGCATCAACCAACTATGAGCTGACTCTTGCTACACTACGGGTGATCCTATTCCCCTCAAACTCTAAACGCCAGGGCTCTCATGAAGTGTTCCATTTGATTTTCCATTGCATTGATGTCGGAGTGATTTGAGGGTCAATAGAGCGCTGAATACCAGGCCATTAGCACGTTTGGTAGGGTACTAATGACTATAGGGGACATCAGAGCGCAGTTTTGGAGACGCCTAGTTACTGTGATTCAACGGTCACATGGAATTTCACTGCAGTCATGACTCGTGACTGCCGGTGTGGCGGTAATACGGTCACCGTAACAGCCCTAGGCATGAACCCTGGCCTTAACCCTGTTTTGACCACTGACCTTTGAGTCTCTTGAGGGCCTCCGTGCTGCAGACGTCCACTCTGAGAGCTGTCAGCTGGGTCTCCCTCAGCTCCTCCTCCTCCACCACCCGTTTGAAGCCCGCCAGCTGCTCGATGAACGACTGGGGCTGGAGAGAGAGGGGGAAGGAAAGAGGGAGGGCGTGGGGAAGGAGGGAAAGAGTATTATTGTGTGCATCTCCATCGAGGGCCAATCATCAGTTGAAACAATAAAGCATCATCCCCGCCACTGTTTGGGTAATAAGCTGAGGGATAGGGCTGAAGAAATGTAACCACTCAAATTCATAGACAGAGCTATGGATACAAGGACTGACCATCCATGATACCAACATTATCAGTTTAACCATGTTTGGAGTCTATATAGTGTTCGTTTACATTTGTTGTTTACAAATATTGGAGTAAAACAAGCTTATATTTGGGGTTCTGATGGGGTGTGACAGTTGAACTAAGCTCATGAGGCATTTATAAAAGTTATATTCTTCAAGAATCAATGGGTACAAATCATTAATTTATCAAAACCAAAAATGGATGTAGCAACTGCAGATTACCCCTTTAAAAGGGTAAAAGCAATTTAGTAGAGGACAGAAAAAAATACACTTACTATGAAATCAGCCACAATCTTGGACTTCAGGGCAGCTTTGGGGTTGACTGGGGCTACAGAACAAAACCACAACACACTGACCTGTTGACTCATACAGACTCAGAGGTTACAGAAATAGAGAGAGACGGCAAAAGGAAAAGATGGTGACAGAGGAGAGAAAGAAATAGGAGACTGACCTGGCGGAGGAGGCTTCTCTTTCTCCCTCTCTCTCTCCTTCTTGGCCAGGTTGGCTTTGAGCTGGGTGATGAGTTCCTCAGGATAGACGTTCCTCTCCTCCCAAATAGTGAAGATCCGCTCCACTGACTTACGCACCTTCGGGTCTCTGGCAAGACAACAGGTTAAAGGGCAAGAGGTTAGAAGGGCACAGATTCAGTCAGCAAGAGATTGGTGGTAAATTTCATCATACATGGGCTAATCCTAACTTCCACCTAAATCAGATGTTCACTTAGTCTCTCCATTGACAATTAAAACGTGCCTCAAATGGAAGTTAGGATATGCCTCACAATATTCATATAATCCAGCGCAGCTCACTCACTTGACCATTAGTGCAGCGTTGGGGAGCACCTCAGCGAAGGCTGAGCGGTAGACGAAAGCGTTCTTTCTCTTGCAGTTCTGGATTACATCATTGGCTAGATAGAACAGATTCAGACGGTGGTTGGTGTCCGCTGATGGAGAGAAGGAGGAGAGGAAGACAGGGAAGAAGAAGAATAGGTGGAGGAGGAAGAGGTTTAGTGGGTCCTCAGAAGCCTGATGTTTAACCACATCAAAAACCTTTACCAGCCTAAGCGTAGACCACCCTCGCCCAGTGGATGACCAGCCTAAACCTAGACCACCCTCGCCCAGTGGATGACCAGCCTAAACCTAGACCACCCTCGCCCAGTGGATGACTAGCCTAAACCTAGACCACCCTCGCCCAGTGGACGACTAGCCTAAACCTAGACCACCCTCGCCCAGTGGATGACCAGCCTAAACCTAGACCGCCCAGTGGATGACCAGCCTAAACCTAGACCGCCCAGTGGATGACCAGCCTAAACCTAGACCGCCCAGTGGATGACCAGCCTAAACCACCCTCGCCCAGTGGATTACCAGCCTAAACCACCCTCGCCCAGTGGATGACCAGCCTAAACCTAGACCGCCCAGTGGATGACCAGACCACCCTCGCCCAGTGGATGACCAGCCTAAACCTAGACCATCCTCGCCCAGTGAATTACCAGCCTAAACCTAGACCACCCTCGCCCAGTGGATGACCAGCCTAAACCTAGACCACCCTCGCCCAGTGGATGACCAGCCTAAACCTAGACCACCCTCGCCCAGTGGATGACTAGCCTAAACCTAGACCACCCTCGCCCAGTGGACGACTAGCCTAAACCTAGACCACCCTCGCCCAGTGGATGACCAGCCTAAACCTAGACCGCCCAGTGGATGACCAGCCTAAACCTAGACCGCCCAGTGGATGACCAGCCTAAACCTAGACCGCCCAGTGGATGACCAGCCTAAACCACCCTCGCCCAGTGGATTACCAGCCTAAACCACCCTCGCCCAGTGGATGACCAGCCTAAACCTAGACCGCCCAGTGGATGACCAGACCACCCTCGCCCAGTGGATGACCAGCCTAAACCTAGACCATCCTCGCCCAGTGAATTACCAGCCTAAACCTAGACCACCCTCGCCCAGTGGATGACCAGCCTAAACCTAGACCACCCTCGCCCAGTGGATGACCAGCCTAAACCTAGACCATCCTCGCCCAGTGAATGACCAGCCTAAACCTAGACCACCCTCGCCCAGTGGATGACCAGCCTAAACCTAGACCACCCTCGCCCAGTGGATGACCAGCCTAAACCTAGACCACCCTCGCCCAGTGGACGACCAGCCTAAACCTAGACCACCCTCGCCCAGTGGATGACCAGCCTAAACCTAGACCGCCCAGTGGATGACCAGACCACCCTCGCCCAGTGGATGACCAGCCTAAACCTAGACCACCCTCGCCCAGTGGATGACCAGCCTAAACCTAGACCATCCTCGCCCAGTGAATGACCAGTCTAAACCTAGACCACCCTCGCCCAGTGGATGACCAGCCTAAACCTAGACCACCCTCGCCCAGTGGATGACCAGCCTAAACCTAGACCACCCTCGCCCAGTGGATGACCAGCCTAAACCTAGACCACCCTCGCCCAGTGGATGACCAGCCTAAACCTAGACCGCCCAGTGGATGACCAGACCACCCTCGCCCAGTGGATGACCAGCCTAAACCTAGACCACCCTCGCCCAGTGGATGACCAGCCTAAACCTAGACCATCCTCGCCCAGTGAATGACCAGTCTAAACCTAGACCACCCTCGCCCAGTGGATGACCAGCCTAAACCTAGACCACCCTCGCCCAGTGGATGACCAGCCTAAACCTAGACCACCCTCGCCCAGTGGATGACCAGCCTAAACCTAGACCACCCTCGCCCAGTGGATGACCAGCCTAAACCTAGACCACCCTCGCCCAGTGGATGACCAGCCTAAACCTAGACCACCCTCGCCCAGTGGATGACCAGCCTAAACCTAGACTGCCCTGTGGAAGACCTATTAGCTCATGCATGCATTTGCTAATCAATTCTGAAAATATAGCAAAACCAAACCAGTGTTGATGGGAAACTTCACTGAAATGACAAACAATGCAGTGCTTTTACTAAGTGACAGTCAGATGTCATGACAAGCTGATATTCACTTTTCTATCTAAAGTATAATTAACACACAGACAAAACGTCATTACTGCAGCGCACACTTTTTTCAACTGACAACTTCTCCAACTAAAGCCCTGTGTTACAGGCAAGGCTAAGACGTGGAAACCAAATAGGCTTGTCATGCAGGTAAATGGAGTCCAACATAAATGAAGCCTGGTGGTTGGGGGGGGGAAAACACAGCTTGAATGGCAATATAAAGGCTCTTACATCTCCCTCCCTGAATATATGAAGATCCAGTTGAACATGTTCAAAGATGCAGCATGCAACACGGTAGTCACAATTAGAGGTCGACCGATTAATCGGAATGGCCGATTTCAAGTTTTCATAACAATCGGAAATCGGTATTTTTGGGCGCCGAATCGCCGATATTTTTTTTTTTACACCTTTTATTTAATCTTTATTTAACTAGTCAGTTAAGAACACATTCTTATTTTCAATGACGGCCTAGGAACGAGGCAGAACGACAGATTTTTAACCTTGTCAGCTCGGGGGATCCAATCTTGCAACCTTACAGTTAACTAGTCCAATGCTCTAACACCTGATTACATTGCACTCCATGAGGAGCCTGCCTGTTAGCGAATGCAGTAAGCTAAGGTAAGTTGCTAGCTAGCATTAAACTTATCTTATAAAAAACAATCAATCAATGACTGTCATTGCTCCAATGTGTACGTAACCATAAACATCAATGCCTTTCTTAAAATCAATACACAAGTATATATTTTTAAACCTGCATATTTAGCTAAAAGAAATCCAGGTTAGCAGGCAATATTAACCAGGTGAAATTGTGTCATTTCTCTTGCGTTCATGGCACGCAGAGTCAGGGTATATGCAACAGTTTGGGCCGCCTGGCTCTTTGCGAACTAATTTGCCAGAATTTTACGTAATTATGACAACATTGAAGGTTGTGCAATGTAACAGGAATATTTAGACTCATGGATGCCACCCGTTAGATAAAATACGGAACGGAATAAACGTTTTGTTTTCGAGGTGATAGTTTCCGAATTAGTCAAAGGTATATGGTTTAGAGAGAAATAGACGACGCGTTATAATTCCTGTAATAACTTGCGGCTGAATTTGAAAGGGGTTCCTTCGTTATTTTACCGTTCATGTCTTCCATAGAGAATGTCTTGATCTACTTCAAATAAGGTCTGTGTTTCGTGCAGGCTTAAACCGCCTCAACGTTTTGATACCCGTGTAAATCTCACTAGGATAAGGTAACGTTTGTCAACATATTTTCATATATCCACTCTACAAAAAAATGTATCTTCGCTTATATTTAGCCAATATTGATCAGAGTTACCTTGTCCTATGGATATCTACACAGTTATAAAATTGGCACGGTGATGTAAGCCTACACGAAACACAGACCTTATTTTAAGTGAATCTAAAAATATCCTATGGAATAAATGAAGGAACCACTTTTCAGATTTTGCTAGAAGGTGTCATGGGAATTATGACTCGCACTTTGGTTGTCAATTCTTACCATGCCCATTATTAAAATAGGATTTCCTGCATATAGAAATTAAAGTTTTTGTTTTCAACATTCATCACAGGTAACTTAAACTCTATTTTTATTCAAACAGTTGAGAGTATTTGTCTCCTAAGCAGACTCTTCAGTATCATTGTCACTTCAGAGCTGTGTGTGTGTATTTATGTATTCAATTAAGTTAAAACAAAAGTGTTCATTGTTCATTCAGTATTGTTGCAATTGTCATTATTACAAAAATGTGTGTGTATGATATATATATATATAGAAAAAAGTTTTTTTTTAAAGAAATCGGCCGATTAATCGGTATCGGCTTTTTTTGTCCTCCAATAATCGGTATCGGCATTGAAAAATCATAATTGGTCGACCTCTAGTCACAATGTCAATCATGTTCAGCACCGCCACCTATTCATTCATGACACATTGTTTTCAGACAGATGAACAGAGCAGACAGCGTTGTCACACTCTGACACAAGACAGAGTTCATGTTCATGACATTCATGTAATTAAAAGAATGTAAATTAATCAAAGCTGGAGAATGTCATACATTCAAAAGCCTGCACACCCAGAGTTAAGGTATTTCAAAGTGATCAGCTGATGGTGTAGGGAAAACGGACACAAATCAAACACAGATCAGGTTCTGATCCAGACAAGACTAGAAGCGGTATGTACGAGTCCCACAATATCAATTAGGGTCATTGAAGCCATATTGATAAACTGAAAGTGATATTAGCCTACGCCCTACAGCCTCAGCATCTTGTGCAGGACAGCTGTGATGACTAGTGTAAATCAACTAAGTAGGGTATATCTTAGTGAATGGTAACAAAATAAACAGAGATACATTACCAATACAATAACAATGCAGAAGCCTTTCATACATCTCAGTTGAGTCCAAGTGGGGAACGGTTGGCAAGTCAAAGGAGAGAGAAACGTCCCCCCTGACTCCCCATGGGAAGATGCATTCAGGGAGGACGAGTTGGAAAGTATACAACCAGGGGAGGAAGAGGTGAAGACTGAGCACAGAACAGAAAACAACAAGCTCTATGCTGTCTACAGTACGCAAACCAAACAGCATGGGCTCCCGAGTGGCCCTTCGGTCTAAGGCACTGCATCTCAGTGCAAGAGGCGTCACTACAGTCCCTGGTTCGAATCCAGGCTGTATCACATCCGGTCGTGATTGGGAGTCCCATAGGGAAGCACACAATTGGCCCAGCGTGGTACGGGTTTGGCCGGGGTAGGCAGTCATTGTAAATAAGAATGTGTTCTTAAAACCTCTTATGGCTGCAAGCCCGAGGTCGGTACACCTATGACAACATCCAGCTCAAAGTGCAGGGCGCGAAATTCAAAAAAATATTTTTTTTAAATATTTAACTTTCACACATTAACAAGTCCAAGACACCAAATGAAAGATACAGATCTTGTGAATAAAGCCACCATTTCAGATTTTTTAAATGTTTTACAGGGAAGACAAAATATGTAAATCTATTAGCTAACCACGTTAGCAAAAGACACCACTTTTCTAACTCCATCAGTTTCTTACTCCATCAGGTGCTATCACCAATTCGGCCAAATAAAGATATTGATAGCCACTAACCAAGAAAAAACCTCATCAGATGACAGTCTGATAACATATTTATTGTATAGGATAGGTTTTGTTAGAAAAATGTGCATATTTCAGGTATAAATCATAGTTTACAATTGCACCCACCATCACAACTCGACTAGAATAAATACAGAGAGCAACGAGAATTACCTAATTACTAATCATAAAACATTTCTTAAAAATACACAGCTCACAGCAATGGAAAGACACAGATCTTGTGAATTCAGACAATATTTCAGATGCTCTAAGTGTTTTACAGCGAAAACACAATAAATCGTTATATTAGCATACCACATGTGCAAACGTTACCCGAGCATTGATTCAAGCCAAAGAGAGCGATAACGTAATCATCGCCAAAATATATTAATTTTTTCACTAACCTTCTCAGAATTCTTCCGATGACACTCCTGTAACATCATATTACAACATACATATAGAGTTTGTTCGAAAATGTGCATATTTAGCCACAAAAAAACGTGGTTATACAATGACAATACTAGCAAAACTAGCCTGAAAATGTCGGGCGCCATCTTTAACAGTGATCTTGTCTCATGCATAACTATTCATAAACTTGACTAAAAAAATATAAGTTGGACAGCTATCGAAAGACAAATTAGTTCTTAATGCAATCGCTGAATTACATTTCTAAAATTATCCTTACTGTGCAATACAGGGTTCGCCAAACGAAGCTATACCAAAGAAAATGGCGGAATATGCGTTTAAAATTTTTCGACAGAACAACGATTTATCATCTTAAATATTTCTTACTATGAGGTGATCTTCCATCAGAATCTTGGGCAATGTATCCTTTCTTGGGTCTAATCTTCTTTTGGTCGAAAGATGTCCTCTTGTCCGTCGAAATGCCCACTAACGTTCGACCGGGACCCCGAAATGTGCCCGGCGCTTCAAAGTGCAACACACAGCAATGCCTCAAAATCGCACTAAACGGATATAAATTGCTATAAAACGGTTTAAATTAACTACCTTATGATGTTTTTAACACCTATAACGAGTAAAAACATGACCGGCGAAATATTACTGGCTAAACCCAAGCTTGGAAAGAGAGCAGGTCCGACGTACATCGTGCGTCAGGCGCAGCAGGAAAAGAACGGTACATCCGGTCTTTGGCCTTTTATACAGGCCCTGATTGCGCAATCGACTCCATTCAAATTGTCACCTCTTACTGACATCTAGAGGAAGGCGTAGGCAGTGTTTGTAGCATCATAGCATTCACAGGGACTTATGAACTGACCTGGGAGCAGGGGCCAAGATTTCTGAAATCTCACTCCATATCAGGAAAAGTGCTGTAGAATGAGTTCTGTTCCACTCAGAGACATAATTCAAACGGCTATAGAAACTAGAGAGTGTTTTCTATCCAATAATAACAATAATATGCATATTGTACGAGCAAGAATTGAGTACGAGGCCGTTTGAAATGGGCACCTTAAACAGAGCTACTCAATACTGCCCCTGCAGCCATAAAAAGTTAACTGACTTGCCCAGCACTGTGGATTGAATAGAGCACCAAGATATCCAATGAATGTAACAATGAGTTCTAATTCATATCCTAAGTTCATTACATGAAACAGCTCTTCTTCGAAAAGATCCTGGAGTCAAAAAATAGAACTTGCTGAAGTCTAGGCCTAACTAAGTCTGAGTTGCACAGGAGTGGTGGGGAAGGGGAAACAGTTCAAAATAAACAATCGCTTTCAATAGCAACAGGTCCCAGCTTCCTTCCCTGGCCTAAGCTATATTGTAAAGACGAATCCTTGCAAATCTTCAGTTGAGAATATTGCAGAATGATTATGGACTAGGACATGTGATTGGGTGTAAATGTGGGGCCTTGGATGGAATACCTGTTCTACTACAGCGGACACCGTAGTCTAGGTGGACACGGACTCATTTCAACAGACCAACGAATACTCAGGGCCACCCGCTCTCCGGTCAAACTGTCCACGTCTGAGGGTTTAAAGTTTCAACCTCCAAAGCCATAGTGATGGGGGGATATACACTGCTCAAAAAAATAAAGGGAACACTTAAACAACACAATGTAACTCCAAGTCAATCACACTTCTGTGAAATCAAACTGTCCACTTAGGAAGCAACACTGATTGACAATACATTTCACATGCTGTTGTGCAAATGGAATAGACAAAAGGTGGAAATTCTAGGCAATTAACAAGACACCCCCAATAAAGGAATGGTTCTGCAGGTGGTGACCACAGACCACTTCTCAGTTCCTATGCTTCCTGGCTGATGTTTTGGTCACTTTTGAATGCTGGCGGTGCTTTCACTCTAGTGGTAACATGAGACGGAGTCTACAACCCACACAAGTGGCTCAGGTAGTGAGGTTCATCCAGGATGGCACATCAATGCGAGCTGTGGCAAGAAGGTTTGCTGTGTCTGTCAGCGTAGTGTCCAGAGCATGGAGGCGCTACCAGGAGACAGGCCAGTACATCAGGAGACGTGGAGGAGGCCGTAGGAGGGCAACAACCCAGCAGCAGGACCGCTACCTCCACCTTTGTGCAAGGAGGTGCACTGCCAGAGCCCTGCAAAATGACCTCCAGCAGGCCACAAATGTGCATGTGTCTGCTCAAACGGTCAGAAACAGACTCCATGAGGGTGGTATGAGGGCCCGACGTCCACAGGTGGGGGTTGTGCTTACAGCCCAACACCGTGCAGGACGTTTGGCATTTGCCAGAGAACACCAAGATTGGCAAATTCGCCACTGGTGCCCTGTGCTCTTCACAGATGAAAGCAGGTTCACACTGAGCACATGAGCACATGTGACAGACGTGACAGAGTCTGGAGACGCCGTGGAGAACGTTCTGCTGCCTGCAACATCCTCCAGCATGACCGGTTTGGCGGTGGGTCAGTCATGGTGTGGGGTGGCATTTCTTTGCGGGGCCGCACAGCCCTCCATGTGCTCGCCAGAGGTAGCCTGACTGCCATTAGGTACCGAGATGAGATCCTCAGACCCCTTGTGAGACCATATGCTGACACATGCACATTTGTGGCCTGCTGGAGGTCATTTTGCAGGGCTCTGGCAGTGCACCTCCTTGCACAAAGGTGGAGGTAGCGGTCCTGCTGCTGGGTTGTTGCCCTCCTACGGCCTCCTCCACGTCTCCTGATGTACTGGCCTGTCTCCTGGTAGCGTCTCCATGCTCTGGACACTACGCTGACAGACACAGCAAACCTTTTTGCCACAGCTCGCATTGATGTGCCATCCTGGATGAACTGCACTACCTGAGCCACTTGTGTGGGTTGTAGACTCCGTCTCATGCTACCACTAGAGTGAAAGCACCGCCAGCATTCAAAAGTGTCCAAAACATCAGCCAGGAAGCATAGGAACTGAGAAGTGGTCTGTGGTCACCACCTGCAGAACCATTCCTTTATTGGGGGTGTCTTGCTAATTGCCTATAATCTCCACCTTTTGTCTATTCCATTTGCACAACAGCATGTGAAATGTATTGTCAATCAGTGTTGCTTCCTAAGTGGACAGTTTGATTTCACAGAAGTGTGATTGACTTGGAGTTACATTGTGTTGTTTAAGTGTTCCCTTTATTTTTTTGAGCAGTGTATATAGTTACATATCAGGATATTCTTTTTGATGATATTTCTTACCGTTTTGACAATGTTGCAATATTATTTGGGCTAGTTGGCTGCACATGCAACAAAACTCCAGTATTTTTCCATAGCTTGTTCTCAATCATTTTAAATAGGGAACCAATTGTTTTCAGCACTTATTTCCATGACTGATCAAAACTCTCATGGCCCTCTAGTGCCTCTGCAGCGGACATATGCTGAGCAATATGTTTGGAACTTCAAATCGCAATAAAATCTGTGTCAAAATCGCAATACACATAGTATCAGCACCAAAGTATGGCGATAATATGGTATTGTGAGGTCCCTGGCAATTTCCAACCCTCGCAGTCTGCTTGGCCAGGCAGACTGCGATGCCACGTAAACCATCAGATAGCAATCATGGGCAAATGATGCATGTCAAGTGGCATTACAACAGCATTAGGCTTAGCGTACCTCTAAGAGGCACAGCCCAGTTTGCAGAAATTGGTTCCGAAACCTTTTCTGTTCGGTGACCCACATAAAAGCTTTTCAGTACCACCACCGGGAAGACCAGTGGTTCCTCCTGACCCAACACAGAAATCACTGACCAAGTACAAGCCAGCCAGGACCAGATATTTTGGATACCTAATTAGCACGCTTTAAGCCTTCCAAACCAAACTGTGATGAACTCAAGTTGTAGTGGTAAAATATGTACCACTATCTGCACCAGCTCAGGTACAGTAGGATTCATTTTGCAAGTGGAAAAAAGGTATGTGTTCAGAAACGGAACATCACATAGGCCCCTACTACTGTAAACAATAAACACTTATGTGTTTTCTCAATCTCATAGCAGAAACACGTGACCGATATTAACCAACAGATAGTTATTTCCAGCTGGTCAGGCAACACATTACAACAGTATTTTCTCTGGAATACTGCATTGGAGGGAGACCCAATAACATATGTTAAAAAGATATGAACTATTTGACCATGCATATAGCGTATGCATGGTCCATATGATCAGGTATGCTATTAGCAATAAGCATTATCACCTGTAGCCCAACTGATGCAGCATAGTGGCTAGAAATAAATAGGCTGAAGCATGGGGTTGCTTATCTGCATTTACCCTATTGGGCTAATCATTAGCTAGATCCCAAATGTAATCTTTTAACTAGTTAGCATCCCATTAGTGAAATGTATGTTCCAAAGAACTTGCATAAATAGTGAATATAATGTAGCCCTGCCTACCTGTTAGGGTAACTTGGGGTATTCCGCCACCCGGGGTAACGCCTCTACTTCTCACCAAAACCACTTCATGTCACCCCCCCCCCCCAACACTTTCCCTTGTTTCCACTGCTCTTGCTCAACTAAAAATGGCATCTGTTTCAGCACAATTGTTTTTGTCACCCCCCAAAAACAAGTGAGGTAGGGTGGTGTTTCACCCCAAGGTACCTTACAATTGACTGTGTTACATTTAGCCCCACTCTCCCCTATACAGTCACAGCAAATTACAGTGATAATGTGCTTAACCATGATGCTGCTAAAACCTCTGTGGTGCAGTTCGCACATATTCAGGAGTTAATAAATAAAGTAGGAATGGAAAGCTGGCAACATCCTCTTTTTAACAAAGGCCATTAAAACGGCCATTAAAACTTTTTTTTCTCTGTGATTGCAAGAATTGTTGTGCATCCGTTTGTCAGAATGCAGGTTTCCCTCCCTATAGCACTCATAACATGAATGAATCTCAAGACGGAAATAGATTAACTATTCTACTATGCGGTTATCTGATTTGTCTAGTCATTACATTTTGTTTGCAGGGGAAAAGTAAATCAAAGTGTGCCTCGACAGAAATATTTATGTTTCATATTTTTGGGGCGTGGCGGCAATGATCTTGCCGTGGCACAGCGCCACAGTTAAATGAGTGCAGCGGAAACACTGCATTACAACACAACCCTAGGAGCTGAACTGTTAACACGGCCATCCAACATTCCGTGAAAATTAAAACATTTGAGTTGAAAGTTTAACCTTGACAATGAAGCCTACAACTCACTAAGTTTATCTTTGGTTGACTGAGTTCAAAAGCTAGTTTGAATGTTAGAGGACATCATACATAAAGCACAGCACCATAGACAACAGATATACATGTGGTTGAGCCAATGACAGGGACAGAGCGAGATGGGAACACATGCAACCTTGCAAATGTTAAGTCTACTGCAGTGCAATTAATTTTAAATGAACGAAAACTGCGCAGGGCAATGAAAGCATTGAAAACCAGCTAAACCTTTATACCTGGAGGCAAGGAAAGTGGGCAACATCAGTTTCCATAAAGAACAAAACACTGGCATATCTATATCCATAGCATATCACACCATGCACTTCATAAAATAACCCCTCAAAAACACAATGAATGACATAGTCAAAGTTTAGGTCAAATTTAACCCCAGTGTTTGACAAACATAGATAGCTATGCCAAACACTGGAGTTAAAATCTTAGCTTGGCCTACCCAGGGGCATTGTGAGTGCCACCCCTGAAATATGATTGGCCAGCCTTAGTGTCCCGCCATTCTCATTGGGTCAGAGCGCTGTCAATCTGGCTCAGATTGGAGTTAGGGTAGTGGGTTTGTTCTGGCGGGAAGGCTGTTTGATTGGCTGGCTGGCTTTTTTGGGACTGCAGAGAGCCCAACATGACTTCTCTCTCAGTTGAGTTGACAAAAGCAGTGCAGAGGTGGAAAATTGCTAGGTAACTTCTGTTTGACTGGACAGCAAACTAAACTAGTTTGCCAGTGAATAGCCAGTGTAGCTGTTTATTGCTGTAGGCTATGGCATGTTTGTTCTAGAATGTTATGCATGTCCCTTATTGACTGAGGTGAATGAAGCTTCAGCAGCCAAAGTGATAATGGATGGAGGTATTGACATTCCCCAAATAGCATTTTAGAGCTTTTAAATTGTGTAGAAACATACATCTTAACCTTTTAAAAATGTCTTGGATGGGGGAGTTACCACTGGACATGGTGGTAGTATCTAACTTGAATACGGATCAATATGGATCACTTCAAATGTATTTATTTTCATACATTTGGGCAGATACAAATTAACAGTTGAAACAGCAGAGGTGGCAACAAGTCTCAGAGTGGTAGGGCACATCTTTTCCACTGGGCCTGGAGTTCTTCCTGATCTGGTAACCTAACCAGGTAAAACACCAGACCTTATGACCGTGATCAGGTCAGAAATCTCCTGGCCCTGAGGAGGATGAAAACCCTGTCAGACTGCAGCAACCTTGTACTTGTTCATATGAATTATGTTTTAAAACACAGACGGAGACCACTATGATTGGACAATAGAACTCCGGGCTGAGCTTGCTTTATATCATGTAGACCTACGCAACTGTAGACCGATAATAAAAAACAAACTCTTATTTAATCACTATTGTGTTGACTAATTATTTCCAGTTAATCACTTTGGATTGAAAAGGTCTAGGTAGCCTAGCCAGCCCAAGTATGAATGTAAATCCAACTTGATCACATTTTCTCCTAATGCAAACAAATGGGCCATAAATACATAACATTACAGCTTTGTTTACCCCTGCCAGGGCACATAGTAGGCTGTGTGTTGTTAGTAGCCTACAGATTATCAGACTGAGAATCGTCTCGTTATCTCCACATACAGCATACCAGATCGCTAATGTTTAGGTGTAGGATGCTGCAACATTCATGTAAAGAGTTTTTGCTTGTGTCTGTCGGGGCTGATGTGTTATCACATTTGCTAAATAAATAGACCTATGCAGGAAAGTGCTGAGCGCTTTGCTAGATGTGCCTTGTGCCCGGCCTGTGATCTCCCTAATCTGATTGGTCAAGACACACACAGAACATGCAGTGATCCGACGTGCAGGACAGCAACTGTGTGCGAGTTGACAAAACATGAGGAAAATATGCCCCCCCGCCCCCCAAAAAAGAAAAGAATACGTACTTTGTCCCTCTTTTGAATGCTTTTGTCGATATTTTGTATTAAACTAAACCAGCTAGCCACCCGTTTGCCGTCGGGTCTGAAACAGTTATGCAATACAATGCGTCGTATTTTAAGCCAATTTAACGCTTTTTGTTATACAATTTGCTAATTTCCCATGGCCACACGACTGGTGTTGGCCCCCTCTTTGCCACTTCGTTAAAACAACCATACAATCGACCCTGGGCTTTCTTCCTAAAGGCCGGTTTTTCAGCCCACTTGTTTACCCAGCAACATGTATCACCTGTGCTCTGTCAACACTACCCCCATTTTAACTCCAGTTCAAACACATTTGATAGTTTGGCTAGCTAGCTAATTACCTGGCTCCTCTATCCTCTGCAGTTCTGCAAAAACATAGCGCGTGTGATGCGCACAAAACAGGTGCAATGTCGAACAATATGTGCAGACAGGTCAGGTTCGAGCAAACTAGATTGATCACACGTCGCTAGCTAACGTTAATATACATAACGATATGCTGAACTGCAGCTACTGGTAGGTACTAACTACCTTACTATAACTAGTTAGTTACATTAGCTTGCAAGGCAGCTAACTATAAGTACAAAGCACAAGTTTTATTACCCATCTTATTTTAGCTATGCGTGAACTTTATGGAGTCAACATTTTTCGGTAACACATTAGGAACATCATTGATTAGCTAACGTGTGTACGTTATAGTAACAGGGAAAGCTAGCTAACGAATGACAAGCTAACGTTAGCTACTCACATTTCTTGAGCCACTTCATCCAGTACCGAACGATAAGGCTGTGATACTTTTTATTTTCAATGCACCAGGTCGACAGTCCCTGTATAGACTCCATAGTGTTGGATACTCCTTGGAATCTGCGGTCCAGGGTGGCCTCCAAAGCGCCGCGGCCACCATGGCCGCTAACAGCTCCAGAACCCGCCGCCATTTTTCCAGTTCTCTCTGGTACTGCAGACACGGACACCGCAATGAGTCATGAAGGTAGCAAAAGTGTGACAGACAGGCGAAAGGAGACACGCCCCCTACAGATCTAGGGTCAGATTCTGAAAACTGACCTAATAACAGTTGGAGGGCCAGGCAACTTCAACAGTTTGACCAATATTTACAACCTGAAAGGGGCCTATATGTGAAAAGTTGGTTGCATCCAATCGCAAGCATTATAAATTGGTACCTCTCACCGTGTTACAAATCCAATGCAGCAGCTGAAAATAATTTAAAAAATGCACAAAGGTATAAAGCTTTCATTTTTCATTAAAAAGTATTGTATTGTCCTGCATGTGTTTATTGACAACATATACAGGATCAAACATAAGGGGAAGACACTTTATCCAAAACAAACATCGCTAAAGAAAAGAAAACAATTTTGGGTCAGTCAATATTTGACTAAATGGTCATTCCACAAAAAACAATTGTGTCAATTTTCTTTAAAAATAAAATGGCCAAAAACATTACACAAAAACAATAGTCAAATGTACGATCTCATACGTTTCATAGTCTTTAGTTACTGGTTTTTGTTTATTCGAAACAGGGCTTTTGCTTGGGAATAGTACATTGCGGCAATATTTCAAAACTGTATTTGGACCACAGCTGGGCTTACACTCAGGAACTGTAGTCAGGTTGAGAAGCCAATAGCAAGCTATAGAACACTCACACAGTGGAGAGATGTCAGACATAGTATTAAACACTGACACACAGCAACTGACAGACTGAATGACATCCTAACTACTAGAAAGATGGTCTCACAGTTATCAACTCTTCCACAAAATGTGATTGCAGAACAGTGTACACCTCGCTCAATATCTATACACACCATATATCCCTCCTAATCTACGCCCTCATCCATTCTCTAACCAGCACTTCCTTTCATTCATTCACTCCCAATCCGTCTCCCTCCCTGTCTTAAGTCAAGTCACCACACAATAACAGGCAGGCAGTCAGCCATACAAGGCTGGGTTGGGGTTGTGAATGTATCTGTAAGAGGGGTACAATCACCCTGACCTTTGCATGTCTCTGGTGAACGAGGTAACAATGCGCTTCACCACTGATCCAGGATCAGATAACTCCTAACCATTATGAGGATGAACAACTATCGGACCCTGGGTCAGTGGTAAGGGATCCTTCTGCCTCCTCAGCTCTAGTGATGCGCTCCCTTCAGTCATCAGTGCTCTCCAGCACGCTCTGGCTCAGAGCCAGGTCCCAGTAGTGTTCTGTTCCGTGCTTCTTAAAGTGTTCTCTAGCCATGTTCTCTGTAGGACACTGCTTAAACTTAATCTCCCCGTAGTTACGCTCCTTAGCCGTGCCCTGGGAGGATGGAGGAGGAGAGGGGACAGATGGAGGCAGGAGAGAAAACAGCACGGGAAGAAAGAGAAAGACAAGGTTAGATCAGTCTATACAATCAATCCATTTTAAAGAAGCCAGTTGTCCAAGATGAACATGATTATTATATGAAGCATGCATTACACTCCTGGAGCGTTAGTCAAATAAGATGTAATGGTTAACCACTCACCTCCCAGACCAGGCTGCATCTGTTGTTCTTCTTGGTCTCATCGTCTGCATCTGGATCTGACAGACAGACGAGAAAGGAAAACGGATTCAGAACCACAACAACTACAGTGAAGTATTATGTAATATAAACAGTAAGACATACAGCGTGGATCATCAACTAGATTCAGCTATGGGCACATTTTTTCTTGAGCAGATGGTCAGGGGGGCAGAACATAATTACAAATAATTTGCAAATTGACCACAAGACGCCCATACAGATATAACATTTGACTACAACAATCATTTCAAACCATGCTTACATTTGTATACGACCACATACAGTGGCAAGAAAAAGTATGTGAACCCTTTGGAATTAGCTGGATTTCTGAATAAATTGATAATCAAATTTGATCTGACCTTCATCTAAGTCACAACAATAGACAAACAGTGTGCTTAAACTAATAACACAAATTGTATTTTTCTTGTCTATATTGAATACATAATTTAAACATTCACAGTGTAGGTTGGAAAAAGTATGAACTCCTAGGCTAATGACTTCTCCAAAAGCTAATTGGAGTCAGGAGTCAGCTAACCTGGAGTCCAATCAATGAAACGAGATTGGAGATGTTGGAGATTGGCTTGCCCTATAAAAAAACAACTCACAAAACGTGAGTTTGCTATTCACAAGAGGCATTGCCTGATGTAAACCATGCCTCGAACAAAAGAGATCTCAGAAACCTAAGATGAAGAATTGTTGACTTGCATAAAGCTGGAAAGGATTACAAAAGTATCTCTAAAAGCCTTGATGTTCATCAGTCCACGGTAAGACAAATTGTCTATAAATGGAAAGTTCAGCACTGTTGCTACTCTCCCTAGGAGTGGCCATCCTGCAAAGATGATTGCAAGAGCACAGCGCAGAATGCTCAAGAAGAATCCTAGAGTGTCAGCTAAAGACTTACAGAAATCTCTGGAACATGCTAACATCTATGTTGACGAGTCTACGATACGTAAAACACTAAACAAGAATGGTGTTAATGGGAGGACACCACAGAAGAAGCCACCTCTGTCCAAAAGAAACATTGCTGCACGTCTGAAGTTTGTAAAAGTGCACCTGGATGTTCCACAGCGCTACTGGCAAAATATTCTGTGGACAGATGAAACTACAGTTGAGTTGTTTGGAAGGAACACACAACACTATGTGTGAAGAAAAAAAGGCAGAGCACACAAACATCAAAACCTCATCCCAACTGTAAAGTATGGTGGAGGGAGCATCATGGTTTGGGGCTGCTTTGCTGCCTCAGGGCCTGGACAGCTTGCTATCAGCAACAGAAAAATGAAGTCCCAAGTTAATCAAGACATTTTGCAGGAGAATGTTAGGCTATCTGTCCGCCAATTGAAGCTCAACAGAAGTTGGGTGATGCAACAGGACAATGACCCAAAACACAGAAGTAAATACGCCTTTTGGAGTGGCCCAGTCAGAGTCCTGACCTCAACCCGATTTGAGATGCTGTGGCATGACCTCAAGAGAGCAGTTCACACCAGACATCCCAAGAATATTGCTGAACTGAAACAGGTTTTGTAAAGAGGGATGGTCCAAAATTCCTCCTGACGGTTGTGCAGGTCTGATCCGCAACTACAGAAAACATTTGGTTGAGGTTATTGCTGCCAAATGAGGGTCAACCAGTTATTAAATCCAAGGATTCACATACTTTTCCCACCCTGCACTGTGAATGTTTACACAGTGTGTTCAATAAAGACATGAAAATGTATCATTGTTTGTGTGTTATTAGTTTAAGCAGACAGTGTGTCTATTGTTATGACCTTGATGAAGATCAGAACATTTTATGACCAATTTATTTAGAAATCCAGGTATTTCCAAAGGGTTCAAATACTTTCTTGCCACTGTATACATCTCTTATGTTCAGACTACTTTGGAACAGATTTGCAAAAATTACAATCACTTGGAGTTGATTTGTTGCTGTTTTTAGTATTTTATGAGCCTATCAGTTGTGTTGTGACAAGGTTGGTGGGGGTATACAGAAGATAGCCCAATTTGGTAAAAGACCAAGTCCATATTATGGAAAGAACAGCTCAAATAAGCAAAGAGAAACGACAGTCCATCATTACTTGAAGACATGAAGGTCAGTCAATACGGAAATTAAGAACTTTGAAAGTTTCTTCAAGTGCAGTCGCAAAAACCATCAAGCGCTATGATGAAACTGGCTCTCATGAGAACCGCCACAGGAAAGGAAGACCCAGAGTTACCTCTGCTGCAGAGGATAAGTTCATTAGTTACCAGCCTCAGAAATTGCAGCCCAAATAAATGCTTCAGAGTTCAAGTAACAGACACATCTCAACATCAACTGTTCAGAGGAGACTGCGTGAATCAGGCCTTCGTGGTCAAATTGCTGCAAAGAAACCACTGCTAAAGGACAACAGTAAGAAGAGACTTGCTCGGGTCATGAAAGATGAGCAATGGACATTAAACCATTATGTCCTTTGGTCTGGAGTCCAAATTTGAGTTTGTTTGGTTCCAACTGCCGTGTCTTTGAGACGCAGAGTAGGTGAACGGATGATCTCCGCATGTGTGGTTCCCACCTTGAAGCATGGAGGTCGTGGTGTGATGGTGCTTTGCTGGTGACACTGTCAGTGATTTATTTAGAATTCAAGGCACAGCATGGCTACCACAGCATTCTACAGCCATACGTCATCCCATCTGGTTTGGGCTTAGTGGAACTATCATTTGTTTTAACAGGACAATGACCGAAAACACACCTCCAGGCTGTGTAAGGGCTACTTGACCAAGGAGAGTGATGGAGTGCATCAAATGACCTGGCCTCCACAATCACCCGACCTCAACCCAATTGAGATGGTTTGGGATGAGTTGGACAACAGAGTGAAGGAAAAGCAGGCAACAAGTGCTCAGTGGAAACTCATTCAAGACTGTTGGAAAAGCATTCCTCATGAAGCTGGTTGAGAGAATGCCAAGAATGTGCAAAGCTGTCATCAAGGCAAAGGGTGGCTACTTTGAAGAATCTAAGACCTAAAATATATTTTGATTTTTTAAACACTTTTTTAGTTACTACATTATTCCATATGTGTTATTTCATAGTTGTGATGTCTTCACTATTATATTGCAATGTAGAAAATAGTACAAATAAAAGAAAAACCCTTGAATGAGTAGGTGTCCAACTTTTGACTGGTACTGTATATATAAATTAAATTCTCACCATCTCTCTTGGAGTTGTGTTCTTCCCATTTGATTCTGCTCAACATGAGCCTCTTGAACTTCTTCTGGGCTTTGGGACCTGAGAGAACAGCACATGCATGCTCAGTCATGTAGTTAACTCTGGGGTAAAGAAGAACCCATTTACAGCAACAAGTCATAAGAAATGTTATGAGATTTTCATGAGTAATTCATGGTAATTAAATGCAACTTCAATGGTTCAGACTCAGTGAAAGTAGACCCCATTTAAAGAGACTAATATGGTCCCTCTCCCCTCACACCCTTCCCTCCCTCCCTCCATCCACCCCTCTCTCACCTCCCTCCACCACCACCATGTTGACGTCTCGGTGTAGCACCACGGTGCCCGTCAGGTACAGCTGGTTGGCGTTAGCTTCCACCTTAAACTTCTTAGCCGGGTTGTGTAGGTTACGGATCCTGAGGGAAAGCGAGGGGGTGAGCGAGCAAGTACGAATGAGTAGGAAAGGCACACGGACACACTAAGCCGTAAATAGTTACATGTGCACAGAGACTTACCTAAACACTATAACATGCACACAAAACCTTATGCTATCCAGAGAATAACCCTAACTCACCTATAGACTGAGATGTGAACTCCAAGACTCAGGTCCTCTTTCAGCTTCTTCACCTTCTTCTCTTTTCTCTGCTCGGTTGTGAGCTTCCGGGCTGCATTGGCCTCCTCATGGGCCCTGAGGACAAACACACAGACAGCTGGTTATGTAGTGAGAGATGTCATATGGGGAAGGGGAAAAAATGGTGAGCCAGGAAGTGGGTGAAATAGGAGCAGTGATAGATGGGAGGCAGAAAAGAGAGAGGAGGGGGAGAGAGAGCGAGGAGAATGGGTTAATAGATGAGGGAGGGGTAAGAGAAAGAGGGGACAATACAGAGAGAAATGTGTAGTGGTTTGACTTACTTCTGTCTCTTGGCCATCTGTGCTCTGACGTGGGCCTCTACCTTAGTGGGATCCTGTACTGCCTCCGTACCCAGCACTCTCATCAGGTTAGAGATGCGCACTGACGGGACAAACACACTCAAGGTTAGAGATGCACTAAAACGGGGAGGAACACAGGCCTCTAACAGGACTACCACTCAGTAAAACGTTGAAGAGAAAAGCAGCATTACTTCAACAGCCCATGTCTCGATCCTACCTTTAGGTTCTGGGGGGGGCATGAGCCCCAGTCGGACCTTCTCCTGTAGCTCTTTCTGTCCCTCCCTGCGAGTCTGTCTCCTCAGCTTCTTCTGTTCCTTCTTAGTCAGGTACACTCCCAGAGTCACTCCTGGCTTGTCTGTGTCCACTGGAGAGAGGGAGACCAACACTTAGAGCGGCCTTCTCAAACTGAACAGTAGTCTACGCCTCTCGGTCAGGTTGTCAACAAGGCGGCACGACGCATCGTTCAGAAACATACATCTCTTTTACATCAAATATGTTTGAATTTTCAAACTAGTTTTCATCTGGAAGGCAGATAAAGGGTTTCCATCAAAACCAAACCCTTTGTCATGTGAAAACAGAATCCTAGTCATTACTCCACACGCTTAATTAGGTCACTTTTGTTTTGAGCCGACTTCGCCGTGGGCATTGAACATGTCCCCTGGGTCACACCTGAGCGGCAGCCCCGTTCCATATCGAACGCAGTCAACTTTCAGCCCATGCAAAACACGCCTACACGGGCGACCGGGTGAGATGAATCTAACCCCCTGACTAATATCCAGGAGCCCTTATTGGGACCTTGACATAAAAGTAACATCAAAGGGATGTGTGTGATTACCTGGGGGGCTGATCTGAGCAGGGTGCTCCACCAGGTTTGTGACTCCAAACAACTCCATCGCCACAAAATTGGTATCTGTGGATCTGAGAGAGAAGAGATGTGATCAGCACAACAAGAAATCTGGAAAATGGTGGAGAGAGGACTTTCATGACAATTCTTCAAAAGGTATACAACTTGGATATAGATGTTAGGATGACTAAAGTGGGGATTAAATGTGTAAAGACTCACAGGTCAATGTTGGAGGGGAGGATGTACGAGTCCCACCACTCAATGATGGGCACCTGCCCGTCCCCCAGCATCTTCTTGGGGGCAAAGAGGGCCAGCTTGGTGGAGGCCTGGATCCCCGTCTTCTTGGCTGCCTGGGCGATCTCTGTCTGCAGCTTCTCCAACTGGGCCTGGACAGAGGACGGAGGTGGTTTTGGTTGTTTCATTTCCATTTTGCAGTTAATGTTACACTCTACAAATAGTTTTTCCCTCTCTGTGGATTGATCAATTGTTGTGAAACACTTTCAAAATAATAAAAGGCTATGGTGAGAGGTGGAAGGTGACAGGTCAGGGGTCAGATTTGGTACCTTAGTTCTGATCCTCTGGGCGATCTTCTCAAAGCGTCCCTGCTCGTGGAACTTGAAGCCCTTCTTGGCTCGCTGGGCGGGTGCTATGTTAACACGCCCATCAAAGTAGATAGTGGACTCCAGTTCCTCGCCAGGCTTCTCCTTCAACTGCTGACGGAACTGCTCCCTCTTCACCGCACGGATATTAGCTGTGGATGGAGAGAAGATGAATGAACACAGTCAGATATTAGCTGTGGATGGAGAGGAGATGAATGAACACAGTCAGATATTAGCTGTGGATGGAGAGGAGATGAATGAACACAGTCAGATATTAGCTGTGGATGGAGAGGAGATGAATGAACACAGTCAGATATTAGCTGTGGATGGAGAGGAGATGAATGAACACAGTCAGATATTAGCTGTGGATGGAGAGGAGATGAATGAACACAGTCAGATATTAGCTGTGGATGGAGAGGAGATGAATGAACACAGTCAGATATTAGCTGTGGATGGAGAGGAGATGAATGAACACAGTCAGATATTAGCTGTGGATGGAGAGGAGATGAATGAACACAGTCAGATATTAGCTGTGGATGGAGAGGAGATGAATGAACACAGTCAGATATTAGCTGTGGATGGAGAGGAGATGAATGAACACAGTCAGATATTAGCTGTGGATGGAGAGGAGATGAATGAACACAGTCAGATATTAGCTGTGGATGGAGAGGAGATGAATGAACACAGTCAGATATTAGCTGTGGATGGAGAGGAGATGAATGAACACAGTCAGATATTAGCTGTGGGTGGGGAGGAGATGAATGAACAGTCAGACAGGTGACTGAAGATCGGGGAATAGAGCATGCTGATTGTGACAGTAGAGGAGAGTGTTGTACCTTTGAGCGTGGGCATGCGGTGTGTTAGCTCCACCTCATTGCCGCTGGCATCCACGGTCCGACCCATATCATCCAGAATTAGAGGGGCCGGCTTGTTTGACTCACGGGCCTCCGCCACCTTCCTACACCCAACACACACACAAACTCAGATGACATACATGTGTTAAGCCTCCCTGTAGTATGACATGTATTTGTGGAAGTGTCTAAAGCCGGGTCTGTGGTGTATGCTATACTCACGGTGGTGCTATCCCCATGGCGTGTAGGTTGGCCAGCGCCACCAGGTTATGAGGTCCTCCAGTGTTCCCAATGGCTCCCAGTATACCAGGCTTCATGGCTAACTGCGACTGGATGCGGGCCTGCAGCTCTGCAGCCTTCCTAGCCTTCTCGATGGCATCGTTCATGAAAGTAGCTGCCTGGGAGGGAGCGATGGACGTGGCCGAGCCCGAGGAGGGGGCAGAGGAAGCAGGGAGAAAACGAGAGGCAAAAGGAGGGTCTGGCTGGGGAGTGGGCAGGGGCAGCCTCTGGAGGGGGACAAGAGATTGTGATCAGACAGTAACAACACGAGTCCACAATATCTGTCAGACATCTACACTTTTCATTTATAAGGAGGAGAAAAGCCAATCCTTCAAGAGAGGGAGAGAGTGGAGGAAGATTAGTCTCACCTGCTGGGAAGACACTGGGACGAAGCTCAGCTGTTTCTTCCTCTCCTCTATCTGTCTGGTGGCAGCCTCCATCATCTGTTTGATCTGAGGACAGAGAGAGAGAGAGAAAGAATGAACACATTGATTCATTACACAAGGATCGTGACACGTCTGTATGTGAAGCAGGATCTTGGTACATGTGTTTTTTTATATGGGAAACAGTGTGTATGTGGGTCTCTGTCTGTGTGTGTGTGTGTGTGTGTGGCTACCTGTATCTTAGTGAGCATGCCAGGGCTCTCAGTAGGGGGTGCAGGTAGGACCTCTGGTTCCTCCACCTCCTCGAAGCGGGGGACACGTTTCCTCTTCACCGGCACACCATCTCCTGCCTCAGGGACGTCCCGCCTCGCACCCACTTCCACCTCATCACCAAAGACATCCTGGGGGAACATCAGTAGGTGGCAATGGCCTGAGGCTTAGCCAGAGGCACAGCCAAGCAATTTAACCACTGCAATAATTTAAACAACCTCCTGGGGAATATCCACTCACTGTTTCCTGCTCCCAAGGGGAGATATGTATGACACTAACATAATAAAGATCAAGCCTTGAGACAATTACTTTCTGTAGATAAACGAGTTACTGAGTTGAAATCTCTGATAATAGTAGAACCTCACCTAGCCTATTGTTTACACCCATTCAATCCCTTCCGATATCTGTTCCATCTCCATGGTCTAAACATGTAGGTAGCTACTGGTTACAGGCTACAGGTTAATGTGTTCCATCTCTATGGTCTAGACATGTAGATAACCTGTAGGTTGTAACCAGTAGCTAACATGGAACGTGTGGTACAACAACAGCAGCAGTGTGTGGTGAGGTCTACCTTCAGGTCTCTCTTGCGGTTCCTCTCCCCAGCACCCTTGTTCCCACGGGAATTGCGGCTCTCCTCCAGGGCCTCAAATAGTCTCTCCACGAACCCACCGGCAGACTCATCCAGGAATGGACGCAGCTGGTCTGATGGGTCAAAGGTTAGGAGTCAAGGGTCAAATACAACATTTAAAGACTGCTGAACAGTTATCTCTTTGAGTCAGACCCACCAAAAAACAGACGTTCTGGAAAAATAGGCTAACAAAACAGACAGCATACAACACAGCTTTTCTGCCATCATTTCAGTGTAACATGTCACACACCAACTGCCCTCATAATCCCCCTCTCACACACACCTGTGGTCTTCCTCTTGTCCAGGCCCTTGCCTACACAGTGCAGGGCCGCAGTGACGACAGTAGGCTCAGAGAAACCCAGCACCTTCTTCACGGTCCGTTCCACCCAGGGCCGCAGCTCCTCCACCTCCCGTTTAGGAAGAGACATCGTCTACAACGCAATGGTTGTCGGTAAACAAACAAACACACAGAAACAGACAAACTTCTTAGCTAGCCAAGTAGCTAACGTTAACCTTAGTGGCATGGATAGACGATCAGCAAAGTTGACAAACAGACCAACGTCACGTTTATCTGCCCAGCTAACGTTAAGTTAGCTACTAAAAGTTATGGTTAGTTTGCTTGCCAAGTTAACAAACGCTTGCTGTTTTTGTTTCCCTTGCCTGTTCACATTTCACCTGTCAACACAGATTTTTGCCAGTGTTGGCTAACTAACTGGGACTCAACTACTAGCTAACTTGCTAGCTATGTCTCAACTACTAGCTAGCATTGAACTCTTGTAGCAAGCTACAACAGTCTGATTCCCCCGTGCGGTGAGATCAACTTACCAACCAGACGATTTCGTCCTTAACAGGTAAATATATGCTCTTATATCAATTATATTCTAAAACGTTAATATTAAAAGATTGAAATACATAATAAATCCAAGCTGCTGTTAACAAACTTTCTGTTAGCGCGGCGTTCACACGACGTTCTGAATTCAGAACCCGGAAGCGGAAACACGTGAAGTATCTTCTTCGACTGTTAGTACTTGTTCGTTGTTGCCACCTATCGTAAATCAATCATAAAATCAACACGTGAATAATAGTTTTTATTTATCTAACTAGGCAAGTCAGTTAAGAACACATTCTAATTGACAATGACGGCCTACCAAAATGCCTCCTGCGGGGACGGGGGCTGGGATTAAAAATGTACAATAAAATATAGGACAAAACACATCACAAGAGAGACACCACAACCTCTAAACAAAGAGAGACCTAAAACAACAACATGGCATGGCAGCAACACATGAAAACACAACATGGTAGCAGCACAAAACACGGTACAAACATTATTGGGCACAGACGACAGCACAAAGGGCAAGAAGGTAGAGACAACAATACATCACGCGAAGCAGCCACAACTGTCAGAAGCGTGTCCAAAATGTAGTCTTTGAATGAAGAGATTGCGATATAACGGCCCAGTTTGAGTGTTTTTGTGCAGCTTGTTCCAGTCGCTAGCTGCTGCGAACTGATGAGGAGCGACCCAGGGATGCGTGTGCTTTGGGGACCTTTAACAGAATGTGACTGGCAGAACTGGTGTTGTATGTGGAGGATGAGGGCTGCAATAGGTTTCTTAGATGGGGGGCCTAAGATAACAAAAAGAGCCTATGCTGCAGGCAGAGTACTTTCATCAAAATACAGATTTTCCAGAGGTAGTCTACAATTTTACCACTCACCGTGCATTTGATACAGATGATTGTCTTGTTGTAACAGTCTGTCACTTGAGTACAAGAGTGTGTTCAGTTCGATTGAACCTTTGCTACGTTTCGTATAGATTTGTACTGAACCGCACGTTCCCCCAAAACGTTCAAATCAAATGTGTCACATTCTTCGTAAACAACAGGTGTGGACTAACAGTGACATTCTTTCTTACGGGCCCTTCCCAACAATGCAGAGAGAAATAATAGAAAATTAAAACACGTAATAATACAATTCATAATAGATACTCAATGGGTGACGATAACTTGGCTATGCTATATTAGTACCGAGTCGATATTCAGGGGTATACGGTCATTGAGGTAGATATGTACATAATGTATAATAGGAATAAAGTGACAGATAGTAAACAGTAGCAGCAGCGTTGGCTATGTGATAAGTCAAAATAAGTTAGTGCAAAAAGGGGCAATGCAGATAGTCTGGGTAGCTATTTGATTAACTATTTAGCAGTCTTGTGGCTGGAGTCTTTGGCCGTTTTTATTGAACAGACTTTGAGGTACGTTTGCTCCGTTTCATCCACAACCCCTCCCCGTATTTTAATTGGTCGTTCAGTACCCCCGTTTTCGTTTAATTGAACGTTACTCTACTGTTTTTCGTACTGAACGCAGCCCAGTAGTAGGAAACGCTACTTTATTGCAATTTGGATTGTCGGCCACCAGTCGGGAGTAGAGTGACGTTATAGGCTACAGCCTAGGTCGGCCTTGTCAATTGAACTTGCATTTCGAATACAATATATACACTGAGACATAGATACAACTGCATTAATGCGTTTTTTCAATCACTACGTGATGCGTAAACAAACTGACATGCATTCATAGAATTGGTTGAAAACACTGGATAATGTTGAAGATGCCGTCTTGTTTATTTGGTTATTTCCTTTCCGCCCCCTTTCTCTCCTTTTCTCCTGGCGCGTGATGTAGGTCATCTGAGTCCAGTAGTAGTAGTTTGAGCACGAGAGCTGCAGTGTGAGCCGGGTAGCCCCCGTCTGTCGGATTACATGCAGCGCTCTCCCGCCCCTCTCCACCCTCTAGTCTACTCCCTTCCCTCTCCACCTCTCCCCATCCCTAGTACTACTACTGCGGTAGTGTTTTTAGAACCCTTGCACTGCTGTTTTATAATGATCTAGGCCTAGTACTGTACTGTGCTGTACAGCCAAATAGTACAAACACCACTCTTTTTCTGTGGAATTCGGGTTTTTATTATTTACTCTCTCTTTCTTTCTTTCTTTCATTCTCATTCCACCTCTTTTTATATCTCCATATTTCTCTCACTTTCACAGGGCTCTCTCACACACAAAGCACACACATCTTTCCAATCCTACCTCCTCGCATGCAGGAATGGACTGACTGAATGCCCTGGGGAAAAAATAGTTTGGGTAAAAATGACACTTTTTTTTCCACCTTTATTTAACCAGCTAGGCTAGTTGAGAACAAGTTCTCATTTACAACTGTGACCTGGCCAAGATAAAGCAAGCAGTGCGACACAAACAACAACACAGAGTTACACATGGAATAAACAAACATACAGTCAATAACAATAGAGAAAAAAAGTCTACGTACAGTGTGTGCAAATGATGTAAGATAAGGGAGGTAAGATTAGGGAGGTAAGGCAATAAATAGGCCATAGTGGTGAATTAATTACAATTTAGCAATTAAACACTGGAGTGATAGATGTGCAGAAGATGAATGTGCAAGTAGAGATACTGGGGTGCAAAGGAGCAAAAAAATAAATAACAGTATGGGGATGAGGTAGTTGGATGGGCTATTTACAGATGGGCTATATACAGGTGCAGTGATCTGTGAGCTGCTCTGACAGCTGGTGCTTAAAGCTAGTGAGGGAGATATGGGTCTCCAACTTCAGTGATTTTTGCAATTCGTTCCAGTCATTGGCAGCAGAGAACTGGAAGGAAAGGAGGGATTGGCTTTGGGGGACCAGTGAAATATACCTGCTGGAGCGCGTGCTACGGATGGGTGCTGCTATGGTGACCAGTGAGCTGAGATAAGGCAGGGCTTAACCTAGCAAAGACTTATAGATGACCTGGAGCCAGTGGGTTTGGCAACGAATATGAAGCGAGGGCCAGCCAACGAGAGCATACAGGTCGCAGTGGTGGGTAGTATATGGGCTTTGGTGACAAAACAGATGGCACTGTGATAGACTGCATCCAATTTGCTGAGTAGAGTGTTGGAGGCTATTTTGTAAATGACATCGCCGAAGTCAAGGATCGGCAGGATAGTCAGATTTCCGAGGGTATGTTTGGCAGCATGAGTTAAGGATGCTTTGTTGCGAAATAGGAAGCTGATTCTAGATTTCATTTTGGATTGGAGATGCTTAATGTGAGTCTGGAAGGAGAGTTTACAGTCTAACCAGACACCTAGGTATTTGTAGTTGTCCACATATTCTAAGTCAGAACCGTCCAGAGTAGTGATGCTGGACGGGCGGGCAGGTGCGGGCAGCGATCGGTTGAAGAGCATGCATTTAGTTTTACTTGCATTTAAGAGCAGTTGGAGGCCACGGAAGGAGAGTTGTATGGCATTGAAGCTCGTCTGGAGGTTAGTTAACACAGTGTCCAAAGAAGGGCCAGAAGTATACAGAGTGGTGTTGTCTGCGTAGAGGTGGATCAGAGAATCACCAGCAGCAAGAGCGACATCATTGATGTATACAGAGAAAAGAGTCGGTCCGAGAATTGAACCCTGTGGCACCCCCATAGAGACTGCCAGAGGTCCGGACAACAGGCCCTCCGATTTGACACACTGAACTCTGTCTGAGATGTCTGACATCCCACTAGCCAGCCCATTATATAACAGCATCATGGCACAATGTGACTGTACCGCACACAGACCCCTCAACCCATCTCCCCACACACTCACTCACGCACACAATATCACCCTCACCCCATACACACTCGACTCCCCACAAAACACACACACAGACTCTCAATGGTGTTTTCATAGTACTCAGTAGCACCCGCAGTGCATGGCACTATTTTGTGATCGCTGTTTGAATGGAGGGGCTGTGTATGAATGCAACCTCTATCCTCTGGTCTGGTTTGAGAAAAAGCTTCATCCTTATTCATCAGATAACATTACTGTCAGTGTTGTGTTTTATTCTACAATGTTTTCATTTGAAGGGCACATAAACTGAGTATACCAAACATTAGGTGTATTTACCTAATATTGAGTTGCACAGGGATGCTGGCCCATGTTGACTACAATGCTTCCCACAATTGTCTCAAGTTGGCTAGATGTCCTTTGGGTGGGGGACCATTCTTGATACACATGGGAAGCTGTTGAGCATGAAAAACCCAGCAGCGTTGCAGTTCTTGGAACAAACCGGTGCGCCTGGCACCTACTATCATACCCTGTTCAAAGGCACTTAAATCTTTTGTCTTGCCTGTTCACCCTCTGAATGGCACACACACACAATGGAATGGCATCAAACTATGTGATTCCCCAGCCCAGCAGATCAGGTGGCGTTTCATCATTATAATCCAGTTGTAGTTCTGTGTGTCTGACAGTGGGTCTAAATCATTCTAGAAGGTTCCGGTACCAGGGGACTCTGGGTCACGCTGCTGTATACACTTCTCCAAACCCTGTGTGTGTGTGTGTGTGTGTGTTCACTTCACACCAAACTGAGCTGCATGCTACAGCACTGAGCCACGGCCCCTAATACACACACAGATGGGCAGAGTGTACCAGTCCTCAGGGTGTGTGTGCATGCGTGTGCATGTGTGTTGTCAAGGTACATGCAAAATAACCCTCATTTACATACTCGGCGGAAGCACAGCAGTTTTTACCTCTTTCACCATCCTGCTTTCACCCTTTCACCATTTCTCTCTCTCTCATCCCACCTTTTTCTCTTTGTCTCTCATTCAGTCACTCTGCTTCAATAATTGAAAAGCCATGTAAGATGGTGTCACCATGAGCATCATAGCATGACTCTTCCCCAAATATCCCCACATTGTGTTATGAGAGACTTCTGTGTCCTTGAAAATATGGTCCACATCATGTATTTTAGTCTGCCCCCTGCTGATGACATCATAATGGCCACCAAGCAAGGACAAAATTTAAAATGTCTGCTATCTAAATATTTGAATCTTTTAAAATGTTTATCTATATATTCCTTAAACAGTAGGTTCAGTAGTGTGGAGGTTAACTCTATTCCCTCTCTTGGTATTGCAGTTCATAGGCAGGACTAGTGTAGTGATGGTTAACTCTATTCCCTCTCTTGGTATTGCAGTTCATAGGCAGGACTAGTGTAGTGATGGTTAACTCTATTCCCTCTCTTGGTATTGCAGTTCATAGGCAGGACTAGTGTAGTGATGGTTAACTCTATTCCCTCTCTTGGTATTGCAGTTCATAGGCAGGACTAGTGTAGTGATGGTTAACTCTATTCCCTCTCTTGGTATTGCAGTTCATAGGCAGGACTAGTGTAGTGATGGTTAACTCTATGCCCCCTATTGGCAGTGTGCATGTTTAATGCAGATCAAGGTTGTTTTGAGAATAGTCAGCATTCAGCCCTGGAGGATTTGGGTGAGTGCAAGTGCAAGTAAGTGTGCGGGTGTGTGTGTGTGTGTGTGTGTGTGTGTGTGTGTGTGTGTGTGTGTGTGTGTGTGTGTGTGTGTGTGTGTGTGTGTGTGTGTGTGTGTGTGTGTGTGTGTGTGTGTGTGTGTGTGTGTGTGTGTGTGCGGTCAGTAGTAGAGTACAGCATGGCTTGCCTCGCGTGACTTCTAATGGAGCACAGTGAATGAACAC
This sequence comes from Salvelinus namaycush, assembly GCF_016432855.1. NCBI lineage: Eukaryota > Metazoa > Chordata > Actinopteri > Salmoniformes > Salmonidae > Salvelinus > Salvelinus namaycush. Next base: position 26,386,423 of record NC_052343.1, read on the forward strand.
AGCAGAGACAGAGAGAGAGAGAGACAGACAGAGAGTTAGAGAGAGCCAGAGAGAGAAACAGAGAGAGAGGCAGAGAGAGAGACAGACACAGAGAGAGAGACAGAGAGAGACAGAGAGAGGGGTGGAGGGTTCCAAACCAGCCATGTTTCTCAAATATCAAATTTTGAAGTTGTTCCAAACGTCAAGTTTCAAAGTGTTTGGGGTTAAGTGTAGGCATTAACTCCACATTTTTAAGGTTAGGGTTAAGTGTAGGCATTAACTCCACATTTTTAAGGTTAGGGTTAAGTGTAGGCATTAACTCCACATTTTTAAGGTTAGGGTTAAGGTTAGGCATTAACTCCAAAATCTTAAGGTTAGGCATTAACTCTGAATGGTTTTGGCACCAAAGGCAGATGCTTAGGCATTAATTATGAATTAACTCCAAAATCTTAAGGTGAGGCATTAACTGAGAATGGTTAAGGTAAGGGTTAAGGTTTGGGATAGGCTTAAAACAAAAATCTAAAAAATAACTTTCTATTGTTGGATTTGAACATGTAACTTTTGGTACCAGCGGTAGATGCTTATGTATGGCACATAACAGCTAGGGCAAAAACCAAAACATTTACCCCTTGGTCTACCCAAGACCGGGTTTGGTCAACACTGCCCTACATACCGGTCTTGACGAGAAGAAAAAAAAACTGTCGGGAGGTTCCCTTCTGCACTGTTCAACCAATCCAGTAACTGTGGAGGAGGAGTTGACATGGAGTGTCGCCTTGTTAGCATCCAAAAGCAGAAGTCATGTCACAGGCTCTCTTTCCATTTCCCCTGAAAACCGGAACATCCGGTCGTTGGGGACTTGGCAGAGGCTACACAGCTCTAGTATTACTACGGGGGGACGGGTTTGGCTGAGAAGTGTTGTACACACTGAAACATTTTAGAAATCACAATTTTATATGTTCTGATCTGTGTTGGGATGCTCTGTCTGGAATAACATTGGAGTTAATTCATTCTAGGCTGTGTGGTGGGTGGGGGAGGAGGTTATCTTTTGACTTTCTTCAATTCAAATGTTCAAAATAAGGAATACAACTAAACACACACAAAATAAACACAAAATTCTACTTCTTGGTTCCCTAAACCCCACTCAGCAGTCATGTCATCCTGTTTCCTCTATGTGCCCTCTACATATCCACTCCTCTTTCTCCCCCTCCTCCCTTCCTCCTGCCCTTGCTAGAGAGGGAGGGAGGGAGGAGGCAGGGGCTTCTCTAGCTAAAAACTGCATGGATACAAGGGGGACTGTGGAGGGAAGCAGGGGGGAGGCGGTCTTTGTTGTTGTAGCTTAGAACCAGTCAGTGTGTCAGAAGAGATTGGCCAGGTACTGAATCAGCCAGTCACTATGTCAGGGATGTGTGCGTGTGCACACCTGAGTTTTGTTACTTGTATGTGTTTTTGTGCGTGTGTGTTTTTTTGTTTGTGAATGTTGGTTGGTGGAGGATGGGATGGCAGTGCTCCATCGTGTCTGTCTGAGCTTGGAGAACCACACCCTCTCAAATTTCTGCTCCCAAACTCAACGTTCAACTCCATGGATACGCTGCCTGTTGGGGAGGAGCAGGGATGGAAGAGTCCAGCACATCCGCTGAATTTAAGTTAAAGACATGGCACACAGTAACTCAGTGAGTGGTTGTTAGTGTTTTTGTCAAATTACAACTTCAATAGGAATAATAATAACTTAATAAAGAACGTCATTAAAAATTTTACTTAAAAGGGTTTCAGTTTTGTTATAAGAAAATAAAGAGTTTAATTTATAATTGGATGTTTGTGTATTTGAATTAAACAGAATGTTCAGTCTCCATGTCACGGCCGTTGAAAGAACTGGACCAAGGTGCAGCGTGGTGAGCGTACATTTTCTTTTATTTAAGTGAATACGCCGATAAAACAATAAACACTACAAAACAAACCATGAAGCTAAAGGCTAAGTGTCATAAACAAAGTCAACTTCCCACAAAGACAGGTGGGAAAAAGGGCTACCTAAGTATGGTTCTCAATCAGAGACAACGATAGACAGCTGTCCCTGATTGAGAACCCTACCTGGCCAAAACATAGAAATACAAATAATAGAACGAAAGAACATAGAATACCCACCCCAAATCACACCCTGACCAAACCAAATAGAGACATAAAAAGGATCTCTCAGGTCAAGGCGTGACTCTCCATTGTGACAATGTCAGCATGGAAGGTGTCATGGTTAGGGCCCTGTGTTTTGGACAATCATCTTTAGTTAAAGCTTTTTCATCAAACTTTCCCCTTTTCTTTTTATGTCAGATGGTCCAGCACCATCCTCAGACAATTTCTTTAATTTTTGATGTAATTCAAATTCCCGGGAAAGGCTTCAAATAAAGGTTAAAATCTAGGTCATGTGACATGATAACCCAAAACACAGGGGCTGCGTTCCAAACACGTAAAAGACACACCCTCCTCCACTTACCCTCGCCTTATGCCCTTGGGGGAATCCCCGCAGCCATCTTTTCCATCGGTCCAAACAATTAGCAAAGCAAGCAAAGTTGGCAACGTAAGCCCCTCAGCCCTCGTTTGCGATTGAGTGTGCGAGTGTACAATTCTGTTCACTCCGGGGCCTGAAACGCCCCATTATTTAATTCGCGATGATTGTACATCCGCTAAGAAAAGTCAGCCAAAACTTACAACCAACATTAATATGGAGAAGTCAACATACAAGTGTAAGTAAAAATTAATGTAAATAAGTTAGACATGTTGCTACTAATGCACATGACGGCAAAAACACGTATGGTAAAAGTAATGATGTTTTTGTTTGGTTAGCTTTTGGAAACGTTAGCTAGCACATACAACTTTCCCTGACATCGCAATATAATAATTTTCGATTTACCTGATATCGTCAGATGGCTAGTATTCGATGTCTGCGGAGGTGTTGTCTTCTAGCCAAGATATGAAATGCAATCATAATTGACTGTAGCGCATATAAAGCACACACAACAGCTACCGGTGGTTCCATGATGACTGACAACACAACAGCTACCGGTGGTTCCATGATGACTGACAACACAACAGCTACTGGTGGTTCCATGATGACTGACAACACAACAGCTACTGGTGGTTCCATGATGACTGACAACACAACAGCTACTGGTGGTTTCATGATGACTGACAACACAACAGCTACCGGTGGTTCCATGATGACTGACAACACAACAGCTACCGGTGGTTTCATGATGACTGACAACACAACAGCTACCGGTGGTTCCATGATGACTGACAACACAACAGCTACCGGTGGTTCCATGATGACTGACAACACAACAGCTACTGGTGGTTTCATGATGACTGACAACACAACAGCTACCGGTGGTTCCATGATGACTGACAACACAACAGCTACCGGTGGTTTCATGATGACTGACAACACAACAGCTACTGGTGGTTTCATGATGACTGACAACACAACAGCTACCGGTGGTTCCATGATGACTGACAACACAACAGCTACCGGTGGTTTCATGATGACTGACAACACAACAGCTACCGGTGGTTCCATGATGACTGACAACACAACAGCGACTGGTGGTTCCATGATGACTGACAACACAACAGCTACCGGTGGTTCCATGATGACTGACAACACAACAGCTACCGGTGGTTCCATGATGACTGACAACACAACAGCTACTGGTGGTTCCATGATGACTGACAACACAACAGCTACTGGTGGTTCCATGATGACTGACAACACAACAGCTACCGGTGGTTCCATGATGACTGACAACACAACAGCTACTGGTGGTTCCATGATGACTGACAACACAACAGCTACCGGTGGTTCCATGATGACTGACAACACAACAGCTACTGGTGGTTCCATGATGACTAACAACACAACAGCTACTGGTGGTTCCATAATGACTAACAACACAACAGCTACCGGTGGTTCCATGATGACTGACAACACAACAGCTACCGGTGGTTCCATGATGACTGACAACACAACAGCTACTGGTGGTTCCATGATGACTGACAACACAACAGCTACTGGTGGTTCCATGATGACTGACAACACAACAGCTACCGGTGGTTCCATGATGACTGACAACACAACAGCTACTGGTGGTTCCATGATGACTGACAACACAACAGCTACTGGTGGTTCCATGATGACTGACAACACAACAGCTACCGGTGGTTCCATGATGACTGACAACACAACAGCTACTGGTGGTTTCATGTGACTAACAACACAACAGCTACCGGTGGTTCCATGATGACTGACAACACAACAGCTACCGGTGGTTCCATGATGACTGACAACACAACAGCTACTGGTGGTTCCATGATGACTGACAACACAACAGCTACTGGTGGTTCCATGATGACTGACAACACAACAGCTACCGGTGGTTCCATGATGACTGACAACACAACAGCTACCGGTGGTTCCATGATGACTGACAACACAACAGCTACTGGTGGTTCCATGATGACTGACAACACAACAGCTACTGGTGGTTCCATGATGACTGACAACACAACAGCTACCGGTGGTTCCATGATGACTGACAACACAACAGCTACTGGTGGTTCCATGATGACTGACAACACAACAGCTACTGGTGGTTCCATGATGACTGACAACACAACAGCTACTGGTGGTTTCATGTGACTAACAACACAACAGCTACTGGTGGTTTCATGTGACTAACAACACAACAGCTACCGGTGGTTTCATGATGACTGACAACACAACAGCTACCGGTGGTTCCATGATGACTGACAACACAACAGCTACCGGTGGTTCCATGATGACTGACAACACAACAGCTACCGGTGGTTCCATGATGACTGACAACACAACAGCTACTGGTGGTTCCATGATGACTGACAACACAACAGCTACCGGTGGTTCCATGATGACTGACAACACAACAGCTACTGGTGGTTCCATGATGACTGACAACACAACAGCTACCGGTGGTTTCATGATGACTGACAACACAACAGCTACCGGTGGTTCCATGATGACTGACAACACAACAGCTACTGGTGGTTCCATGATGACTGACAACACAACAGCTACTGGTGGTTCCATGATGACTGACAACACAACAGCTACCGGTGGTTTCATGATGACTGACAACACAACAGCTACCGGTGGTTCCATGATGACTGACAACACAACAGCTACTGGTGGTTCCATGATGACTGACAACACAACAGCTACCGGTGGTTTCATGATGACTGACAACACAACAGCTACTGGTGGTTCCATGATAACTGACAACACAACCGTGGGACTGACGAATTTCCGGGCAAGGGCGGTCCATTTAAAATGTATTCATTCCTCCCTCACCCCTTGCCCTGCAAGTGTCAACTCATCAGACGTCATGATTCATCATCAGAAGTGTCCACTTAATTTGAAGCCTGAGGGGAGAGGGTGTGTCTTTTAAGTGTTTGTAATGCAGCCATGGCCAAAGTCATGTCATGTGCCATCAGTTTCACAGTGCACTATCTCTGATCATGTGTCCACAGTGAGTGTTTGTGTATTTTCAGTTCTTCAGAGCATCTGGGATAGTATACAGTGGGGCAAAAAATTATTTAGTCAGCCACCAATTGTGCAAGTTCTCCCACTTAAAAAGATGAGAGAGGCCTGTAATTTTCATCATAGGTACACTTCAACTATGACAGACAAAATGAGAAAAAAAATCCAGATTTTTTATGAATTTATTTGCAAATTATGGTGGAAAATAAGTATTTGGTCACCTACAAACAAGCAAGATTTCTGGCTCTCACAGACCTGTAACTTCTTCTTTAAGAGGCTCCTCTGTCCTCCACTCGTTACCTGTATTAATGGCACCTGTTTGAACTTGTTATCAGTATAAAAGACACCTGTCCACAACCTCAAACAGTCACACTCCAAACTCCACTATGGCCAAGACCAAAGAGCTGTCAAAGGACACCAGAAACAAAATTGTAGACCTGCACCAGGCTGGGAAGACTGAATCTGCAATAGGTAAGCAGCTTGGTTTGAAGAAATCAACTGTGGGAGCAATTATTAGGAAATGGAAGACATACAAGACCACTGATAATCTCCCTCGATCTGGGGCTCCACGCAAGATCTCACCCCGTGGGGTCAAAATGATCACAAGAACGGTGAGCAAAAATCCCAGAACCACACGAGGGGGACCTAGTGAATGACCTGCAGAGAGCTGGGACCAAAGTAACAAAGCCTACCATCAGCAAGGGCATTGAAGATGAAACGTGGCTGGGTCTTTCAGCATGACAATGATCCCAAACACACCGCCCGGGTAACGAAGGAGTGGCTTCGTAAGAAGCATTTCAAGGTCCTGGAGTGGCCTAGCCAGTCTCCAGATCTCAACCCCATAGAAAATCTTTGGAGGGAGTTGAAAGTCCGTGTTGCCCAGCAACAGCCCCAAAACATCACTGCTCTAGAGGAGATCTGCATCGAGGAATGGGCCAAAATACCAGCAACAGTGTGTGAAAACCTTGTGAAGACTTACAGAAAACGTTTGACCTCTGTCATTGCCAACAAAGGGTATATTACAAAGTATTGAGATAAACTTTTGTTATTGACCAAATACTTATTTTCCACCATAATTTGCAAATAAATTCATAAAAAATCCTACAATGTGATTTTCTGGATTTTTTTTTCTCATTTTGTCTGTCATAGTTGAAGTGTACCTATGATGAAAATAACAGGCCTCTCTCATCTTTTTAAGTGGGAGAACTTGCACAATTGGTGGCTGACTAAATACTTTTTTGCCCCACTGTATGTGTGTCTTTAGGCAGACATATTTTAATTTGGAGGGGTACCTCATCTGATTTAGGTGTGTGTGTGTGTGCTTTCAGTATCATCCTCCAGACTGCTAGGATGTAACTCGTACAGTATATGTACAGTATTAACACTTTTGACTTGCCTCCTTCGATCCCCCTCTGAGAGGATAACGCCACAAGCACACACACACACACACACACACACACACACACACACACACACACACACACACACACACACACACACACACACACACACACACACACACACACACACACACACACACACCTAAATCAGATGAGGTAGAAATATATGTATGCATCCAGCAGATCCATCAGTGTAGTGTTATGTAACTGTACAATGAACGTAGTAGATTTCATGTTAATGTCATGCAGTAAACAAGCACATAGATTATGTAGTAGAGGAGGCAGGCCAGGCAGCAGCTGGGAGGAGGATAAAGCCCCCCCTCCCTCAGATTACTGAGGCTCAGTCCAATAACAGACCCATTTCCCACTCCCTGTTACCCCCCTTTCTCTCTCTCTCTCCTCCCTTCCCCTTTCCAAAATGTACAAGCTCTAAATCCACACCCCATCGAGTCACATCTGCGCCCTCAGTGCTGTAAACTACTCTTTAGGACGATCCAACATACCAACACACTCTAACCCAACATACCAACACAATTCAACCCAACACAATCTAACCCAACGTACAAACACACTCTAACCCAACATACCAACACACTCTAACCCAACATACCAACACACTCTAACCCAACATACCAACACACTCTAACCCAACATACTCTAACCCAACATACCAACACACTCTAACCCAACATACTCTAACCCAACATACCAACACACTCTAACCCAACATACCAACACTCTAACCCAACATACTCTAACCCAACATACCAACACACTCTAACCCAACATACCAACACACTCTAACCCAACATACCAACACTCTAACCCAACATACCAACACACTCTAACCCAACATACCAACACACTCTAACCCAACATACCAACACACTCTAACCCAACCCAACATACCAACACACTCTAACCCAACATACCAACACACTCTAACCCAACATACCAACACACTCTAACCCAACATACCAACACACTCTAACCCAACATACTCTAACCCAACATACCAACACACTCTAACCCAACATACCAACACACTCTAACCCAACATACTCTAACCCAACATACCAACACACTCTAACCCAACATACCAACACACTCTAACCCAACACACTCTAACCCAACATACCAACACCATGCATACACACATAACAGAGAACTCAAAAAATGTATCTTCAAAAGTGTCATTTATTAAAAGATTTTATTTTTGTATCATCAATGTAAAAAGTACTCCGAAGAGTAACACAGAGTGACAGCAGAGTAAGAGTGAGAAACAGAGAAGTAGTGAGAGAGAAGGTAAGAGAGGGAGAGAAAGGGATGAACAGATATGAGAGAGAGAAAGGGAAGAGGGCAAAAGTAGTAGAATATGGCAGAGAGGGAGGGAGGAGTAGAGGAGGAGGAGGGAGGATAGAGAGGGGGAGGAGGGCAAAAGTAGTAGAATGTGGCAGAGAGGGAGGGAGGAGTAGAGAGGGGGAGGAGGGAAGGAGGAGCACAGGGTTGGAGGGAGGGCGAAAGATAGAGAGGGGGAGGAGGAGTAGAGGGGGAGGGAGGAGTAGAGGGGGAGGAGGGAGGGAGGAGTAGAGGAGGAGTAGAGGGGGAGGAGGGAGGGAGGAGTAGAGGAGGAGGAGGGAGGGAGGAGTAGAGGAGGAGTAGAGGGGGTGAGTACAGCATCTACTAAGATATAAAAAGGCAGTTGAAATAAACAAGACATATTATTTCTGACCAATCAGCGGTGGTCTCTGCAGTAGAAAACATACATGGAAAAGAGATCACAAAAATCTGTGCAATCAGTTTCTCTGTCACAAAACAGCTGTATAAAAAACACAAGTAGGTAGAAGTGGCCCTTAACCACAGGCCCGGGGTCAGGTGTGTTTTCAACCCCTAATGGTAAACGTTGGGATTGGGGGTAGGACAAATCTGATCCTAGACCTGTGGTTAAGAGCAACTTATACCTCAAGCATAAAAACATCCCCCAGCCCCAAGTAAAGATGGTAGGTAGGTAACATGGAGGCTACCAGTGATTGTGTGTTCAGTTGTGGCTCTCCTTGGAGAAAGCTATAGGGAGTATGGATGCAACCATATGAACTTGTTATAGCACTGCTTTACTGGAAGCTCTGCATATAAACAGTTTATTAAGCATAAGTAAACTCTTTGTAAACCATGTATCATGTACACCAGTTATTTCCTCTGGAGCTCAGCTGGTAGAGCATGGTGCTTGCAATGCCAGGATAGTGGGTTTGATTCCAGGGACCACCCATATGTAAAAATGTATGCACGCATGACTAAGTCGCTTTGGATAAAAAGCGTCTGCTAAATGGCATATATTTTATATTTCATTAGTAAATACATGTGTATTAATTATTTGTTATGAGGAATATATCAATCATGTTTTAGTCATATTATGTATAGCAGCTTGCGATGATGGTGCTAAATAAATATTCATACTGCCTGCCTTTCAGCTCTGATCCTCACATGTTTTTCAAGTTTGACGAGCGCCAAGAAGCACACAGGAGATAGTAAGCACTGATCACATCCTCCAGTCAGACCTACATAATCAACTATAAATACACCCCAGAGAAGAGGCAACTGTCAATCTAAACACTGAAATAAATGAGCCACTGTCGTTAGTTCATTCAAGACTATGATGTATATGTATAGAATACTGTTGTGTTGTACACATGACCACTGCACAGGTTGGAGTAGAGGTTGCCTTGCTGTTGTGGGATCTGTAGGTAGCTAGTTTTGCCCAACAGACCCGTGGAAGCCAGATAAGAGATTGAAGGCAGGAATTAGGCGTTGTGTCCTGTGTTATCCGACTGATTGTGCACTGTGCTATTAAGAAAGACAAGCAAACTATCAAAATGTAGTAGAAAATGCTTTGAAAGAATAAAATGCTTCGTTTTTTTGTACACATCCTATTTGGTAAAGGCACAGTAGTCCAATCATCCCCCCAAAATGTGTCCCATCATAACAGTAAAAACCACAAACCGTTGTACAGCAACTTTCCCAAGAGCATCGGTCAACCAATTGTAAGTTCAAAGAGCGAGAAACACAGCTGCCAATTAATAAATAAAGGTAATAAATAAACGCAGCGTTGTCAAGTCAACATGTGAATAAATAAACAGGATTTATGTCTGTCTCTGTCTGTCTGTGAGTGGACTCTTCTCTCAGGGTGGTCTTTAGAGTCTCTCACTGAGCCATTTAAAGGATTAAGTTGTCCCTAGAAGCTGATCTGAGGTCTGTCTGGTATTCTATCTCCTACCGGTTAGGCCATTGAATTTTGATTTACTGTTTAACGGAGAACCCGCTTCACATTTCTCCACACAGAATAAAACACAGTTGTGTTTCATTCGTTTCACAGTCATAATCGATCTTCACCCAAAATACCTTGCATCCGTCTTCACAAACAGATTGTGTCATGTTGGTGGATTGACATTGAATCGATTCTAAACCTCTTTAGACTTCAGTAGAGGTCCCTGCCACGTCCTCTTAGATGTTATTCAGCTCTAGAGGTCATTCAGTAGTCTAATGGCATCTGGCTAGTTGGATTATTCCTCACTTCTATCCGTAATGCCTCGGTCTATTGAACTGTCTGTCTGCTGTTATTCACTGGAAGCATCATCTCTGAGGAGATTCCAGGAATATCATTCCAGGAATATAACTATCCTTAATCCCCAAATCTTATCCCACCTGTCCTCCTAACCATCCTCTCCTCGTCACCTCTCACCTCCTTGCCTCCAACCACCTGAAACCCAAATATCCCTAAGCCAACAGCGTTTCCATTAAGTTTGCATAGTGGCATTTACCTTTTCTTAAGTGGAGTAAGAGAGTATACCATTCGGTCAATCAGAGATCCAATATTCTATAAACAAGCGATGGGCTTTAAGACGTGCTTACCAACCTTCCCAATCTACAACTACTATTTGTGCAAAAAAATCTGATTGTTATGGAACTGTGATTATGATTCACAAGGACACATTCTGTCCTCATGTAGTAATAACTGTAGTCTCTCAGATATCATTTTCATTAATGGTCCTAATTGCGTTTAGGTAGTTGCAAACGATCCATCATTAAGGAAACACATCAGCACCTAAAACCATGGCTGCAGTCCAAATTCAAATTAGAGAGTGATGATCGGAGAGGCAACGTCCTTAGTGGAAATCTTGACGTTGAGCTTAAAAACAACCAACCTAAAGCTATTCATGTATCTAGCAAGCTAACGTAGCTAGCTAGCTACAGTTATCCATAGCTGGCTAGCTAGTTTTATAGTTTGGTCATTTATTGCAAAACATTTGTGAGTGAATGGTGAGTGAAAGTAACATTCGCGGCCACCGGAGTATGATACCTGACTACAATTTGCATTGAATTGTGGGTCATATAAACCCCGCAAGTGATCAAAGTTCTTCACTCGCTCCCTCGAGCTAAATCGAGGGCCGAGGGGGCAACGTTAGTGAATTGGACGTCCACTTAAGATGGCAATCAAACTGCATCCGGTTTCAAAGGGGATTCCCCCAAGGGAAAGTGGCTAGTGCAAGGGCTGAGGGGCTAAAAATAAAGTGTTTGGACTGCAGCCCATTTCTACCCCTGACTCTCCCTATCACAGCAGCTTTAGCATGTTGACGTAGTCACACTAGCCTGCTGGTCGGAGTGTGCTCAGTGCATCAGGTCTATAAAGGGGCGGGGTTAACCCTGCTCTTACACTCCACCCTTTTCAAAGGCTTTGCCGTGATTGAATGAGCCTGGACCCGCCCCTGACAGGTCTTTACGGTCTTTTTCCCAGTCTTCCCGGCAACAGGCTGGCTTTGGCACCCGATTGGCTGCTGCTGGCTTTGGAGGTTGTTGAAGGGCGTGGTGGAAGAGATTACGCTGTCCTGCATTTCTGGACTGCCCCTGGTGGTGGGAGGTGGCATGACAGGCAGCAGCTGTTTCCCCTCCATTGCTTTCCAGGGGGAAAGGATGGGCACTACAAGGACCGAGGTGGGACCGGGCTCAGAACAGAGCCCCGCTTTGTTGCTCGATGACTCTTCCTCTCTCTCTTTGCTATCCTCATCTTCCTTTCTCTCATTCTCTTGGTCGCTGGTGGGGTCCTGGGGGTGTGGGGGTACCCCTGAAGTTGCAGAGGGGACGTCTCCCCCCTCCTTCCCCCTCTCCTCTCCTCCACCGGTGTTGAGCCTCTTAAAGAGTACAGGAGGGGTGTCAGAGTCTGTGTCTGACCAACTCAGTCTGCGCTTCTGGAGAGAGACAGAGAGAATGTTGTCAGCCACAACTTATCAACATATTATTGTGTATGTGCACGTGAGTGTTTGTGTGTTCTCACCTTCACAGGGATGTGCGACTGGTCTCTGTGCCTGTGTGGGGGGTTGCTGCTGGGGCTGTCCCGGGGGGAGAGGCGAGGGGGGGAGAGGGTAGGGGCGGTAGGTGGGGCCAAGGGGGACACCTGTGGAAACCACATCTTCAGCATCGTCTCCACCTGGAGAAGAGTGTTCATATACTTTTCCCTACGGAGGTGGAGATAGAGGGAGGAGAGAATGGAGAGATAGAGAGAGGAGAGAATGGAGAGATAGAGGGAGGAGAGAGGGAGGAGAGAATGGAGAGATAGAGAGAGGAGAGAATGGAGAGATAGAGAGAGGAGAGAATGGAGAGATAGAGGGAGGAGAGAATGGAGAGATAGAGGGAGGAGAGAATGGAGAGATAGAGAGAGGAGAGAATTGAGAGATAGAGAGAGGAGAGAATGGAGAGATAGAGGGAGGAGAGAATGGAGAGATAGAGGGAGGAGAGAATGGAGAGATAGAGAGAGGAGAGAATGGAGAGATAGAGGGAGGAGAGAATGGAGAGATAGAGGGAGGAGAGAATGGAGAGATAGAGAGAGGAGAGAATGGAGAGATAGAGGGAGGAGAGAATGGAGAGATAAAGGGAGGAGAGAATGGAGAGATAGAGGGAGGAGAGAGGGAGGAGAGAATGGAGAGATAGAGGGAGGAGAGAATGGAGAGATAGCGGGAGGAGAGAATGGAGAGATAGAGGGAGGAGAGAATGGAGAGATAGAGGGAGGAGAGAATGGAGAGATAGAGAGAGGAGAGAATGGAGAGATAGAGGGAGGAGAGAATGGAGAGATAGAGGGAGGAGAGAATGGAGAGATAGAGGGAGGAGAGAGGGAGGAGAGATAGAGGGAGGAGAGAGGGAGGAGAGAATGGAGAGATAGAGGGAGGAGAGAATGGAGAGATAGCGGGAGGAGAGAATGGAGAGATAGAGGGAGGAGAGAATGGAGAGATAGAGGGAGGAGAGAATGGAGAGATAGAGAGAGGAGAGAATGGAGAGATAGAGGGAGGAGAGAATGGAGAGATAGAGGGAGGAGAGAATGGAGAGATAGAGAGAGGAGAGAATGGAGAGATAGAGAGAGGAGAGAATGGAGAGATAGAGAGAGGAGAGAATGGAGATAGAGGGAGGAGAGAATGGAGAGATAGAGGGAGGAGAGAATGGAGAGATAGAGGGAGGAGAGAGGGAGGAGAGAATGGAGAGATAGAGGGAGGAGAGAATGGAGAGATAGCGGGAGGAGAGAATGGAGAGATAGAGGGAGGAGAGAATGGAGAGATAGAGGGAGGAGAGAATGGAGAGATAGAGAGAGGAGAGAATGGAGAGATAGAGGGAGGAGAGAATGGAGAGATAGAGGGAGGAGAGAATGGAGAGATAGAGAGAGGAGAGAATGGAGAGATAGAGAGAGGAGAGAATGGAGAGATAGAGAGAGGAGAGAATGGAGAGATAGAGGGAGGAGAGAATGGAGAGATAGAGAGAGGAGAGAATGGAGAGATAGAGGGAGGAGAGAATGGAGAGATAGAGAGAGGAGAGAATGGAGAGATAGAGGGAGGAGAGAGGGAGGAGAGAATGGAGAGATAGAGGGAGGAGAGAATGGAGAGATAGAGGGAGGAGAGAGGGAGGAGAGAATGGAGAGATAGAGGGAGGAGAGAATGGAGAGATAGCGGGAGGAGAGAATGGAGAGATAGAGGGAGGAGAGAATGGAGAGATAGAGGGAGGAGAGAATGGAGAGATAGAGAGAGGAGAGAATGGAGAGATAGAGGGAGGAGAGAATGGAGAGATAGAGGGAGGAGAGAATGGAGAGATAGAGAGAGGAGAGAATGGAGAGATAGAGAGAGGAGAGAATGGAGAGATAGAGAGAGGAGAGAATGGAGAGATAGAGGGAGGAGAGAATGGAGAGATAGAGAGAGGAGAGAATGGAGAGATAGAGGGAGGAGAGAATGGAGAGATAGAGAGAGGAGAGAATGGAGAGATAGAGGGAGGAGAGAATGGAGAGATAGAGGGAGGAGAGAATGGAGAGATAGAGAGAGGAGAGAATGGAGAGATAGAGGGAGGAGAGAATGGAGAGATAGAGAGAGGAGAGAATGGAGAGATAGAGGGAGGAGAGAATGGAGAGATAGAGGGAGGAGAGAATGGAGAGATAGAGGGAGGAGAGAATGGAGAGATAGAGAGAGGAGAGAATGGAGAGATAGAGGGAGGAGAGAATGGAGAGATAGAGGGAGGAGAGAATTGAGAGATAGAGAGAGGAGAGAATGGAGAGATAGAGAGAGGAGAGAATGGAGAGATAGAGGGAGGAGAGAATGGAGAGATAGAGAGAGGAGAGAATGGAGAGATAGAGGGAGGAGAGAATGGAGAGATAGAGGGAGGAGAGAATGGAGAGATAGAGGGAGGAGAGAATGGAGAGATAGAGAGAGGAGAGAATGGAGAGATAGAGAGAGGAGAGAATGGAGAGATAGAGGGAGGAGAGAATGGAGAGATAGAGGGAGGAGAGAATGGAGAGATAGAGAGAGGAGAGAATGGAGAGATAGAGGGAGGAGAGAATTGAGAGATAGAGGGAGGAGAGAATGGAGAGATAGAGAGAGGAGAGAATGGAGAGATAGAGGGAGGAGAGAATGGAGAGATAGAGGGAGGAGAGAATGGAGAGATAGAGGGAGGAGAGAATGGAGAGATAGAGAGAGGAGAGAATGGAGAGATAGAGAGAAGAGAGAATGGAGAGATAGAGGGAGAAGAGAATGGAGAGATAGAGGGAGGAGGATTATAAGGTTTAGAAAACAACCCTTCTAATAATAGCATGGACATTAACATTCCTGTTCTCATCTACTAAACACAGATCCAGACTAAATCCACTTCTCTCTCTAAACATTCAAACTGGACTACATATTATGAAAGCTCTCTTTTTCTGCTGTTGTGACATAATGCTGAAACTGAGTAGTGCAGGGTTGAGTCCAGTACGCACATAAACAGGTGTGTGTGTGTGTGTGTGTGGTCTTACCCGATGTTGGGTCTCCGTAAGATCCCTACGATCCTCTGGATGCGGTCCATGGCTGCACTCTGCTGGAAACTACTCAGACCTGTCAATCAAATACATAATCCTCCAGTCAGCATTCACACTGTAACACTGTCTGACACGCTACAGTCAGCACACACACACAGACACCAGACATACACACACACACACACCAGACATACACACACACACCAGACATACACACACCAATACGCCTACAGATGAAAACTACAGACACAGTAGCTGCAGACTAGATCAATACAGACTAGATCAATACAGACTAGATCAATACAGGCTGCAGCATCACACATCAGTGTAGGAGAATGGTGCTTACCACGGTCAAATCGTCCCCCCTTCAGTCCATTCAGCAGCTCCAGTAAGGGCCTTACAAACCCCTGCAGCTCAGCACACTGAGAGAGAGAGAGAGAGAGAGAGAGAGAGAGAGAGAGAGAGAGAGAGAGAGAGAGAGAGAGAGAGAGAGAGAGAGAGAGAGAGAGAGAGAGAGAGAGAGAGAGAGAGAGAGAGAGAGAGAGAGAGAGAGAGAGAGAGAGAGAGAGAGAGAGAGAGAGAGAGAGAGAGAGAGAGAGAGAGAGAGAGAGAGAGAGACAGGAGGGATGATTATTAATGGGGTACAGTACTGTGGTCAAGCTGTCTCTGAAGTTGGTTCAGTCTCAAACATCTGTAGGAAGATGAGTTATATATCCCTGTCTTCCATCCCAATCCCTTCATCTCTCTCTGACATTCACCTTCTGGGCAAAGAGCAGGTCTCCCTCTGTCTTCTCTCTTTCCGTCTCGCTTGTTCTCTGTCTCTCAGCTGTGACCCTGGGTTGACCTACAGTAACCTCTGAACCCCGTGACTCCTCCTCCTCGCGGTCAGTGAAGCCGTCACACGCCCACTGGGACTCGGGACTCTCTGCCCCGGCACTCCCGTTGCCCCTGACCATGCCCCCAGTGCCGAGGATGACGGCGGGGGAGCGTTCAGACAGGAAGACGTCAGTGTCATCCTCCGCCTGCTCAGAGTGGTTGAACAGGTAGCTGTCACTGGAGCTCAGCGAATCAACAGAGGGCTGGGAGGAAGTGCTGCCCTGTGATTGCATCACTGTGTGATTGGAGAGAGAGGGGGGAAGGGGGGAGAGGCGAGAGAGCAAGGGGGAGTGGGGTAAACAGAGAAAAGATTTAGAATAACTGCCAAGTATCAAAATGTGTCCTCTATGACAACAGCCAAATTACATTGTATATTCAACTGAGAGAAAGAAAAATCCAACCCATATTTATGTTTATTCATTTTCCCTTTTGTACTTTAACTATTTGCACATAATATGACATTTCTAATGTCTTTATTATTTTGGAACTTTTGTGAGTGTAATGTTTACTGGTCTTTTTTTTTCATTGTTTATTTCACTTTTGTTTATGATCTATTTCACTTGTTTTGGCAATGTAAACATATGTTTCCCAAGTCCATAAAGCCCTTACATTGAAATTGAATTGAAAGAGCGACATTGCTGTGGAAATTGCTATAGGGGAGACATTTTTTTTATCCTACAAATCCAAAATAATAACACCAATTCAAAATGGTGGGTCTACCAGTGGCCTAGTTAAACATGATATAGAGCGTGACTGGGGGTATGCAGTAGGCACACAATGGCAGTGCATGTCTGGCTCCCATTGAGGGCGAGGAGATGGGGAAAGAGAGAGTGAAACGCGAGGGGGAAGGGTGCGAGTAGAATATGCAGTAGTAGAATCCAATAAGGAAGGCTGGGTCTTTCTCTCTCTGACTCTCTCCTCCTCGGCCTCCGGGGTTCTCTCTCTCTCGCTCCTCCCCTCTTACTCGCTCTTTCTCTCCATCCCCCCTCACTCTGATTCACTCACTATACCACCCCCCCCTCTCAGTTTTTCTGTCTGCCTCCCATCTCTTCCTCTCTTTTCCTACCCTCTAACCCCCTCCTCTGTAGACAGTACTCCTTCCCCTCCCTCTCTCTCTCCCCCTCTCTAATCTGGGAGTCCCTGTTGGTTTGTGACCTCAGACTACATTAAGAGGGGTAACAAGAGCACACTAGTATCTCCACACACACAAGGTCTAACACCCACCACCCAAAAATACACACTTTCGTATATACACCCTCCACGCACACAAATGTACACACACACACAACATACCGTTAAACACACCCCACACACACTGATAAAGTCTCGCCACGCACATTCTGCTAGAGCAAATCCTCTGTGATAATAGTCCCTCTGCAATGTACACACACACACACACACACACACACACACACACACACACACACACACACACACACACACACACACACACACACACACACACTTGTGTATTTGTGTATTTTATTCCTCTTGATTTTTTATTATATATATTTTTTTTTACTCTTTTTACTCTGTGACTTATTAATTCACTTCACTGTTTAATAGTCTGTCACAGAAGTTGTGATTTTTATAACTACACACACTCTTGTGTAGTTGTGTATTTTATTCCTCTTGATTTTTTATTATATATTTTTAACTCTGTATTGTTGGGAAAGACTCGTAAGCAAGCATTTCACGGTAAAGTCTACACACGTCATATTCGGCACATGGGACAAATACAATTTGTTTTGATTTTCCACACACACACACACACACACACACACACACACACACACACACACACACACACACACACAGAGAGAGACTTATTAATTCACTTCACTGTTTAATAGTCTGTCACAGAAGTTGTGATCTTTACAAGAAAAGGACCACAGTACACTTGGGCAACATAATTGTAACAATCCTAACAATCGATTATAACAGATTGATTATAACTATGGTGGCTCTTTCCTGGCACTTGTGCTGTCCCAATTACGCCTATCATTTAGATAGACTTTGTGGGAATGTAAAGATGAATGACTGAATGCATGCCAATATTATGTAATACAAAGACATAACATGGACCAATGGATCAACCCACTGCATCATATGAGCCAAAACTCATACACTCCTCAGCTTTCTTTTCGGTGTGTGTGTGTGTGTGTGTGTGTGTGTGTGTGTGTGTGTGTGTGTGTGTGTGTGTGTGTGTGTGTGTGTGTGTGTGTGTGTGTGTGTGTGTGTTGGCCCGGCCCCGTGTAGGTATGTAGGCTGCAGGGGAATTTGACTGTGTCTCAGGTGGTGAGTGTGTGTGTTTGAGGAACGTGATCATGACAAACACAAACATTACAACTGACACAAATGACACTAAGCACAATAATTATACTTATAACGAACACTGACAAATGTAATATATTATGTTAAAGTCTGACGTTGACAAAGGTCTAGCAATTGTTCCATGGTTTTAGAATTAACGCTAGCCTACAGCTCTATAACACTGTAATGCATAAACCATCAACGATGTAACAAATCAGGAGTAGCCTAGCCTACACTAAACACAACGAACGTAATTAAGGAAACATTGTATCATGTCTCTGGTATAGCTTATCACAGTCAATTCCGTAAACCGCGCAGGAATGTAGCAATGTAACATTTTAAAGAGAACGCTCACCTGAAATATTGCAACAAAATAACAGCAGTAGAACCGGCCACGGTTGCCAGAAACGGCCTTGATAACGTCTATCTCTGTAGCCCACTTGTCGATATTTGTCTCACACTCGTTGGAACATCAGGTCGGCAGTCTCCTTCCTCTCACGATCGCCGGACCTTCATTGGTTTGCCTCTTTGCTAGTTCTTTCTATCTCCACGGTTTACGAGCTTCAACATGTGCACGGATACACGTGCCCACATTTGTTCGTGCCCTATTGGTTGTTCGTCTGAAGTTACAAACTCCATTGGTGGATCCATGCAGCCAGTGAATTCTTTACTGCCTGCTGATTGGTGGGTCAGCGGGGCACTCAAAGCCCCGCCCATACATGTGGGGCTCGTGGTTAGGGCTGAGTGGGTTGTCTGCTCGTGCCTCAGTCTACTACGGCTGAGCGGTGTAAACACACGCACACGAGCACGCCTTTTTAGGCCTATAGATTTATTATAATGAATGCCTAGAACAAAAATGAGATATACTGTATAAAATATTTAGGATAGAGGCGTAGGCCAATATGATGACTAATTTGTACCTGATGGTCTAGTCCTAAATGCTATATTAGGCAGGTCTAGGCCTATAACTCTGAATAAACTGGTGGGCTAAGGGTTCTCTCATGGACATGAGAAGTGCGCACGTGAATACGCGGCACCATTCAAGGTCACCCCTCACACCGGGTCTGGAACAGAGTTCTGTTCTCTTCGTTCTGATCTAGAGAAACCACAAGTCATTATCAACGTGTGAAATAAGCTACCTCAGGAACAGAGAGGAGAACGAAGATCATATTGATACTGTTATTATGGGCTGCGGCAGCCTGTAGAATCCATGCCAGTATGGTTTTTTGTGAATGTGGCTGTTTGTGTTGTTTTGTACTGTATAATGTCAATGTTAGGCAATAATGGTTTTCAATAAGTCAGAAATGTGTAGATGTGTTTTCAATAAAGAGATGTGTGGACAGGTAACACAAAGTTCCCAACAATGCGAATATTCTCTTCACTGTATGTTTTATGGTCAAATAGTAAAGACTTTTGGATTTGATATGGTCTTCTAGGCATGGACAGCCAATAGAGTCACAGAGGCATATAGCATACGGTGCTTAGGGACCTAAAGCTTTCCATCCCCTCATACATACAGCTAAACATTAACCCAATGACCCTCCTCTTCACCATGCAACACACATACGCTCAAACACACACACACACACACACACACACACACACACACACACACACACACACACACACACACACACACACACACACACACACACACACACACACACACACACACACACACACACACACACACACACACACTTGTGTATTTGTGTATTTTATTCCTCTTGATTTTTTATTATATATATTTTTTTTTACTCTGCAATGTTGGGAAAGACTCGTAAGCAAGCATTTCACTCGTATTCGGCACATGTAAAAAAATGCAATTTGTTTTGATTAGATTGATTTGACACAGAGGCATATAGCATACGGTGCTTAGGGACCTAAAGCTTTCCATCCCCTCATACATACAGCTAAACATTAACCCAATGACCCTCCTCTTCACCATGCAACACACATACGCTCACACGCAAACACACACACACACACACACACACACACACACACACACACACACACACACACACACACACACACACACACACACACACACACACACACACACACACACACACACACACACACACACACACACACACACACAACAATAATGTATAGGCTACTCTTGATTTAATAAAGGTGTTAATTGCTTTGATGTGAAACAGGAACTAATTTCAGATTTGCTGTTTTTTTTCTGGGTGTGTATACAGTGTATAACATACAGTATATGTAGTGTTAGGTCACTTCCTCTCCCCATACATCCAGCTCACAATGAACTCAGCAACACTCCTCTTCATCATGCGACATACATAACCTGGCCATTTCCCATTCACTGTCCCTGTTGGCGAAAACCTGGCCATCTATCATCATATCGCTATAAAAATGTGTTTTTAACATTAAGTATTTAAATAGGACAGAAATGTATGAGCTACTTTTTATTTAATAATATCTTAATTGGTTTGATGTGAAACAGGGATCACTTTCAGATTTGCTGGTGTTTTTCTGGGCATTACAGTACCAGGCAAAAGTTTGGACACACCTACTCATTCAATGGTTTTTCTTTATTTGTACTATTTTCTACATTGTAAAATAATAGTGAATACATCAAAACTATGAAATAACACATATGGAATCATGTAGTAACCAAAAAAGTGTTAAACAAATCAAAATATATCTTATATTTGAGATTCTTCAAAGTAGCCAACCTTTGCCTTGATGACAGCTTTGCACACTTTTGGCATTTATGATGGTGGGTTATTGGGTGTGTATATATAGGCTAACGTGAGGTCCTAAGTCGATACAAGGCCTTTCCTCCCCCATACATTCCAAAGCAGAATGAACTCAGTGATCCTCCCCTTCACAGGGTTCACTGGTGCTGACGAGTACGACCACCCACTACCTGTCCCGATCTCTCTCTCTCTTAATTCAATTCAATTCAAAGGGCTTTATTGGCATGGGAAACATATGTTTACATAGCCAAAGCAAGTGAAATAGATAATAAACAAAAGTGAAATAAACAATATAAAATTAACAGTAAACTTTACACTCACAAAAGTTCAAAAGGAATAGAGACATTTCAAATATATATACAGTGTTGTAACAATGTGCAAATAAAGTACTAAAAGGAAAATCTCTCTACCCTTCCCCTTCCCCCCTTCCCCCTCTCTACCCTTCCCCTTCCCCCTCTCTACCCTTCCCCCTCTCTACCCTTCCCCATCCACCTCTCTACCCTTCCCCTTCCCCCTCTCCACCCTTCCCTTTCCCCCTCTCCACCCTTCCCCTTCCCCCTTTCTACCCTTTCCCTTCCCTTCCCCCCCTCCACCCATCCCCTTCCCCCTCTCTACCCTTCCCCTTCCCCCTCTCCACCCTTCCCCTTCCCCCTCCCCCTCTCCACCCTCCCTTTCCCCCTCTCCATCCTTCCCCTTCCCCCTCTCTACCCTTCCCCTTCCCCCCTCCACCCTTCCCCTTCCCCTTCCCCCTCTCCACCCTTCCCCTTCCCCCTCTCCACCCTTCTCCTTCCCCCTCCCCCTCTCCACCCTTCCCTTTCCCCCTCTCCACCCTTCCCTTTCCCCCTCTCCACCCTTCCCCTTCCCCCTTTCTACCCTTTCCCTTCCCTTCCCCCCCCTCCACCCATCCCCTTCCCCCTCTCTACCCTTCCCCTTCCCCCTCTCCACCCTTCCCCTTCCCCCTCCCCCTCTCCACCCTCCCTTTCCCCCTCTCCATCCTTCCCCTTCCCCCTCTCTACCCTTCCCCTTCCCCCCTCCACCCTTCCCCTTCCCCTTCCCCCTCTCCACCCTTCCCCTTCCCCCTCTCCACCCTTCTCCTTCCCCCTCCCCCTCTCCACCCTTCCCTTTCCCCCTCTCCACCCTTACCCGTCCCCCTCCCCCTCTCTACCCTTCCCCTTCCCCCTCTCCACCCTTCCCCCTCTCTACCCTTCCCCTTCCCCCTCTCCACCCTTCCCCTTCCCCCTCTCCACCCTTCCCCTTCCCCCTCTCTACCCTTCTCCTTCCCCCTCTCTACCCTTCCCCTTCCCCCTCTCTACCCTTCCCCTTCCCCCTCTCTACCCATCCCGCTCTCTACCATCCTCCTCTCCACCCTTCCCCCTCTCTACCCATCCCCCTCTCTACCCACCAACCTCTCCACCCTTCCGCCCCTTTACCCATCCCCCTCTCCACCCTTCCCCCTCTCTACCCATCCCCCTCTCCACCCATCCCCCTCTCTACCCATTCCCCTCTCCACCCATCCCCCTCTCTACCCATCCCCCTCTCAACCCTTCTTCCTCTCCACCCTTCTCCCTCTCTATCCACCCTCCTCTCCACCCTTTCCCCTCTCCACCCTTCCCCCTCTCTACCCATCCCCCTCTCTACCCACCCCCCTCTCCACCCTTCCCCCCCTCTACCCATCCCCCTCTCCACCCTTCCCCCTCTCTACCCACCCCCCTCTCCACCCTTCCCCCTCTCTACCCACCCCCCTCTCTACCCATCCCCCTCTCCACCCATCCCCCTCTCTACCCATCCCCCTCTCCACCCTTCCCCCATATCTAGGGTCTGTGTGTTTTTCGGCATTCTCAACCGGGGCAGTGAGTTCCAATAGGCTCTACAGACCTTGAGTCGGAGCCTCGCTAGCTGCTGATGACTGATTGTGTGAAAGTTCATTAACATAGTAGAGGGACGAGTTACAGAAGCGTTTCTTGGATAAATGTTCTTTAGCTGGGTGCTATGCCAGAAAGTGATCAGTGATATCAGATCAGTCAATTTGAAAATCTTTGATATAATCTAATCTTTTTCTATTTTGAGATGACTGGGTGGCTGACAGGAGGGAAAAAGCCAGGGTGAAAAATGACAGGACAACTGGTTGAGTGACAGGTGCTCTCCCTGTGATATGAGCGTTCCAGTGTAGTAAAGCTGTAGTTGGTGTAAATAAAGGGTTCTGTAGGCCTATACAATGTGTATTAATGGTATAAGTAATGGAGAAGAGCACAGGTATGGGTGAAATACAAGCTGACTGTGACTCATGAGAACTAACATACGCCAGAGGGTCAGAGCTTGAGAAGTAAACTAGAAAGACTGGAACCTAGAAAACTTCCTTGTTAAGAAAAGGCTGAGACGCCATGACAGTAGAACGTTGATGCACGTAGGTGTCACATTTTGGGTGCGATGAGTTTAGGTCCGTTGTTGTTGTAAAAGGTCTGGCTAAAGGATATGTGTGGTAAAGGTGTGGTGGGTGTCAGGGGTGGGCTGGCCATCTGGCATTTCGGCAAATGCCAGAGGAGCTGGTCCATTTTTTGCCCAGTGGGACTGTCGAACTTGTTTTTTATCTGGCTAAGAAATGCAAGGGTCTATTTCTGGTCCTAGTCCACCCCTGGTGGGTGTCTGTAGGTAGAACTAGAGCACAGGTCAGTGAGGGCAGAAACAGCTCAGACACCATCACAGTAAACTGATATACCTGAGGGGTATTACAAAGAAGAATCAATGAGTTAGCCAGCTAACTCATGACTGTTGATTTTCTGGTTTATTAAGAAATCTAAACTTAGATATGTGTTTTTTGTTGTTGAGTCAATTCGACCATTCCCATTTCAACCTTATCTGTCTAAAAAATATAAAGTTATGCTTTCTATAAACCCCTCTGAGGATATATCACAAGGGTCTGTGTGCTTTCTGGCATTCTCAACCAGAGGCAGGGGGTTTCTCTTGACACTGACAGTTGGCCTAGAAGGTTTCTGTTGGCTCACCCTCAGCAATTCATCCGGGATACAGCTAATTCAACCTAGCTTCCTTTTCCACTGAAAACCGGATGTGGGAACACCGCTCAGGCGTCTTTTTACGTCTGCTATGTTAGGTTACTATAGGCTTTACAGACCCTGAGCAGGGGCCTTGCTAGCTGCTGATGACTGATTGTGTGAAAGTTCAATAACATAGTAGAGAGACGAGTTACAGATGTAGGATCTTAATTTGATCACCCCGTTGCAGGAGAAATTTCCTGCAATTCCACTTTAACAATTCAGACTTGATTTTGCCTTACCAAAAATATATCAACCCCTACAAAAATGTCCATTAATTATAATCCACATAATAATTCACATTTCCTGTTACTGCAGGATTATTTTCCTGCTGTAGCAAACCTGCTCAAATGAAGACCCTACCTGTGTTTCTTGGTTAAATGCTCTTTGGCTGGGTGCTATGCAAAAAAAAGGATAAATGATATCGGATCAGTCAATTTGAAATAATCTCATATTTTTCTATTTTGGGATAAGGATGACAGGAGGGAGAAAGGCAGGGTCAAAGATGACAGGACAACTGGTTAAATGACAGGTGCTCTCCCTGTGGCGGAAATGAGAGTTCCAGTGTAGTAACTAGAAAGACTGGAACCTGGAAAACTTCCTTGGTTAGAAAAGGCTGAGACGCCATGACTTTAGAACGTTGATGCAAGTAGGTGTCACATTTTGGGTGCGATGAGTTTACGTCCGTTGTTGACAGTTGTAAAAGGTCTGTCTCAAGGATATGTGTGGTAAAGGTGTGGTGGGTGTCTGTACGTAGGCCTAGAGGCCAGGCCAGGTGAGAGTAGTGACAGATCAGACACCAGTAAACTGATAAACCTGAAGGATACTACAAAGCAGTTAGTCAGCTAACTTTGATAAATAGCCAGAAAGTACTGTTGATTTTATGGTTCTTTAAGAAAGCTAAACATAGATATGTGTTATTTGTTGTTAAGTCAATTCGACCATGCCCATTTCAAGTTTATCTTTTTTTTTAAATGTAACATTTATTTCTGAATATTTAGACAAGTTGATTTGCTTTGTAGTATACCTCTTGGAGGAACGCTATAAAGAAGGATTATGTAAACTGCACACCTCCTCCCCTTCTCTCTCTATCCTAGTTTAACAGTGCTGTATCAGGCTCTTATTAGACAGCCAAGCCAGAGGACACTAACTAGCCTTCTCTCTCTCCAGACTGTGTGTCCTCACGTGGTCTGCACCTGGCACCTGCACATTGTTTGGCTGTGGGAGACCACATTCCATAACAACAGTTTGGCAAGCAGAGAACACACAGGAATGTTATCTATTTCATCTCTGTGTTCTGATGAGATGCTAACGACGGCAGGAATAAACTAATGGAGGGCAAACACACACTGCTGATCGGGAAACGTGTCGCTCTGTAGATGTGCCGGGTTCTTTAAGTTCCACGCGCTCATGAACAAAAGGCGCTCAAGCGGAGATTTGTGAATGAAGCCAATAGGCCACGCCCCCTTTACAAATGTGTAACCAATGGTATAGGGAGAAAGGCATTCGCCACGCTCCCTACGATGTTGCCGAGCCAATAGAAAGCTGTTAGATGTCATGGCAATTGCATAACATTATTCAATGGTTGCACGTTTGAACGGCCAACTACACAGTGCTGAGAGCAAATTGGAAGAGGAAAGGATGTAGGTTATTATTAATGGGCGTTGTAAAAAGACAAATACCGTTGATATGAGAGATGAAAAGTTATAGGCTTTAGCTCTAGGCCTAGTTGTTGAATTTACGCCTACCAAGACAACACATAGACATAATAGAAAACGTCCAAACCAATTGTACATATCTCACAACAACAGACTTGTGGTCAGCATTATATATAGCAATATGCTAGCCATATTCAGTGGTTTTATGGAAATAATATCTCCCCCCAAATATAATATGCAAATAGCAGATATGTTTTCAAATATGTACATTTCCTGGCAAAACAGAGAGGACCCGAAGTGTCCTTTCTATTGTTGATAGAACTCCATCCACAATATTGTGTGAATAGGGCTCCCCCTGGCGTCTACAATTGTTTTCATGCGTCAAGGATTTGCATACATTGTACAAATGTCCTGTTGCTACTGCACACGACGAAACACTATTGTTCTTGCCATTTACCAACGCTAGAGAGCTCTGTTCTCGCTTTCAAGTTTCACGTTTAATTAGTTGTATGTATTTCTTGTTGTTATTTAGCCTTTATTTAACGATACACGATATACACCGATATACACCGTCCATCGAAATGCTTACTTGCAGGTTCCTTCTCGACAATCCAACACCAAAAATAAATAATAAAACATAATAATACGAACACAAAGGAAATGGCTCAGTAGAATATAATACATTTTTAGCATAAGTATACAGGAAGGCACAATTTATAGTACAATATTTACACATCAGGGAAAGGGGGATTGGGGGCCAAGTGTTTAAATGGTGCAGTATTAGTAACAGTAAATAAGAGTCTGGTAGCAGCAGTTGTGATGTGTGTAGCATGAACCTGTGTGTGTGTGTGTGTGTGTGTGTGTCACCGTTCCCAAGGTAACAGTTCAGGCCTGTAGTCGTTACTTTGGATGTGGATTATTCCTCTCTTTTCAAACACTAGTATATTGGTCATGGAGAAGACAATCTGGCACCAGATAGGGGTTGCCTTAGGCACAGATCTAGGATCAGTGTATCTTCACCAAATCCTAATCTAAGTAGCCTAAGTGTTAGGGGGGAAACTCAGAACTGACTTTAGATCAGTGCCTATGGGCAACTTCATTCTCCTCTAATACTATGGGCAACTTCATTCTCCTCTAATACTATGGGCAACTTCATTCTCCTCTAATACTATGGGCAACTTTATTCTCCTCTAATACTATGGGCAACTTCCTTCTCCTCTAATACTATGGGCAACTTCATTCTCCTCTAATACTATGGGCAACTTTATTCTCCTCTAATACTATGGGCAACTTCATCCTCTAATACTATGGGCAACTTCCTTCTCCTCTAATACTATGGGCAACTTCATTCTCCTCTAATACTATGGGCAACTTCATCCTCTAATACTATGGGCAACTTCATTCTCCTCTAATACTATGGGCAACTTCATTCTCCTCTAATACTATGGGCAACTTCATCCTCTAATACTATGGGCAACTTCATTCTCTTCTAATACTATGGGCAACTTTATTCTCCTCTAATACTATGGGCAACTTCATTCTCCTCTAATACTATGGGCAACTTCATTCTCCTCTAATACTATGGGCAACTTCATTCTCCTCTAATACTATGGGCAACTTCATCCTCTAATACTATGGGCAACTTCCTTCTCCTCTAATACTATGGGCAACTTCATTCTCCTCTAATACTATGGGCAACTTCATTCTCCTCTAATACTATGGGCAACTTCCTTCTCCTCTAATACTATGGGCAACTTCATCCTCTAATACTATGGGCAACTTCATTCTCCTCTAATACTATGGGCAACTTCCTTCTCCTCTAATACTATGGGCAGCTTCATTCTCCTCTAATACTATGGGCAACTTCCTTCTCCTCTAATACTATGGGCAACTTCATTCTCCTCTAATACTATGGGCAACTTCCTTCTCCTCTAATACTATGGGCAACTTCATTCTCCTCTAATACTATGGGCAACTTCCTTCTCCTCTAATACTATGGGCAACTTCCTTCTCCTCTAATACTATGGGCAACTTCATTCTCCTCTAATACTATGGGCAACTTCATTCTCCTCTAATACTATGGGCAACTTCATTCTCCTCTAATACTATGGGCAACTTCCTTCTCCTCTAATACTATGGGCAACTTCATTCTCCTCTAATACTATGGGCAACTTCATTCTCCTCTAATATTTCTTAAAGGACCTTTTTTTAACTTGAAGACACAGCGGAGCAGAGTGGCCATTCCTCTGGGTCCTAAAGCAACTCTGTCTCTCCCCATCCTTCTGGGTCCTAAAGCAGGTCTGTCTCTCCCCATCCTTCTGGGTCCTAATGCAGGTCTGTTCATCCCCATCCTTCTGGGCCCTAATGCAGGTCTGTCTCTCCCCATCCTTCTGGGTCCTAAAGCAGGTCTGTCTCTCCCCATCCTTCTGGGTCCTAAAGCAGGTCTGTTCATCCCCATCCTTCTGGGTCCTAAAGCAGGTCTGTCTCTCCCCATCCTTCTGGGTCCTAAAGCAGGTCTGTCTCTCCCCATCCTTCTGGGTCCTAAAGCAGGTCTGTCTCTCCCCATCCATCTGGGTCCTAAAGCAGGTCTGTCTCTCCCCATCATTCTGGGTCCTAATGCAGGTCTGTCTCTCCCCATCCTTCTGGGTCCTAAAGCAGGTCTGTTCATCCCCATCCTTCTGGGTCCTAAAGCAGGTCTGTCTCTCCCCATCCTTCTGGGTCCTAATGCAGGTCTGTCTCTCCCCATCCTTCTGGGTCCTAATGCAGGTCTGTCTATCCCCATCCTTCTGGGTCCTAAAGCAGATCTGTCTCTCCCCATCCTTCTGGGTCCTAAAGCAGGTCTGTCTCTCCCCATCCTTCTGGGTCCTAAACCAGGTTTGTCTCTCCTCATCCTTCTGGGTCCTAAAGCAGGTCTGTCTCTCCCCATCCTTCTGGGTCCTAAAGCAGGTCTGTCTCTCCCCATCCTTCTGGGTCCTAATGCAGGTCTGTTCATCCCCATCCTTCTGGGTCCTAAAGCAGGTCTGTCTCTCCCCATCCTTCTGGGTCCTAATGCAGGTCTGTCTCTCCCCATCCTTCTGGGTCCTAAAGCAGGTCTGTCTCTCCCCATCCTTCTGGGTCCTAAAGCAGGTCTGTTCATCCCCATCCTTCTGGGTCCTAAAGCAGGTTTGTCTCTCCCCATCCTTCTGTGTCCTAAAGCAGGTCTGTCTCTCCCCATCCTTCTGGGTCCTAAAGCAGGTCTGTCTCTCCCCATCCATCTGGGTCCTAAAGCAGGTCTGTCTCTCCCCATCCTTCTGGGTCCTAATGCAGGTCTGTCTCTCCCCATCCTTCTGGGTCCTAAAGCAGGTCTGTTCATCCCCATCCTTCTGGGTCCTAAAGCAGGTCTGTCTCTCCCCATCCTTCTGGGTCCTAAACCAGGTTTGTCTCTCCTCATCCTTCTGGGTCCTAAAGCAGGTCTGTCTCTCCCCATCCTTCTGGGTCCTAAAGCAGGTCTGTCTCTCCCCATCCTTCTGGGTCCTAATGCAGGTCTGTCTCTCCCCATCCTTCTGGGTCCTAAAGCAGGTCTGTCTCTCCCCATCCTTCTGGGTCCTAAAGCAGGTCTGTCTCTCCCCATCCTTCTGGGTCCTAAAGCAGGTCTGTCTCTCCCCATCCTTCTGGGTCCTAATGCAGGTCTGTCTCTCCCCATCCTTCTGGGTCCTAAAGCAGGTCTGTCTCTCCCCATCCTTCTGGGTCCTAATGCAGGTCTGTCTCTCCCCATCCTTCTGGGTCCTGAACCAGGTCTGTCTCTCCCCATCCATCTGGGTCCTAATGCAGGTCTGTCTCTCCCCATCCTTCTGGGTCCTAATGCAGGTCTGTCTCTCCCCATCCTTCTGGGTCCTAATGCAGGTCTGTCTCTCCCCATCCTTCTGGGTCCTGAACCAGGTCTGTCTCTCCCCATCCTTCTGGGTCCTAATGCAGGTCTGTCTCTCCCCATCCATCTGGGTCCTAAAGCAGGTCTGTCTCTCCCCATCCTTCTGGGTCCTAATGCAGGTCTGTCTCTCCCCATCCTTCTGGGTCCTAATGCAGGTCTGTTCATCCCCATCCTTCTGGGTCCTAAAGCAGGTCTGTCTCTCCCCATCCTTCTGGGTCCTAAACCAGGTCTGTCTCTCCTCATTCTTCTGGGTCCTAAAACAGGTCTGTCTCTCCCCATCCTTCTGGGTCCTAAAACAGGTCTCTCTTTCTCCCCATCCTTCTGGGTCCTAAAGCAGGTCTGTCTCTCCCCATCCTTCTGGGTCCTAAACCAGGTCTGTCTCTCCTCATTCTTCTGGGTCCTAAAGCAGGTCTGTCTCTCCCCATCCTTCTGGGTTCTAAAGCAGGTCTGTTCCTCCCCATCTCTCCCTCTGTCATACTCTGTCCTGCTGTCCCATGCTTCATGCAAACACTAATGACAGCTTGTTCTGAGAAATGTGTGTTCCATTAAACTGAAAACAAACAAATAAGACATGCACACACACACGCATGCCAACATGCCCACTTGTTTCTCACCGATGTACAGGAGTTATCTAGATTACCAATGGATGGATTAGTCTACTTTTGTTCAAAGCTCATACATCAACAAACCCAGACAGAGTTTAGCAATACGTCCGGCTACCCCCTCTCACTCTTTCACTCACACTCCCTCTCTTTCTATCTCTCTTTCTCTAGCGCTCTCTTTCACTCACATAAATTCTCCAACCCCCCCCACTCTCCCCATTCTCTATACTCCACTATTATGTTAATTGTCCCCCTTCACTCACTCTTTCATTTTTCCCTCCCTCTTTCTCTTTCTCTTCCTCTTTCTCTTTCTCTCTCTCTCTCTCGCTTTCTGTCTGTCTGTCTGTCTGTCTGTCTGTCTGTCTGTCTGTCTGTCTGTCTGTCTGTCTGTCTGTCTGTCTGTCTGTCTGTCTGTCTGTCTGTCTCTCTCGCTCTCTCTCTCTCACACTCTCTCTCTGTTTTGTCACTAAGCTTTTCAGTGACCAACACTGGACTCATGCCCACTCACTTGTCCCCCCTTTGCATTCTTCCTTTCTTTCTCTTTTGGCTCTCTCTCTCACTCAATCACTCTTTCCCTCTCCATCTCTACTTTACTGAGACCTAAACTGCTACTTTGAATGATAGAGGGGACCCAGTGTGTAACGCACACACTCTGAGCTAATTTAGAGAGCTGTAGCAGGTTGGATCAGGAGCCCCTGTCTCTCTCTCTCTATCTCTCTGTCTGTCCGCTCATCTGTGGTTGTGTATGGGAGAGGAGGGCTAACATGGATTTGGTGGGTCTCTCTCTGCCTCTATTACTTGTGTTTTGGCAATGGACAACTACCACAGGCGCCGCCGGTAAGACCTACATCAGCCTTAAGATGGTTTGTTTTGGTTATTGTTTGTTGTTGTAGTAGTACACTCTTGGAAAAAAGGGCTCCAAAAGGGTTCTTCAGCTGTCCCCTTTTTGGTTTCAGGTAAAACCCATTTTGGTTCCAGATAGAACCCCTTTGGGTTCCTCTGTGGAACCAAAAAGTGTTATTCAAAGGGTTCTCCTATGGGGACAGCTGAAGAACCCTTTTGGGTTCTAGATAGCACCTTTTTTTCTTAGAGTGTAGCGGTGGGGTTAGTGGTGGTGGTAGTGATGGTGGTGGTGGTAGTGATGGTGGTGGTGGTGGTGGTGCCGGTGGAGGTTGAAGAAACTAGTAGCAGTAGTAATAACAGTAGAATAGTGGCAGTAGAATCAGTAGTTGAACAAGTTGAACAAGGAACAGTATAGTGGTAGTTCAGATATACGGTATATAGTAGTTCAGATATACTGTATATAGTAGTTCAGATATATTGTATATATCAGTTCAGATATTCTGTATATAGTAGTTCAGATATACGGTATATAGTAGTTCAGATATACTGTATATAGTAGTTCAGATATTCTGTATATAGTAGTTGAGATATACTGTACATAGTATTTCAGATATGCTGTATATAGTAGTTGAGATATTCTGTATATAGTAGCTGAGACATACTGTAAATAGTATTTCAGATATACTGTATATAGTAGTTCAGATAGCAGCATACCACCCTGCATACCACTGCTGGTTTGCTTCTGAAGCTAAGCAGGGTTGGTCCTGGTCAGTCCCTGGATGGGAGACCAGATGCTGCTGGAAGTGGTGTTGGAGGGCCAGTAGGAGGCACTCTTTCCTCTGGTCTAAAAAAATATCCCAATGCCCCAGGGCAGTGATTGGGGACACTGCGTAGGGTGCTGTCTTTCGTATGGGACGCTAAACGGGTGTCTTGACTCTCTGAGGTCATTAAAGATCACATGGCACTTATTGTAGGGGTGTTAACCCCAGTGTCCTGGCTAAAATCCCATTCTGGCCCTCAAACCATCACGGTCACCTAATAATCCCCAGTTTACAAATGGCTAATTTCTCCCCTGTAACTATTCCCCAGGTTGTTGCTGTAAATGAGAATGTGTTCTCAGTCAACTTACCTGATAAAATAAAAAAATAATATAGTAGTTCAGATATACTGTATATAGTAGTTCAGATATACTGTATATAGTAGTTCAGATATACTGTATATAGTAGTTCAGATATACTGTATATAGTAGTTCAGATATACTGTATATAGCAGTTCAGATATACTGTATATATCAGTTCAGATATACTGTATATAGTAGTTCAGATATACTGTATATAGCATATATATTTTTACAGAGATATCATTTCACTTTTCAATGACACCTGTTCATATTGAAAATGTCACTTGCTGACAATATATTGAATAATTTGGTGAATGTAATACTGAATATAATTGTTGATAACTGCTGTAATGTGTTGTTGTGAGAATGACAATGAAGAAACGTGATTTTATTTCCCCTCTTTCAGTGACGTACTGGACGTACACGGGTAAGAACATCTCTCTCAATAACCAAAAGGCCTTCAAGTTGATTTATAACTATGTTAATATAACTCATAAAGTAAGTGTGGATCACAGTAGGAATATTATCCCTGCCACTAAACACTACACAAATACAACAGTACAGTCTCTGTCTGTCATTTATACATCAGCTCACCTACTGTACGTTCTCTCTCTCTCTCTCTCTCTCTCTCTCTCTCTCTCTCTCTCTCGCTCGGCATGGGAGAAACAGAAACGAGGAGTGGGGGATGGAGAGAGGGAGGGAAATGGGGGTGCAGAAGAGGGAAAGAGAGCTAGAGAGGGGGAGGAAAACGAGAGAAGTGGCAGGTGCACGAGGAGGATGAAGAGTTTGAAAGACGTGTTTCAGCAGCATTGTTACGCCACACAATAACCCTGTGTGTTAATTGTACTGTCCAGGCTGAGGCACATTGCCTGCCTATCATGTGGACAATGACACTGTAGACCTGAATGGCCCTTAGTGAATGCATACAGAGTGGTAGTGTGTACACTAAGTTCACACAGAGCTTTTCCATTCACATAAAGTACAGAAGCGTACAGTATGTCCTCTAACCAGAGCCTGTGTCCAGGGCTAGCTGGCATCACCACACTGTGATATTTTTCTCTGTGTTCTATAGGACGCGATATACTGTTAAAGTAAATGGTGATGTGGGAGTTGTGTTGTGTTGGTGTGTGTGAGGCGATCTGTGGCATTCTGTGGCTGGCTCGCTCACAGGCATTGCGGCTCTTTGTATGGCATTTTGTGTGACTGTGTGTGTGTGTGTGCGTGTGTGTGTGTGTGTGTGTGTGTGTGTGTGTGTGTGTGTGTGTGTGCGTGGTGCGTGTGTGTGTGTGTGTTGTGGCATTGTTCCCATCCACATTGGGGACAGTGGCAGTGCTATGAGAGGTAGGCAGGTCAGAATGACGGAATATTCTCTCCATTGAACCATGGGGACCTCCATGACAACCAACTGTGGAGCTGCAGGACAAGTTTTTCTCCTTTTTTGGGGGCGGTGGGCAAGGAGGGGGATAGAGGACGGCTTAGAGGTACAGGCCGGGGGTGGGGAGTGTGTGTGTGTGGTGGTGTGTGTGTGTGTGTGTGTGGTGTGTGTGGTGTGTGTGTGTGTGTGTGTGTGTGTGTGTGTGTGTGTGTGTAGGCCCAGCTAGCACATTTGGTTCCTTGGAAGTTGGGGAACGTATGTTTTTGGTTTGACATTGGTTATGGGAACGATGCCATTGTTTTCTGACAAGTAAACGGAATGTTTTTTAAACGTAAGTGAAAATGTTGCCTGTTCTGGAAAGTTTATTTTATGTTGCAGGGAGGTTCTGATAAAGTTTTACTCTGGTTCTCTCTGTTCTGGGGGGGGGGGGGGGTCCAAATAGCCTGGGTAGCCATTTGATTAGCTGTTCAGGAGTCTTATGGCTTGGGGGTAAAAGCTGTTTAGAAGCCTCTTGGACCTAGACTTGGTGCTCCGGTACCACCTGCCGTGCGGTAGCAGAGAGAACAGTCTATGACTAAGGTTGTTGGAGTCTTTGACAATTTTTAGGGCCTTCCTCTGACACCGCCTGGTATAGAGGTCCTGGATGGCAGGAAGCTTGGCCCCAGTGATATACTGTGTGATATACTGTACTGTACTGACACTACCCTCTGTAGTGCCTTGCGGTCGGAGGCCGAGCAGTTGCCATAACAGGCAGTGATGCAACCCATCAGGATGCTCTCGATGGCGCGGCTGTAGAAACTTTTGAGGATCTAAGGACCCATGCCAAATCTTTTCAGTCTCCTGAGGGGTAATAGGTTTTGTCGTGCCCACTTCACGACTGTCTTGATGTGCTTGGACCATGTTAGTTTGTTGGTGATGTGGACGCCAAGGAACTTGAAGCTCTCAACCTGCTCCACTACAGCCCCGTCGATGAGAATGTGGGCGTGCTCGGTCCTCCTTTTCCTGTAGTCCACAATCATCTCCTTTGTCTTGATCACGTTGAAGGAGAGGTTGTTGTCCTGGCACCACAATGCCAGGTCTGTGACCTCCTCCCTATAGTCTGTCTCATCATTGTCGGTGATCAGGCCTACCACTGTTGTGTCATCAGCAAACTGAATGATGGTGTTGGAGTTGTGCCTGGCCGTGCAGTCATGAGTGAACAGGGAATAAAGGAGGGGACTGAGCACGCAACCCTGAGGGGCCCCAGTGTTGAGTATCAGCGTGGCGGATGTGTTGTTACCTACCCTTACCAACTGGGGGCGGCCTGTCAGTAAGTCTAGGATTCAGGTGCAGAGGGAGGTGTTTAGTCCCAGGGTCCTTAGCTTAGTGATGAGCTTTGAGGGTACTATGGTGTTGAACGCTGAGCTGTAGTCAATGAACAGCATTCTGACATAGGTGTTCCTTTTGTCCAGGTGGGAAAGGGCAGTGTGGAGTGCAATAGAGATTGCATCATCTGTGGATCTGTTGGTGCGGTATGCAAATTGGAGTGGGTCTAGTTTTTCTGGGATAATGATGTGAGTCTGTCTGTCTGTGCGTGTGTGTGCGTGTGTGTGTGTGTGTGTGTGTGTGTGTGTGTGTGTGTGTGTGTGTGTGTGTGTGTGTGTGTGTGTGTGTGTGTAAGAGTGTTTGTGTGTGTACCGTATATGTGTGTGTGTCTGGGTGTCTGGGTGTGTGTTCGTCAGGGTGATGATGCTCATTAGTCATTAGTCAGAGCAGGTCAAGTATAGAGGGGGAGTGTGAAAGAGAGGATGAGCAGAATGATCCCCAACGTATCTTCTGTTTTCCACAGAAAATGGTCATGTAATAGGTCAAGAGGTCAATATGAAATGTTACAAAAGAAAAGGCCCGCTGACTGACTGGCCATGCTTAATGTGTGTGGTACATCACTGATAGAGAGTCACAAGATGTGTCATGTTTTGGTCACTCTCTTCCCTTCTCCTCCCCCTCAGGTTCAGTAGGCCAGTCCAAGTGGGCGGATTACTCCCCAGACTGTGGTGGTACGGCCCAGTCTCCGGTTGACGTGGAAACGGTCCAGACCCAGTATGACCCCTGCCTGGGCCCTCTTACCCCCCTCGGTTATAGCCAGCACGGCAACAAACCCTTCAGCCTCTACAACAACGGACATACAGGTAACTACAGCAACCATGCTGACTCCATCACTAACACCATAAATACAGGTAACTACAGCAACCACACTGACTCCATCACTAACAACAGCCATACAGGTAACTACAGCAACCATGCTGACTCCATCACTAACAACAGCCATACAGGTAACTACAGCAACCACGCTGACTCCATCACTAACAACATACATACAGGTAACTACAGCAACCATGCTGACTCCATCACTAACAACATACAGGTACAATACAGCAACCATGCTGACTCATCACTAACAACATACATAAGGTAACTACAGCAACCATGCTGACCATCACTAACAACATACAACAGTAACTACAACCATGCTGACTCACAATAACAACATACATACAGGTAACTACAGCAACCACGCTGACTCACATAAACAATACATACAGGTAACTACAGCAACCATGCTGACTCCATCACTAACAACATACATAAGGTAACTACAGCAACCATGCTGACTCCATCACTAAACAACATACATACAGGTAACTATAGCAACCATGCTGACTCCATCACTAACACATACAACAGGTAACTACAGCACCACGATGACTCCATCCACTAACAACATACATACAGGTAACTACAGCAACCATGCTGACTCCATCACTACAACATACAGGTAAACTACAGCAACCATGCTGACTCCATCACTAACAACATACAGGTAACTACAGCAACCATGCTGACTCCATCACTAACAACATACAGGTAACTACAGCAACCATGCTGACTCCATCACTAAACAAACATACAGGTAACTACAGCAACCATGCTGACTCATCACTAACAACATACATACAGGTAACTACAGCACCATGCTGACTCATCACTAACAACATACAGGTAACTACAGCAACCATGCTGACTCCATCACTAACAACAGCCATACAGGTAACTACCGCAACCATGCTGACTCCATCACTAACAACATACATACAGGTAACTACAGCAACCATGCTGACTCCATCACTAACAACATACATACAGGTAACTACAGCAACCATGCTGACTCCATCACTAACAAACATACAGGTAAACTCAGCAACCACGCTGACTCCATCACTAACAACATAAATACAGGTAACTACAGCAACCAGCTGACTCCACATCACTAACAACATACAGGTAACTACAGCAACATGCTGACTCCATCATTAACAACATACAGGTAACTACAGCAACCACGCTGATCCTCATCACTAACAACATACATACAGGTAACTACAGCAACCATGCTGACTCCATCAACTAACAACATACATACAGGTAACTACAGCAACCATGCTGACTCCATCACTACAACATACAGGTAACTACAGCAACACGTGACTCCATCACTAACAACCATACAGGTAACTACAGAACCATGCTGACTCCATCACTAACAACACATACAGGTAAATACAGCAACCCATGCTGACTCCATCATAAAACATAAATACAGGTAACTACAGCAACCATGCTGACTCCATCACTAACAACATACAGGTAAACTACAGCAACCATGCTGACCCATCACTAACACACATCTACATACAGGTAACTACAGCAACCATGCTGACTCCATCACTACAACATACAGGTAACTACAGCAACCACGCTGACTCATCACTAACAACATATACAGGTAACTACAGCAACCATGCTGACTCCATCACTAACAACATACAGGTAACTACAGCAACCATGCTGACTCCATCACAACACATACATACAGGTAACTACAGCAACCATGCTGACTCCATCACTAACAAACATACAAGGTAACTACAGCAACCACGCTGACTCCTCACTAACAACATACATACAGGTAACTACAGCAACCACGCTGACTCCATCACTAACAACATACAGGTAACTACAGCAACCACGCTGACTCCATCACTAACAACATACATACAGGTAACTACAGCAACCATGCTGACTCCATCACTAACAACATGCAGGTAACTACAGCAACCACGCTGACTCCATCACTAACAACATACATACAGGTAACTACAGCAACCATGCTGACTCCATCACTAACAACAGACATACAGGTAACTACAGCAACCATGCTGATTCCATCACTAACAACATACATACAGGTAACTACAGCAACCATGCTGACTCCATCACTAACAACATACATACAGGTAACTACAGCAACCACGCTGACTCCATCACTAACAACATACATACAGGTAACTACAGCAACCATGCTGACTCCATCACTAACAACATACAAACAGGTAACTACAGCAACCATGCTGACTCCATCACAA
The DNA here is from genome assembly GCF_016432855.1 of Salvelinus namaycush. NCBI lineage: Eukaryota > Metazoa > Chordata > Actinopteri > Salmoniformes > Salmonidae > Salvelinus > Salvelinus namaycush. Next base: position 26,424,612 of record NC_052343.1, read on the forward strand.
ACAACATACAGGTAACTACAGCAACCATGCTGACTCCATCACTAACAACATACATACAGGTAACTACAGCAACCATGCTGACTCCATCACTAACAACATACATACAGGTAACTACAGCAACTATGCTGACTCCATCACTAACAACATACAGGTAACTACAGCAACCACGCAGACTCCATCACTAACAACATACATACAGGTAACTACAGCAACCACGCTGACTCCATCACTAACAACATACAGGTAACTACAGCAACCATGCTGACTCCATCACTAACAACATACAGGTAACTACAGCAACCATGCTGACTCCATCACTAACAACATACAGGTAACTACAGCAACCATGTTGACTCCATCACTAACAACAGCCATACAGGTAACTACAGCAACCATGCTGACTCCATCACTAACAACATACAGGTAACTACAGCAACCACGCTGACTCCATCACTAACAACATACATACAGGTAACTACAGCAACCACGCTGACTCCATCACTAACAACATACAGGTAACTACAGCAACCATGCTGACTCCATCACTAACAACATACAGGTAACTACAGCAACCACGCTGACTCCATCACTAACAACATACATACAGGTAACTACAGCAACCATGCTGACTCCATCACTAACAACATACAGGTAACTACAGCAACCATGCTGACTCCATCACTAACAACATACATACAGGTAACTACAGCAACCATGCTGACTCCATCACTAGCAACATACAGGTAACTACAGCAACCACGCCGACTCCATCACTAACAACATACATACAGGTAACTACAGCAACCACGCTGACTCCATCACTAACAACATACAGGTAACTACAGCAACCATGCTGACTCCATCACTAACAACATACATACAGGTAACTACAGCAACCACGCTGACTCCATCACTAACAACATACAGGTAACTACAGCAACCACGCTGACTCCATCACTAACAACATACATACAGGTAACTACAGCAACCACGCTGACTCCATCACTAACAACATACAGGTAACTACAGCAACCACGCTGACTCCATCACTAACAACATACATACAGGTAACTACAGCAACCATGCTGACTCCATCACTAACAACATGCAGGTAACTACAGCAACCACGCTGACTCCATCACTAACAACATACATACAGGTAACTACAGCAACCATGCTGACTCCATCACTAACAACATACATACAGGTAACTACAGCAACCATGCTGACTCCATCACTAACAACAGACATACAGGTAACTACAGCAACCATGCTGATTCCATCACTAACAACATACATACAGGTAACTACAGCAACCATGCTGACTCCATCACTAACAACAGCCATACAGGTAACTACAGCAACCATGCTGACTCCATCACTAACAACATACATACAGGTAACTACAGCAACCACGCTGACTCCATCACTAACAACATACATACAGGTAACTACAGCAACCATGCTGACTCCATCACTAACAACATACAGGTAACTACAGCAACCATGCTGACTCCATCACTAACAACATACATACAGGTAACTACAGCAACCATGCTGACTCCATCACTAGCAACATACAGGTAACTACAGCAACCACGCTGACTCCATCACTAACAACATACATACAGGTAACTACAGCAACCATGCTGACTCCATCACTAACAACATACATACAGGTAACTACAGCAACCATGCTGACTCCATCACTAACAACAGCCATACAGGTAACTACAGCAACCATGCTGACTCCATCACTAACAACATACAGGTAACTACAGCAACCACGCTGACTCCATCACTAACAACATACATACAGGTAACTACAGCAACCACGCTGACTCCATCACTAACAACATACAGGTAACTACAGCAACCATGCTGACTCCATCACTAACAACATACAGGTAACTACAGCAACCACGCTGACTCCATCACTAACAACATACATACAGGTAACTACAGCAACCATGCTGACTCCATCACTAACAACATACATACAGGTAACTACAGCAACCATGCTGACTCCCTCACTAACAACATACATACAGGTAACTACAGCAACCATGCTGACTCCATCACTAACAACATACATACAGGTAACTATAGCAACCATGCTGACTCCATCACTAGCAACATACAGGTAACTACAGCAACCACGCCGACTCCATCACTAACAATATACAGGTAACTACAGCAACCATGCTGACTCCATCACTAACAACAGCCATACAGGTAACTACAGCAACCATGCTGACTCCATCACTAACAACATACAGGTAACTACAGCAACCATGCTGACTCCATCACTAACAACATACATACAGGTAACTACAGCAACCATGCTGACTCCATCACTAGCAACATACAGGTAACTACAGCAACCATGCTGACTCCATCACTAACAACATACATACAGGTAACTACAGCAACCCCGCTGACTCCATCACTAACAACATACAGGTAACTACAGCAACCACGCTGACTCCATCACTAACAACATACATACAGGTAACTACAGCAACCATGCTGACTCCATCACTAACAACATACATACAGGTAACTACAGCAACCATGCTGACTCCATCACTAACAACATACATACAGGTAACTACAGCAACCATGCTGACTCCATCACTAACAACATACAGGTAACTACAGCAACCACGCTGACTCCATCACTAACAACATACAGGTAACTACAGCAACCATGCTGACTCCATCACTAACAACAGCCATACAGGTAACTACAGCAACCATGGTGACTCCATCACTAACAACATACAGGTAACTACAGCAACCACGCTGACTCCATCACTAACAACATACATACAGGTAACTACAGCAACCATGCTGACTCCATCACTAACAACATACAGGTAACTACAGCAACCATGCTGACTCCATCACTAACAACAGCCATACAGGTAACTACAGCAACCATGCTGACTCCATCACTAACAACATACATACAGGTAACTACAGCAACCATGCTGACTCCATCACTAACAACATACATACAGGTAACTACAGCAACCATGCTGACTCCATCACTAACAACATACAGGTAACTACAGCAACCATGCTGACTCCATCACTAACAACATACATACAGGTAACTACAGCAACCATGCTGACTCCATCACTAACAACATACATACAGTTAACTACAGCAACCATGCTGACTCCCTCACTAACAACATACATACAGGTAACTACAGCAACCATGCTGACTCCATAACTAACAACATACATACAGGCAACTATAGCAACCATGCTGACTCCATCACTAGCAACATACAGGTAACTACAGCAACCACGGTGACTCCATCACTAAAAACATACAGGTAACTACAGCAACCATGCTGACTCCATCACTGACAACAGCCATACAGGTAACTACAGCAACCATGCTGACTCCATCACTAACAACATACATACAGGTAACTACAGCAACCACGCTGACTCCATCACTAACAACATACATACAGGTAACTACAGCAACCATGCCGACTCCATCACTAACAACATACAGGTAACTACAGCAACCATGCTGACTCCATCACTAACAACATACATACAGGTAACTACAGCAACCATGCTGACTCCATCACTAGCAACATACAGGTAACTACAGCAACCACGCTGACTCCATCACTAACAACATACATACAGGTAACTACAGCAACCACGCTGACTCCATCACTAACAACATACAGGTAACTACAGCAACCATGCTGACTCCATCACTAACAACATACAAACAGGTAACTACAGCAACCACGCTGACTCCATCACTAACAACATACAGGTAACTACAGCAACCACGCTGACTCCATCACTAACAACATACAAACAGGTAACTACAGCAACCATGCTGACTCCATCACTAACAACATACAGGTAACTACAGCAACCACGCTGACTCCATCACTAACAACATACATACAGGTAACTACAGCAACCACGCTGACTCCATCACTAACAACATACAGGTAACTACAGCAACCATGCTGACTCCATCACTAACAACATACAGGTAACTACAGCAACCATGCTGACTCCATCACTAACAACATACATACAGGTAACTACAGCAACCATGCTGACTCCCTCACTAACAACATACATACAGGTAACTACAGCAACCATGCTGACTCCATAACTAACAACATACATACAGGCAACTATAGCAACCATGCTGACTCCATCACTAGCAACATACAGGTAACTACAGCAACCACGGTGACTCCATCACTAACAACATACAGGTAACTACAGCAACCATGCTGACTCCATCACTAACAACAGCCATACAGGTAACTACAGCAACCATGCTGACTCCATCACTAACAACATACATACAGGTAACTACAGCAACCACGCTGACTCCATCACTAACAACATACATACAGGTAACTACAGCAACCATGCCGACTCCATCACTAGCAACATACAGGTAACTACAGCAACCACGCTGACTCCATCACTAACAACATACATACAGGTAACTACAGCAACCACGCTGACTCCATCACTAACAACATACAGGTAACTACAGCAACCATGCTGACTCCATCACTAACAACATACAAACAGGTAACTACAGCAACCACGCTGACTCCATCACTAACAACATACAGGTAACTACAGCAACCACGCTGACTCCATCACTAACAACATACAAACAGGTAACTACAGCAACCATGCTGACTCCATCACTAACAACATACAGGTAACTACAGCAACCACGCTGACTCCATCACTAACAACAGCCATACAGGTAACTACAGCAACCACGCTGACTCCATCACTAACAACATACAGGTAACTACAGCAACCACGCTGACTCCATCACTAACAACATACATACAGGTAACTACAGCAACCACGCTGACTCCATCACTAACAACATACAGGTAACTACAGCAACCACGCTGACTCCATCACTAACAACATACATACAGGTAACTACAGCAACCATGCTGACTCCATCACTAACAACATGCAGGTAACTACAGCAACCACGCTGACTCCATCACTAACAACATACATACAGGTAACTACAGCAACCATGCTGACTCCATCACTAACAACAGACATACAGGTAACTACAGCAACCATGCTGATTCCATCACTAACAACATACATACAGGTAACTACAGCAACCATGCTGACTCCATCACTAACAACATACATACAGGTAACTACAGCAACCACGCTGACTCCATCACTAACAACATACATACAGGTAACTACAGCAACCATGCTGACTCCATCACTAACAACATACAAACAGGTAACTACAGCAACCATGCTGACTCCATCACAAACAACATACAGGTAACTACAGCAACCATGCTGACTCCATCACTAACAACATACATACAGGTAACTACAGCAACCATGCTGACTCCATCACTAACAACATACATACAGGTAACTACAGCAACTATGCTGACTCCATCACTAACAACATACAGGTAACTACAGCAACCACGCAGACTCCATCACTAACAACATACATACAGGTAACTACAGCAACCACGCTGACTCCATCACTAACAACATACAGGTAACTACAGCAACCATGCTGACTCCATCACTAACAACATACAGGTAACTACAGCAACCATGCTGACTCCATCACTAACAACATACAGGTAACTACAGCAACCATGTTGACTCCATCACTAACAACAGCCATACAGGTAACTACAGCAACCATGCTGACTCCATCACTAACAACATACAGGTAACTACAGCAACCACGCTGACTCCATCACTAACAACATACATACAGGTAACTACAGCAACCACGCTGACTCCATCACTAACAACATACAGGTAACTACAGCAACCATGCTGACTCCATCACTAACAACATACAGGTAACTACAGCAACCACGCTGACTCCATCACTAACAACATACATACAGGTAACTACAGCAACCATGCTGACTCCATCACTAACAACATACAGGTAACTACAGCAACCATGCTGACTCCATCACTAACAACATACATACAGGTAACTACAGCAACCATGCTGACTCCATCACTAGCAACATACAGGTAACTACAGCAACCACGCCGACTCCATCACTAACAACATACATACAGGTAACTACAGCAACCACGCTGACTCCATCACTAACAACATACAGGTAACTACAGCAACCATGCTGACTCCATCACTAACAACATACATACAGGTAACTACAGCAACCACGCTGACTCCATCACTAACAACATACAGGTAACTACAGCAACCACGCTGACTCCATCACTAACAACATACATACAGGTAACTACAGCAACCACGCTGACTCCATCACTAACAACATACAGGTAACTACAGCAACCACGCTGACTCCATCACTAACAACATACATACAGGTAACTACAGCAACCATGCTGACTCCATCACTAACAACATGCAGGTAACTACAGCAACCACGCTGACTCCATCACTAACAACATACATACAGGTAACTACAGCAACCATGCTGACTCCATCACTAACAACATACATACAGGTAACTACAGCAACCATGCTGACTCCATCACTAACAACAGACATACAGGTAACTACAGCAACCATGCTGATTCCATCACTAACAACATACATACAGGTAACTACAGCAACCATGCTGACTCCATCACTAACAACATACATACAGGTAACTACAGCAACCACGCTGACTCCATCACTAACAACATACATACAGGTAACTACAGCAACCATGCTGACTCCATCACTAACAACATACAAACAGGTAACTACAGCAACCATGCTGACTCCATCAGAAACAACATACAGGTAACTACAGCAACCATGCTGACTCCATCACTAACAACATACATACAGGTAACTACAGCAACCATGCTGACTCCATCACTAACAACATACAGGTAACTACAGCAACCATGCTGACTCCATCACTAACAACATACAGGTAACTACAGCAACCATGCTGACTCCATCACTAACAACATACAGGTAACTACAGCAACCATGCTGACTCCATCACTAACAACATACAGGTAACTACAGCAACCATGCTGACTCCATCACTAACAACATACAGGTAACTACAGCAACCACGCTGACTCCATCACTAACAACATACAGGTAACTGCAGCAACCATGCTTTCTCTCCATCACAGTGGTGGTTCCTCTCCCAGGCTGGATGGGTTTAGGGGGGCTGCCCTGGCAGTTCACGGCCGTCCAGATGCACCTGCACTGGGGCAACGGAGCCCCGGAGGCTGGGGGCAGCGAACACACCATCAACGGTCAGAGCTCCGCTGCAGAGGTGAGGGACTGTGTGTGTGTTTGGAGGGGGGTGGGGTGTGGGGGGTGTTGGTGGGTGAGATTTTGTAAGCCTGCATGTGTAAGGACATGCGTACGTGCCATGCTGTATATCCAGGCAGATTGCAGTATTAAGCACTTCAGTTGAGAAACCATACTATAATCCCATTAAATATTATACAGAAACACTAAACAGCAATCTAGACTCTTAGTTAATCTGGTTAACACTAGTCATAGTAGGAGAAAACAAACTTGAAAATAAAGGTTATTGGAGAACAAGTGTTTGAATGATTTTAATTAATTGGGGAGTGGAATTAAATCTGATTGAAATTGTTGTAAAGACTTCAGGATTAGAAAGCATGCCAAATAAAAGCCTCTCAAACACCTACAGTATACATAGGAAGGGGAACCAACTTTCTCAGGTTGGCAGTGTATTTACTGTACCCCAAAAACACACACTTTTGGAACTTGAAACACTGTCCAATTCTCTGTAGAACATGCAGTGGATCTACAAAAATGGGTGGAGAGGTAATGGAGTGAGGGATGGAGAGAGAGAGAGACAGAGAGTTTGGATGAATAAGTCAGATCCTGTCCATCTGCTACTGAACAGGTATGCCAACAGAAAGATAGCGAGAGGGAGGGACAGAGAGAGAGAGAGAGAAAGAGAGGGGGGGCAGTGAGAGAGAGAGGAAGAGAGAGAGAGTGAGGGACAGAGAGAGAGAGAGAGAAAGAGAGGGGGACAGTGAGAGAGAGAGGAAGAGAGAGAGGGAGGGACAGCGAGAGAGAGAGTTTGTGAGAGTTTGTGAGAGTGGGAGTTTGAAAACATGAAGGAGAGGCTCCCTGCTCTGGTTACACACTATTACATAAAGACAGACAATTAGTCTTTATCTCTCCACCCTCCCCTACTCCCTCCCTCTCAGAGATTTTCAATGAGCCAGCATATCCCCCCTCCCTCTCTCGATTACTCTCTCATTCCCTCTCCCTCACTCTCTTTTTCTCCCATCTGAACGCTATGTAAACGAATGTAGCAGCACTTTTCATTCAAACTCAAGAGGGATTTTCTCAAGATTAGACACTGCCACACGCACACACACACACACACACACACACACACACACACACACACACACACACACACACACACACACACACACACACACACACACACACACACACACACACACACACACACACACACACACACACACACACACACACACGCTAACCATGTTCCCTCTCTGTGTAGTTGCATGTGGTGCACTACAACTCAGAGCTGTACCCTAACATGTCAGTGGCTATGACCCAGCAGGATGGACTGGCAGTCCTGGGAGTCCTCATAGAGGTAGGACTATTACATCAACTAACTGACAATCACACCAACCACTGGAGACATTACATACTTCAAAAAAGTTGTATTTGTATTCTTTACAATAGGTTACGAATTCCCTTTATTTACGTTTTATTTCTTCAGTTGGAAAATCTACACATCAGCAGATTAGTAAGAAAGGCTTTGTGAATGTATAGTAAAGCATGCACACTTGACCTAAAGGGAAGATGTGTCACCATCGTCTTTAGGTGAAAGAGAGGACCAAGGAGCAGCGTGATATAAATACATCTTTACATCAAACATCCCCCATGTCACACCCTGACCTAAAATAATAAAGAAAACAAAGATAACTAAGGCCAGGGCGTGACAAGATGTGTGATCTGTCAGACAGGTGAGGAGGCTAACCAGGCCTTTTGGAACATTCTCAACTACCTGGGTCGTGTCAGACATGCAGGTGAGACAGCTGTTAATTATGATTTACCTTTATTTAACTAGGCAAGTCAGTTAAGAACAAATTCTTATTTTCATTGACGGCCTAGGAACGGTGGGTTAACTGCCTTGTTCAGGGGCAGAACGACAGATTTTTACCTTGTCAGCTCGGGGATTGGATCTTGCAATCTTTTGGTTATTAGTCCAACGCTCTAACCAATAGGCTACCTGCCGCCCCAGGTAGCTTAATCAAAGTACACCTTAACCAATCAGCATTATTACTACAGCTACCTTCTAGCAATGTTACCAAGACTACAGTAGTTTATGGGGATTCTCTGATTTCTTATGGAAGTGCCAAACAGCACCACTATGTGCCCCCAGGAGTCTCCTCTAACTTTCATCTGTCCATCCACCCCTCCATTCCTCCCTCCGTGGTCAGGTCAGAGTGTGTCCATCCCAGCCTTTGATGTCCAGTCCCTCCTGCCCTCTGACCTGGGGCGGTACTACCGATACAATGGCTCCCTCACCACTCCTCCCTGCTTCCAGAGTGTCCTCTGGACCCTCTTCACAGAGACCGTCAAAATCTCACACACACAGGTGAGGGAAGGTGTGTGTGTGTGTGTGATGGTGATATACTTATGCTTGAATTCAAAGCATCACTATGTCCTCCTCTTCTTTTCTCCCCCTCTTCCCTCCTGTCTTCCTCCTCTTCACCATCTTTCCTCCTCTCTTCCTCCCCTCTTTATGTCTCTCTTTCCTCTTCTCTTCCTCCTCTCTGTCCTCCCTTCTCCCTCAGCTGATGAAGCTGGAGACAGTGCTGTATGCCAGTAAGGAGGACGCTGACCGCGTCGTCATGCAGGACAACTACCGTACACCTCAACCACTTAACGACCGGACCATCCTCTCATCCTTCCCATTAGGTCGTCATGCAGGACAACTACCGTACACCTCAACCACTTAACGACCGGACCATCCTCTCATCCTTCCCATTAGGTCGGGGGGAGGGGTTCTCTAACACAACCTGTCTGACCCTCAGAACACAATGAACCCCATGTCCGATTCAGGAAGACAGGTGTCAGAGAGACTGGCATAATGCTAACATGTTAACAGCAGCAGGGCAAGTGCTAGCCTCGTACCTAACAGCAGCATCAGCAGGAAGGGCATGGGGCGGGCTAGCCTCGTACCTAACAGCAGCATCAGCAGGAAGGGCATGGGGCGGGCTAGCCTCGTACCTAACAGCAGCATCAGCAGGAAGGGCATGGGGCGGGCTAGCCTCGTACCTAACAGCAGCATCAGCAGGAAGGGCATGGGGCGGGCTAGCCTCGTACCTAACAGCAGCATCAGCAGGAAGGGCATGGGGCGGGCTAGCCTCGTACCTAACAGCAGCATCAGCAGGAAGGGCATGGGGCGGGCTAGCCTCGTACCTAACAGCAGCATCAGCAGGAAGGGCATGGGGCGGGCTAGCCTCGTACCTAACAGCAGCATCAGCAGGAAGGGCATGGGGCGGGCTAGCCTCGTACCTAACAGCAGCATCAGCAGGAAGGGCATGGGGCGGGCTAGCCTCGTACCTGACAGCAGCATCAGCAGGAAGGGCATGGGGCGGGCTAGCCTCGTACCTAACAGCAGCATCAGCAGGAAGGGCATGGGGCGGGCTAGCCTCGTACCTAACAGCAGCATCAGCAGGAAGGGCATGGGGCGGGCTAGCCTCGTACCTAACAGCAGCATCAGCAGGAAGGGCATGGGGCGGGCTAGCCTCGTACCTAACAGCAGCATCAGCAGGAAGGGCATGGGGCAGGCTAGCCTCGTACCTAACAGCAGCATCAGCAGGAAGGGCATGGGGCGGGCTAGCCTCGTACCTAATAGCAGCATCAGCAGGAAGGGCATGGGGCGGGCTAGCCTCGTACCTAACAGCAGCATCAGCAGGAAGGGCATGGGGCGGGCTAGCCTCGTACCTAACAGCAGCATCAGCAGGAAGGGCATGGGGCGGGCTAGCCTCGTACCTAACAGCAGCATCAGCAGGAAGGGCATGGGGCGGGCTAGCCTCGTACCTAACAGCAGCATCAGCAGGAAGGGCATGGTGCGGGCTAGCCTCGTACCTAACAGCAGCATCAGCAGGAAGGGCATGGGGCGGGCTAGCCTCGTACCTAACAGCAGCATCAGCAGGAAGGGCATGGGGCGGGCTAGCCTCGTACCTAACAGCAGCATCAGCAGGAAGGGCATGGGGCGGGCTAGCCTCGTACCTGACAGCAGCATCAGCAGGAAAGGCATGGGGCGGGCTAGCCTCGTACCTAACAGCAGCATCAGCAGGAAGGGCATGGGGCGGGCTAGCCTCGTACCTAACAGCAGCATCAGCAGGAAGGGCATGGGGCGGGCTAGCCTCGTACCTAACAGCAGCATCAGCAGGAAGGGCATGGGGCGGGCTAGCCTCGTACCTAACAGCAGCATCAGCAGGAAGGGCATGGGGCGGGCTAGCCTCGTACCTAACAGCAGCATCAGCAGGAAGGGCATGGGGCGGGCTAGCCTCGTACCTAACAGCAGCATCAGCAGGAAGGGCATGGGGCGGGCTAGCCTCGTACCTAACAGCAGCATCAGCAGGAAGGGCATGGGGCGGGCTAGCCTCGTACCTAACAGCAGCATCAGCAGGAAGGGCATGGGGCGGGCTAGCCTCGTACCTAACAGCAGCATCAGCAGGAAGGGCATGGGGCGGGCTAGCCTCGTACCTAACAGCAGCATCAGCAGGAAGGGCATGGGGCGGGCTAGCCTCGTACCTAACAGCAGCATCAGCAGGAAGGGCATGGGGCGGGCTAGCCTCGTACCTAACAGCAGCATCAGCAGGAAGGGCATGGGGCGGGCTAGCCTCGTACCTAACAGCAGCATCAGCAGGAAGGGCATGGGGCGGGCTAGCCTCGTACCTAACAGCAGCATCAGCAGGAAGGGCATGGGGCGGGCTAGCCTCGTACCTAACAGCAGCATCAGCAGGAAGGGCATGGGGCGGGCTAGCCTCGTACCTAACAGCAGCATCAGCAGGAAGGGCATGGGGCGGGCTAGCCTCGTACCTAACAGCAGCATCAGCAGGAAGGGCATGGGGCGGGCTAGCCTCGTACCTAACAGCAGCATCAGCAGGAAGGGCATGGGGCGGGCTAGCCTCGTACCTAACAGCAGCATCAGCAGGAAGGGCATGGGGCGGGCTAGCCTCGTACCTAACAGCAGCATCAGCAGGAAGGGCATGGGGCGGGTTAGCCTCGTACCTAACAGCAGCATCAGCAGGAAGGGCATGGGGCGGGCTAGCCTCGTACCTAACAGCAGCATCAGCAGGAAGGGCATGGGGCGGGCTAGCCTCGTACCTAACAGCAGCATCAGCAGGAAGGGCATGGGGCGGGCTAGCCTCGTACCTAACAGCAGCATCAGCAGGAAGGGCATGGGGCGGGCTAGCCTCGTACCTAACAGCAGCATCAGCAGGAAGGGCATGGGGCGGGCTAGCCTCGTACCTAACAGCAGCATCAGCAGGAAAGGCATGGGGCGGGCTAGCCTCGTACCGTGACCACTAATAACATTTCACTAAACAGTATTAGTGGACACGGTGAGGGGCTCTCAGGGTGGACATGTGGAGGAAGGCTAGCGTTAAACACTAAAGAGAGGAATGTGGTGAGAACTGTGGGAATGTCAAGGGTTACTGACTGTGAAAGATGTGAAAGAGATAGAGAGGGGGATAGAGGGGGCAGGACAGAGGAAAAGAGAGAGGGGGGGGGGGGGGGTGAGGGAGTGATAGAGAGAAAGAGAGAGATAGAGAGAGGGGTAGTGGGGAAGAGAAAGAGGAGCTGTAAATGAGGGGGAGGTCTGTTTACGAGATGGCTGATTCGTTTTTGCAAAATCTCTTCTCTAAACACTGACACTGTTGTTGTCACATGACAAGAGAGGAAGAGAGAGAGAGGGAGTGAGAGAGAGAGGAAGAGAAAGACAGAGAAAGAAAGAAAGGGAGAAATGGAGAGAGGGGGAGTGAGAGAGAGAGAGAGGAAGAGAGACAGAGAGAAAGAAAGGGAGAGAGAGAGAGCGAGAGAAAGGGAGAGCGAGAGAAGGAGAAAGGGAGAGCAAGAGAGAGAGAGAGCAGAACACAGACAAAGGAGAAAGAATTTGTGCAAAACTGATAGGGTGGCCTATGACAACACCATAGGAGGCTGGTGAGAGGAGGACGGCTCATAATAATGGCTGGGGTGGAGTGAATGGAATGATATCAAACTCATGAAAACCGTGTGTTTGATATCATTCCATTCCGCCCATCCTCCCCAAATAAGGTAACACCAGCCTCCCGTGGACAACACTCATTCTAAAGATTACAGAACACACTGTAGATGTATGATCATTTCCCTGTAGTTCTACTGGTGGACAACACTCATTCCAAAGACTACAGAACACACTGTAGATGTATGATAATTTCCCTGTAGTTCTACTGGTGGACAACACTCATTCCAAAGACTACAGAACACACTGTAGATGTATGATCATTTCCCTGTAGTTCTACTGGTGGACAACACTCATTCCAAAGACTACAGAACACACTGTAGATGTATGATCATTTCCCTGTAGTTCTACTGGTGGACAACACTCATTCCAAAGACTACAGAACACACTGTAGATGTATGATCATTTCCCTGTAGTTCTACTGGTGGACAACACTCATTCCAAAGACTACAGAACACACTGTAGATGTATGATCATTTCCCTGTAGTTCTACTGGTGGACAACACTCATTCCAAAGACTACAGAACACACTGTAGATGTCATTTCCCTGTAGTTCTACTAGATGTTGATTGAACATGAATTCCAACTGAATTATCGACTGCATAAACAAAGTAGCACAGCAGTATTTTTACATGAACCCTCTGTCATGACATCACGATCATGTCAAACCGTTATGATCATGTCAAGCCTGTTATTATGTAGGCCTTATGACAGACGTACAGGTAATAAGACAATGCTCTAAATAACATATTCCTTTTCCCACTTGCAGAATCAGTGAAGATGTACACTGCCGGTAAGATGTGGACCTTCATAGTTGATTCATTATTAAAGTAGGCCTCTGGCCAATGTCTATCTTTTCATGTTTGATGTACTAGTTGGAATATTTCTCTGTCTGTCTCAGGAGAGATCACAGCGATAGTAATAGGAGCTCTGTGTGGCTGTGTTGGACTGGCTGTCATCATTCGCTTCATAGTGAAGACTATACGGTAAGGCACTGAGCTGTTAAATGGGGTTTCTTAGCTTACTAGTCTGCCTGAGGGCTATTCTGTTTCTGATTAAACCAACTACAGCGTTATCTGAAGTAGAGAACAGTACAGTCAACCTGTCACGTTCCTGACCTGATTTCCTTTGTTCAGTCTTTGTTTAGTTGGTCAGGACGTGAGCTGGGTGGGCATTCTATGTTATGTGTTTCTATGTTTGGTTTAGGGTTGTCTGATTTGCCTGATATGGTTCTCAATCAGAGGCAGGTGTTTTACGTTGTCTCTGATTGGGAACCATATTTAGGTAGGCTGTTCTCACTGTTTGTTTGTGGGTGATTGTTCCTGTTCGTGCGTTCATTGTTTTTTCATTGTTCACTTGTTCAGGACTGTAGCGTCGTTGGTTTCATTTTGTTTATTGTTTTGTTCATCTAGAAAAGTATTCTAATAAATATGGATACATACCACGCTGCATATTGGTCTGATCCTTGCTCCTCCTCAGACGAGGAGGATTACGACGATTGTTACAGAATCACCCACCAACCATGGACCAAGCAGCATGGTAAGCAGCAGCAGCAGCAGGAGCAGCGATGTCAGGAGAAATGGACTTGGGAAGAAATACTGGACGGTAAGGGACCTTGGGTTCAAGCTGGAGAGTATCGCCGCCCTCGTGAAGAGCTGGAGGCAGCTAAAGCCGAGAGGCGGTGGTATGAGGAGGCAGCACGGAAGCGAGGCTGGAAGCCTGAGAGTCAGCCCCAAAAATTTCTTGGGAGGGGGCTAAAAGGGAGTGTGGCGAAGTCAGGTAGGAGACCTGCGCCAACTCCTCATGCTTACCGTGGAGAGCGAGAGTACGGGCAGACACCGTGTTATGCGGAAAAGCGCACGGTGTCTTCTGTAAGTGTGCTTAGCCCGGTGCGGTACATTCCAGCTCCACGTATCGGCCGGGCTAGAGTGGGCATCGAGCCAGGTGCCATGAAGCCGGCTCAACGTATCTGGCCTCCAGTACGTCTCCTCGGGCCGGTGTACATGGCACCAGCCTTACGCATGGTGTCCCCGTTTCGCCAACACAGCCCAGTGCGGGCTATTCCACCTCGCCGCACTGGCCTGGCTACGGGGAGCATTAAACCAGGTAAGGTTGGGCAGGCTCGGTGCTTAAGAGCTCCTGCCTTCACGGTCCGGTATATCCGGCGCCACCTCCTCGCCCCAGCCCAGTACCACCAGTGCCAACACCACGTACCAGGCTTCCTGTGCATCTCCAGAGCCCTGTTCCTCCTCCACGCACTCGCCCTGTGGTGCGTGTCTCCAGCCCGGTACCACCAGTTCCGGCACCACGCACCAAGCCTCCTGTGCGTCTCCAGAGCCCTGTGCGCCCTGTTGCTGCTCCCCGCACTAGCCTTGAGGTGCGTGTCCTTAGCCCGGTACCACCAGTTCCGGCACCACGCACCAGGCCTACTGTGCGCCTCAGCCGGCCAGAGTCTGCCGTCTGCCCAGCGCCGTCTGCGCTATCCGTCTGCCCAGAGCCGCCTGCGCTGTTCGTCTGCCCAGCGCCGCCTGCACTGCCCGTCTGCCCAGCGCCGTCTGAGCTGTCCGTCTGCCCAGCGCCGCCTGCGCTGCCCGTCTGCCCAGCGCCATCTGAGCTGCCTGTCTGTCCTGAGCCTTCAAAGCCGCCCGTCTGTCCTGAGCCTTCAGAGCCGTCCGTCAGTCAGGAGCCGCCAGAGCCGTCCGTCAGTCAGGAGCCGCCAGAACCGTCCGTCAGTCAGGAGCCGCCAGAGCCGCCCGCCAGTCAGGAGCCGCCAGAGCCGCCCGCCAGACAGGAGCCGCCAGAGCCGCCCGCCAGACAGGAGCCGCCAGAGCCGCCCACCAGACAGGAGCCGCCAGAGCAGCCCGCCAGACAGGAGCCGCCAGAGCCGCCCGCCAGCCAGGAGCCGCCCGCCAGCCAGGAGCCGCCAGAGCCGCCCGCCAACCAGGAGCTGCCAGAGCCGCCAGCCAGCCATGACCTGCCAGAGCCGCCAGCCAGCCATGACCTGCCAGAGCCGCCAGCCAGCCATGACCTGCCAGAGCCGCCAGTCAGCCATGACCTGCCAGAGCTGCCCCTCAGTCCGGAGCTGCCCCTCAGTCCGGAGCTGTCCCTCAGTCCGGAGGCGCCCATCAGTCCAGTGGGGTTAATTTGGAGGGTTGCAGTTAAAAGGAGGCCACAAAAGCGGGTAGTGACTATGGTGGGGTGGGGGCCACGTCCACGACAGATGCCCACCCAGACCCTCCCCTATAGGTTCAGGGGGGGGGGGGTACTGTCACGTTCCTGACCTGATTTCCTTTGTTCAGTCTTTGTTTAGTTGGTCAGGACGTGAGCTGGGTGGGCATTCTATGTTATGTGTTTCTATGTTTGGTTTAGGGTTGTCTGATTTGCCTGATATGGTTCTCAATCAGAGGCAGGTGTTTTACTTTGTCTCTGATTGGGAACCATATTTAGGTAGGCTGTTCTCACTGTTTGTTTGTGGGTGATTGTTCCTGTTCGTGCGTTCATTGTTTTTTCATTGTTCACTTGTTCAGGACTGTAGCGTCGTTGGTTTCGTTTTGTTTATTGTTTTGTTAGTCTAGAAAAGTATTCTAATAAATATGGATACATACCACGCTGCATATTGGTCTGATCCTTGCTCCTCCTCAGACGAGGAGGATTACGACGATCGTTACACAACCAGATTTTTGTTGTGCTGGTTACCTGAATATGAAACTGTGGTATGCTTTGATCCAAAATGTCCTGGGTTTCTTTTTGTTCTTGGTGTCTCAATCTTCACATTTCTCTTGGCAGATTTTTCAAACACCTGCATAATGAAAGGGTCTTGGTAAACAGGTGGAATCCTCCATAATACCTGATACCTACTGCATTCATGTGCAATACTACATGTTCATAAACCAAATAAATACTACTGCCAGTGTTCTCTGTGACAGGGTTCTAATTACAGGGATGTCTGGAGATGCTAGCCACGCCTATACTAAAAGTTTCACCCCCAAAAGTGTTTTGGCACCCCTTGAGTTGTAAAAGAAAAACATCAACGTGGGCACCCCCATCAGTGTACCTCCTAGTCAATGTGTAATTCCAACCCTGTTCAAAAATAACATTACTATGTTAACCACCAGTGACTGGTAGATTCCCTGGCCTATATGCTCAGGTCTAGGATCGGTTTGTTACTCCAATCCTAACCGTAACCATCAGGAGGTAAAAACAAAAAACTGACCTTAGATCAGTGCTCAGGGGCAACTTCATCCTCTACCGTCTGATTGTTCCTCTGACTGTGTGATAATTGCCCACTTCTTAATCGAACCTTTGTCCCTACTTTAGATTTAGAACCAACAGCCTCGCTTGCCAGGATTAATGCTAAAGACACATGGTTAGGAATGAGACTAAAGATCTGAGATGATTGGCTAGGTGTAAGGAATATGCCAAAAGGTTCACCCAGCCCACACCATACTGCCAATAACTATCTCATTATTTCAAATCTAGAAAACGTGCAGAGGAAAAGGATAAAGGGTCGGTTCGGGGCATGATTGTTGCCCTTTTAACATGATTGTGTCTGTCTGTGATGTGATCGTTTGTGTTTCCTGGTCACATGACACTGTGTTTTCATCACAACAGCTCCACCTCTAGCTGGGACGTCCTGCCCAGCGTCAGGCCCGCCCCCGTGCCCAGGTCACCAATCAGATTATGACGTTTGACCTTCACCCCTTTAACCCAAATCCCTGATTCTACTCCCCATCATCTGCCTTCTGTCCCTGGCTAGAGATAACTCCTAGCACCCCTAAACGTTGGTGTGTAGCCTCCAGATCTGAAGAAGCGCATAGATGTATCGTTAAAATTGAGCTCGTTTTACTTTTAGCCATTTTACTTACCAATCTAATTCCTTAAGATCTGCAAACACCAAGGTGGTTGGGGCTAGGAGTTGTGTTTGGACTGGGACTCTAGAAATTCCAACATCACGTGTTATCCTAAAGAATCCTAATCCCTTCCTGTAATCCTGTTATTCTAGGAAATTTCACAACTCATTTGTTTAAAGTAGATTGTTGTGTCTTTAAATCCAGTGTTGTACTAATATAGCACATTTTCTCCCTCTCAATAGCTTTTTAATGCTGTAACCTCCCACTGGGCACACACTGGTTGAATCAATGTTGTTTCCACGTCGACGTGGAATCGACGTTGAATTGTCGTCTGTGCCCAGTGTGTTCCTACGTCACACTCCTCTGTTGAGTCATTGATCCGTTCACTACATAATTCCCTCCAAAACATTGACCAGGCATTATTCCTCACCTTTTGTCTGTCTCTGTATGTCAGTCTGTCTTTCAGTCTGTCTGTCTTTCAGTCAGTCTGTCTTTCAGTCAGTCTGTCTTTCTTTGTCAGTCTGTCTGTCTGTCTGTCAGTCTGTAAGTCAGTCTTCTCCATACCTTTATCCATTGTTGTCATTTGGTTCATTTACACATAGACCTACCATTGGGATGTTTCCCAACAAGAACAAATCCATGCAGTTATTTAGTGTATCACTCTGCTGGATGGTTGAGTAAACTGCTACAAAATACAGTGCAAACAACAGGGAGAGTATGACATACAGCAGGATCAATGAGCTTTTATGCCATGTAGTTCCATTGATGAGTCGGACTGCCTGTGCCCTCTGACATGTAGGACTAAGGAGCCAGGGAAGGAGCTGAAACAGGACGTGGCCCTCAACACGACCTCTGAACCAGGAAAAAAAGAAGATCCTGTCCCCTCCTCAGTCTGAGACCAATCAGAGACCTCCATGAATGACCCCCCCCCCCCCACCAACCACACTCCACCCTCCCTGTCAAAGGGCATGGATGAATGCCTCTATGGCTTTGGTCCAGAGGAGGCTGGTCGGAGGAGCTATGGGAGGACAGGCTCATTATAATGGCTAGAATGGAATGATGGAGCGGTATCAAACATATGGAAACCACATGTTGGACTACGTTCCATGTATTCCATTCCAGCCATTACAATGAGCCTATAGCTCCTCCCACAAGCCTCCTCTGCTCTGGTCCATGTGTCTGTCTGCATGGCCTTTTGGGTGAATGCATGGTCTGTTATGGTCTACCTGTATGCATGGTACTCTTTTCCATCCACGTTCTGCCCTTCCTGTCCTAACTTCAGGGCCTCATGGGCACAGCTGGACTGCGTTCAGGATGACATCATCATTTGCAACTGCCATGCGAGACACACCTCCAAAAGAGAGGAAGGAATAGTAGAAACATGTCACACAATTTGTAATTGAAGACTGTATAGTCCAAACCATGTGATTCTGAAATCAGCCCTGCACATTCCTTGCCAGTGGAAGGCCTGTGTGTGTGTGTGTGTGTGTGTGTGTGTGTGTGTGTGTGTGTGTGTGTGTGTGTGTGTGTGTGTGTGTGTGTGTGTGTGTGTGAGTGTGTGAGTGTGTGAGTGTGTGAGTGTGTATGTGTGTGTTGTTGATGAGTGTGTGAGAGTGCAAGGGGAGGATTGTTGGTGTCTGGGTTGTGTATCTTGTGGTGTGTGTGTGTATGAGTGTGTGTTGCTTGTCTGAATTCAGCTGTAAATACATTAATCATCAAAATAAAGGAGTTGAATGACGATGTTGCTTGGGTCAGTGTGATGTTCACACTTGTGTAGTACACATGATGAACACTAGACACTGCTGTAGGACAAGTGGTGTAGTACACATGATGAACACTAGACACTGCTATAGGACAAGTGGTGTAGTACACATGATGAACACTAGACACTGCTGTAGGACAAGTGGTGTAGTACACATGATGGACACTAGACACTGCTATAGGACAAGTGGTGTAGTACACATGATGAACACTAGACACTGCTATAGGACAAGTGGTGTAGTACACATGATGAACACTAGACACTGCTGTAGGACAAGTGGTGTAGTACACATGATGAACACTAGACACTGCTATAGGACAAGTGGTGTAGTACACATGATGAACACTAGACACTGCTGTAGGACAAGTGGTGTAGTACACATGATGAACACTAGACACTGCTGTGGGACAAGTGGTGTAGTACACATGATGAACACTAGACACTGCTATAGGACAAGTGGTGTAGTACACATGATGAACACTAGACACTGCTATAGGACAAGTGGTGTAGTACACATGATGAACACTAGACACTGCTGTAGGACAAGTGGTGTAGTACACATGATGAACACTAGACACTGCTATAGGACAAGTGGTGTAGTACACATGATGAACACTAGACACTGCTGTAGGACAAGTGGTGTAGTACACATGATGAACACTAGACACTGCTGTAGGACAAGTGGTGTAGTACACATGATGAACACTAGACACTGCTGTAGGACAAGTGGTGTAGTACACATGATGAACACTAGACACTGCTATAGGACAAGTGGTGTAGTACACATGATGAACACTAGACACTGCTGTAGGACAAGTGGTGTAGTACACATGATGGACACTAGACACTGCTATAGGACAAGTGGTGTAGTACACATGATGAACACTAGACACTGCTGTAGGACAAGTGGTGTAGTACACATGATGAACACTAGACACTGCTGTGGGACAAGTGGTGTAGTACACATGATGAACACTAGACACTGCTATAGGACAAGTGGTGTAGTACACATGATGAACACTAGACACTGCTGTAGGACAAGTGGTGTAGTACACATGATGAACACTAGACACTGCTGTAGGACAAGTGGTGTAGTACACATGATGAACACTAGACACTGCTGTGGGACAAGTGGTGTAGTACACATGATGAACACTAGACACTGCTGTGGGACAAGTGGTGTAGTACACATGATGAACACTAGACACTGCTATAGGACAAGTGGTGTAGTACACATGATGAACACTAGACACTGCTATAGGACAAGTGGTGTAGTACACATGATGAACACTAGACACTGCTGTAGGACAAGTGGTGTAGTACACATGATGAACACTAGACACTGCTATAGGACAAGTGGTGTAGTACACATGATGAACACTAGACACTGCTATAGGACAAGTGGTGTAGTACACATGATGAACACTAGACACTGCTGTAGGACAAGTGGTGTAGTACACATGATGAACACTAGACACTGCTGTAGGACAAGTGGTGTAGTACACATGATGAACACTAGACACTGCTATAGGACAAGTGGTGTAGTACACATGATGAACACTAGACACTGCTGTAGGACAAGTGGTGTAGTACACATGATGAACACTAGACACTGCTGTAGGACAAGTGGTGTAGTACACATGATGAACACTAGACACTGCTGTGGGACAAGTGGTGTAGTACACATGATGAACACTAGACACTGCTGTAGGACAAGTGGTGTAGTACACATGATGAACACTAGACACTGCTGTAGGACAAGTGGTGTAGTACACATGATGAACACTAGACACTGCTATAGGACAAGTGGTATAGTACACATGATGAACATTAGACACTGCTGTAGGACAAGTGGTGTAGTACACATGATGAACACTAGACACTGCTATAGGACAAGTGGTGTAGTACACATGATGAACATTAGACACTGCTGTAGGACAAGTGGTGTAGTACACATGATGAACACTAGACACTGCTGTGGGACAAGTGGTGTAGTACACATGATGAACACTAGACACTGCTGTAGGACATGTGGTGTAGTACACATGATGAACACTAGACACTGCTATAGGACAAGCGGTGTAGTACACATGATGGACACTAGACACTGCTGTAGGACAAGTGGTGTAGTACACATGATGAACACTAGACACTGCTGTAGGACATGTGGTGTAGTACACATGATGAACACTAGACACTGCTGTGGGACAAGTGGTGTAGTACACATGATGAACACTAGACACTGCTGTAGGACAAGTGGTGTAGTACACATGATGAACACTAGACACTGCTGTGGGACAAGTGGTGTAGTACACATGATGAACACTAGACACTGCTGTAGGACATGTGGTGTAGTACACATGATGAACACTAGACACTGCTGTGGGACAAGTGGTGTAGTACACATGATGAACACTAGACACTGCTGTAGGACAAGTGGTGTAGTACACATGATGAACACTAGACACTGCTATAGGACAAGTGGTGTAGTACACATGATGAACACTAGACACTGCTGTGGGACAAGTGGTGTAGTACACATGATGAACACTAGACACTGCTGTAGGACAAGTGGTGTAGTACACATGATGAACACTAGACACTGCTGTGGGACAAGTGGTGTAGTACACATGATGAACACTAGACACTGCTGTAGGACAAGTGATGTAGTACACATGATGAACACTAGACACTGCTATAGGACAAGCGGTGTAGTACACATGATGGACACTAGACACTGCTGTAGGACAAGTGGTGTAGTACACAACACATCCTGGGGTGGTAGGTAGCCTAGTGGTTAGAGCATTGGGCCAGTAACCAAAAGGTTGCTGGATTGAATCCCCAACTTGACAAAGTAAAAATCTGATGTTTGGCCCCAAAACAAGGCAGTTAACCCACTGTTCCCTGGTAGGCTGTCATTGTAAATAAGAATGTGTTCTTAACTGACTTGCCTAGTTAAATAAAGGTTCAAATTAAAACATGATGAACACTAGGTAGAGGAAGAGAGCTGATAGACCCAAGATGCACTAGTTTCTACTCCCCTATGTACACACACATATAAACAAAGACGCACCATTATAATATACTTTAACCGATTATGCAGCAGAGGCTCTCAACTTGCTGCAACTTCATTAAGTGATATCAATCCATCTATCATCCATCGATTCACTTCTTTACATGTGGTCTGTGTTACTTAATTGGCAAAGAAACAAAATCCAACTCTGCCTTGATTGGGTTGTATCCATTTCCATCCCTTCCTACTTCATCAGTGGTCAGAGAAACACAGATCTATGGCCAAAGATCAGTTTCCTCTCCCCTCGTCCCCTCCTCTCCTCCTCCTCTCTCGTTCACAGCCTGGGGGTGAAATGGGATGGAATGCTGGAGGTGTTGGAGTAGGGCAGATAGGATTACTCCTTCCTTCTCAGGTTGGTCAGTAGTATCACTCTGGTGGGATTGTACCTGGATGTTCCTTACATCTTACACTCTTCTGTGTGACATCCAGTCTGTGTGACATCATTAGTGGTCTGAACATGAATATGACATGAGAATTATTCCCCTACTCCTTCATTCTCTCTCTCACTTCCCTCCCTCTCTTCACCTCTCCTGGACGGCACTCCCAACCCCCCTGGGGATGGACAAACAGATGGACGTACTCAGTCACACTTGGCACCTGTGTCCCATGAATAGTTAAAGAGGGGTTTGGTGACGATCAGGCCGTAACTGAGATTAGAACAGCCAGCAGGACTCAGTCCAGGCAACAGGCCGGGCTCTGGAACTCCCCAGGAGGCAACAACAACCAGCAGGAGGGGCAGGAGGCAGGACTAGGGGGAACAGCACGTGGCATGATGCCTATCCTGTGGTGGAAACGTAGACTTGGAAACGTAGACTTGGATGGAAGGGAGAAACAAAGCAAACAACTGTCAATCTGTGGGTAAACAAACACATGACTGTACATTAGACCACTGAGCCTGTGTGTTCGTCCATAGGGATGTATATGCATATACAGTATGGAGAGGAGACATTGTAGCTGTGTTGTGTGTTGGTGTTTTGCTGAGGTGTTTAAACACTGTAATGCACCTTCACCTTCCTATAGATATACCATTACCTGACACAGGTGTGAGTACACGTGTCCTCTGCATGCTGAAGCCTGAAGAATAGCTGGCCTACAGTAGAGTGGATTGGGTAGGGTGGTAGGGACATTGGGGGATAAAGTAGGGGCCACTGAGTAGGACTCCTAGGGGAGAGAGAGAGAGAGAGAGAGAGAGAGAGAGAGAAAGGGAGAGCGAGAGCGAGAGCGAGAGAGAATATAGACTTAGTTTGACAACAAAACAATCAAAATGAAAGAAAAGCTGATCAGGACAAAATAAAGGTAGAGGAATTGAAAAAGGATGCCTTGGTGGCAATTCACTTGAGACGGTGGTGGAAACTGATCCTGACCAAAAAGATGCAGATTGCCTCCTGTACTCTGATGCCACTAGAGAGACACTCACACAAGTGGAGAGTACATCAACCCTATGCAAATAAGAGAGAGAGAGAGAGAGAGAGAGAGAGAGAGAGAGAGAGAGAGAGAGAGAGAGAGAGAGAGAGAGAGAGAGGGGAGAGAGACAGCAGAGAGAGAGAGAGAGAGAGAGAGAGAGGGGAGAGAGAGAGGGGAGAGGAGAGAGAGAGCAGGAGAGAGAGTGCAGATTGAGAACGAGAGAGAGAGGGGGCTGGACCCTGAGCAGTATGGTCCAGAGGGAAGGGCATTGAAGCGAAAGGAGATTCACACAACTTAACTTAAACTGAACAGCAAAACAGATCCTAACACGACGTAGATAGAGAGAAGTCTAAAGAAGCTTCTAGAGAAGCATAGACAGCATTAAGACCCTTCATTAGAACAAGCTAGAACAAGGTTGTTAGAACAAGTAGATAGACACAAAAGCAAGGACGGGCGAGAGAGAGAGAGAGAGAGAGAGAGAGAGAGAGAGAGAGAGAGAGAGAAAGTTTGGATTCTAGTGTTGTCCAACACCAAGCAGCAAAGGACACGTTAAAAAAAGTTTTTCTACCTATATATTTTTTTTACCTTTGTCAGTCTGCATCAGTCTCATTTGAATACGATAAGTCATGGACCCTCCTCTTCTGCCGGTGGCCAGGATGGAGGTGGACGTGGACCTGGGCTTTGCCCTCTTCTTTGTCTTCCTACTCTGTTCCTTCCTGCTGTTCACCATAGTGCGCTGTGCCCAGATGGTCCTGAACCCCTACAGCGCCATCTCTGTCGCCGCATACCAGAATACGGAGGAACAACCTGAAGAGTGACCTCACTCCATACTGGGCAGGAAATAATGTGAGCATAGTGGAAGAGCCCTAGCCCGACTGTGGCTAGTGTGCTGAAGGTGGGAAGTTTGGTTTCGTAGTTAGACTTGTGGGAATCAAGAGGAGCAGGAAGCACATGAAGGGAGTGGTACTTCAAAGTTTGGATAATTCATCAGTCCACAGATCTGGAGATGAACATCAGACACCCTGATAACCTGGAAAACAGGAGCAAATGGGACCATGAGGATTTCAAATTGTTACAGTACAGTTTATGTTTAGGCAATGTGCTTTTGGGAAAGTCTACAGTTGTCAGCATGTCAAGGACCAGAGTCAGATAAACGTAGGAATGACCACCATTTTAGTTTTTGTATTCCTAATCAGCCACTGTCATATTCACATCTGCTTTCCATTAAAACAAATAGGCTAAGCCATGAGGGAAAATGACATGACAATAAAAAGCATACTTGAATGTCTGTTTAATTTGTGATGTTTTTACAATAT
Source organism: Salvelinus namaycush (assembly GCF_016432855.1). Classification (NCBI taxonomy): domain Eukaryota; kingdom Metazoa; phylum Chordata; class Actinopteri; order Salmoniformes; family Salmonidae; genus Salvelinus; species Salvelinus namaycush. Next base: position 26,450,324 of record NC_052343.1, read on the forward strand.
GCAGTCTAGGTTATAATAATAGTAATTGATTACATTTCTATAGCGCCTTCCATAGAGTCTCAAAGCACTTGAAGAGCAAAAAACAAACTAGCAATATAATATTATAATCCTTATAATATCATGACAGGTCAAGCAATAGATGCCAAGTCTTTGAAAGCTGCAACTTCTGAAGATGGAAAGGGTCAATTCATGGCTTGAGCATAAGGAGCTGGTCAGAGGAAGGTCGATGATTTCATGTCATTTTGAATAAACATAATACACGTTAATTGCCAATAATTAGTGAGAGTTAAAAGTAAGGGATGAGGTAATGGGAAGAACACAACCATTGAAGAAGGAGCCTACATGTATTCCAGTCTGACTGAAAGCAGATCATTGGTGGAGGGAGAGGTCCACTTTATTTCTTTCCGGGAGGTATGATGATGCGACAGCGTAAGAATTGCGCTGTTAAGATCAGAGATTTATCTCCTGGGTATACACCTTCGTTCGAGGTGCACATACCTACGTCTCCTGATTACAAACCAAGTCATATTACTTATAGGTCTTCATGCATTCTTGAGAATCTTGACGATCTCTAAATGGAGTCAGACAGCAGTGGTCAGTACTCTGAGGTTGAGCCAGTCCAGGATTACCTGCAGCGACAGAGCGGGCGCTTCGAGTCACGCGGCCCGGGGCTCAACCTGTGGTGTGCTTTGCTCTCCGGAGCAGGGTACCGCTAAAAGGGGTGATCAGTGGGGTAGTTTTGAGTGTGGAGGTGGATCAAATGAAAATTCCTGGTGTTTGTGACGCCTGCCGTTTGTTGAGACGTAGACCTGGTGGCAATGGCGAGACTGACAATACCCTGTCAGTTTTGTTGAGCTTTGACACAGAGTTTCTACCTCATAAGGTCTGGTTAGGTTATATTGGATATTCTGCGAGGCCCTGTTTCAAACCTACTTTGGTGCTTTAAGTGCCAAAGATTCAGACACATTGCAGCAGTGTGTAGAAGGGAGATCCCATGATGTAAAAAATGTGCAGGAGGGTAGTCAGAGGGAGTGTACAACTGGCATAGAGAAAGCACTGTCTGTCAATTGTGGGGGTTCCAATGCAGCTGTGGATCTGAAGTGCCCTGTGAGAGGGAGACAGGTTGAGATTGCCAGAGTTCAAGTGGGGCAGAAAGTTTCCTATGCTGAGGCAGTGAAGAGAGTAGAGGATAGCCCAATGGTGAGTGAGTCAACTGGGAGGCCACCAGTGAGTAGGCCTGAAGAGAGAGAGCCAGAGAAGATGAGTTTTAGAAAGGTTGGATTTATTGCGTAATATGGTGGTGGTCAACTGCACTGATGGAGTGGAAAAGCCAACACCTCCTTTGGCCGCCTTTCCTTCCAGTTCTTTGCTGCCAGTGACTGGAACGAATTGCAAAAATTGCTGAAGCTGGAGACTTATATTTCCCTCACTAACTTTAAACATCAGCTATCTGAGCAGCTAACCGATCGCTGCAGCTGTACATAGTCCATCTGTAAATAGCCCACCCAATCTACCTACCTCATCCCCATATTGCTTTTATTTACTTTTCTGCTCTTTTGCACACCAGTATCTCTACTTGCACATCATCATCTGCTCAGTGTTAATCTGCTAAATTGTAATTACTTCGCTACTATGGCCTATTTATTGCCTTACCTCCTCACGCCATTTGCACACACTGTATATAGACTTTCTTTTTTCCCATTGTGTTATTGACTGTATGCTTGTTTATTCCATGGGTAACTCTGTGTTGTTGTTTGTGTCGCACTGCTTTGCTTTATCTTGGCCCGGTCACAGTTGTAAATGAGAACTTGTTCTCAACTAGCTTACCTGGTTAAATAAAGGTGAAATAAAAAAATAAAAATAATAAAAAATTCACAAAAGATAGATGGTAGTTGCAGCAGCAGAGAAATATTTGTGTGTCAGAGATTTTAGTGCAGAAGATCTACAGGAAGTTTTGAGAGAAGGGTTCCATCCGACCAGGCTGACAGCCTGCAATGCTATAGGATCGTTTAGGGCCAAAATAGTGGGATGGGCTGATGGTTTTTGGGGATAGTGTATAGTAGGGTTTGATGGTGCAATTTAAGTTTTACCCCATTCCCCATTTTTTATCAAAATGTGCAGTCCGCATTCCGACCTGCTAAGGGCAGCAATTCGCAACACAGCATCTAGTCTGCCGGAAAGCCACAGGACGAAGAAGTTGTATGCGGGGTATTGTGAGTGGTCTGTAGCTTTCTAGCTGAATGACTGGATAAATGGACAATAATGATGGGTGAGTTCATTAACTTCCAATAAAAATTGTCTCGATTCATAAACAGTTTTTAGTTGCAGATGCATTATATGGTGACCGGATATAGATTTAGAGAAGGCAACTACAAAAGACTGAACTGCTTGTTAGCATAGCTAGCTAGTCTGCCTCCCCAGCTCAGTAACTTTCGTGTTAGCAAGATTGTTTGAATAAACTCAACTTGTCCGATAAATGCAGATCCACTGTGATTACGTGCACAAAATCACTTACTTTAAAAAAGTGCATTCCCCCAGGAATTTCATTTAAAGCTACTACAGTACAATATTTCTGACTGCTAAACGTGTCTTCTCCGCGCACCGCTGTATGCTCACCTTTTGCCGATGTGACATTTGGTAGTTGTAGTTTAAATTGTTCACTAAGTGCCCCCCTATGTTAGTATGATATACAAATGGTGTAAAAGGTTTTTGATTACAATAGCTTTCATTCCAAATAACGAGTTTCAACTGTTTATTTGGATCTTCTAAGATTAGTTAAATACGTTTATTTATAAGACTACAACTACCACGAGCACTGTCGATGTCCCTGAACAGTGGTCCCTCGTTTCAAAACAATGCGACGATCACATGAAATTGAAAACACTTCCAATGCATGACCTTTGTTACAATATAAACTACTTAGGGTGATATTTTAAACAGATTGTACAGGTGAGTTTTAGTCCCAACGTGTTTAATCGGCCCTGAAACTAAAACAAGGTTCAGCATACCGTGTAGTTGGCTAGCTAGCTAGTTAGCTAACACTAGCTTGATCAGTAACAATGTAATCTTAGCTAACTCTATACAATCTCTCTCGCTTTCTTTGCCTCATCTTCACTCTGTCCTTTCTATCTCTGCCTCCTCCCCTTCTACGCTACTCCCGTTGCTTTCTTACTCTCCCTCCCTGTATGTCTCAACCCCGGTCTCTCCATCGTTCTCTCTGCCTGACCCCCGTTCCATCTCTCACGCCTGTCTCCCGCCAGGATGGAGGTGGAGGGCTGGGACTCTGGTCTGGAGGAGGAGCTGGGTGTGTCTCTGGAGGAGCTGAGTAAGTGGATTGAGGAGGAGGTGGAGAGGAGCGAGGCAGTCCGCCAGAGGAAGGCCCAGCTGGCTGAGCTCAAAGAATGGGTGGAGCAGAAAGAGAAGGAAGAGGAGGTGGTGGACAAACTCTTCAACAATGCCAACCAGTGAGTGTGTGTGGGGGGGGGGGATGATGTTTTGTTTCTTTCTTTCTCAGGTCCATAGTAGAGTGGAAGACTTTAGGGTGTGTGTGTGTGTCAGGTCTATAGAAGAATGTGAGGCCCGGCATACTGTAAAATAGGACAGGTGTGTGTGTGTGTTAACGTCTGTGTGATTCTCTCCATTGTGTGTGTGTTTCAGGTCCATAGTGGAGTGTGAGGCTCTGGTGAAGTCCACCTACAGTAAAATGGGTCTGGTCTACAAGGAGAGCTCTTCAGAGGATGAGGGTGGAGTGGGAGGGGTTCAGTCCTCTGATGTCATAGAAATTGATGATGATGATGACGATGATGATGTCATCGCTGTGGGCTTACGTATGTACTGACACTTACTCCCAGTGAGCTAAACAATATGTTTACCAAAGGAAACCTTTCCAGAGGGGCAGCTCCAGGATAAGACACAGGAGTGAATGTCTAACCTGGGTTTTTTTCACTCTTCTCTGACCTCTTCCTCTCAGTGGTTCCACCCAAGAAACCTGGGATACCTGTCCAGGATGCAATGGTGAGAAAAATAATTAGTCACACACACACACTCGTGTTAATTGAATGTGTATTAATTGACCCTGTTATCTGCAGATTTCCAGTGTTCCTCCCAGCTGGTGTTCAAGCTTGTCTCTCTCTCTCCCTTCGCTGTCTCTCTCTCTCCCTTCGCTGTCTCTCTCACGCCCCGTCTCTCTCTCTCCAGCCCTGTCTCTCTCTCTCTTCCCCATACATACATACATACATACATACATACATACATACATACATACATACATACATACATACATACATACATACAGTGGGGCAAAAAAGTATTTAGTCAGCCACCAATTGTGCAAGTTCTCCCACTTAAAAAGATGAGGCCTGTAATTTTCATCATAGGTACACTTCAACTATGACAGACAAAATGAGAAAAAAAAATCCAGAAAATCACATTGTAGGATTTTTAATGAATTTATTTGCAAATTATGGTGGAAAATAAGTATTTGGTCAATAACAAAAGTTTATCTCAATACTTTGTAATATACCCTTTGTTGGCAATGACAGAGGTCAAACGTTTTCTGTAAGTCTTCACAAGGTTTTCACACACTGTTGCTGGTATTTTGGCCCATTCCTCCATGCAGATCTCCTCTAGAGCAGTGATGTTTTGGGGCTGTTGCTGGGCAACACGGACTTTCAACTCCCTCCAAAGATTTTCTATGGGGTTGAGATCTAGAGACTGGCTAGGCCACTCCAGGACCTTGAAATGCTTCTTACGGAGCCACTCCTTCGTTGCCCGGCGGTGTGTTTGGGATCATTGTCATGCTGAAAGACCCAGCCACGTTTCATCTTCAATGCCCTTGCTGATGGAAGGAGGTTTTCACTCAAAATCTCACGATACATGGCCCCATTCATTCTTTCCTTTACACGGATCAGTCGTCCTGGTCCCTTTGCAGAAAAACAGACCCAAAGCATGATGTGTCCACCCCCATGCTTCACAGTAGGTATGGTGTTCTTTGGATGCAACTCAGCATTCTTTGTCCTCCAAACACGACGAGTTGAGTTTTTACCAAAAAGTTCTATTTTGGTTTCATCTGACCATATGACATTCTCCCAATCTTCTTCTGGATCATCCAAATGCTCTCTAGCAAACTTCAGACGGGCCTGGACATGTACTGGCTTAAGCAGGGGGACACGTCTGGCACTGCAGGATTTGAGTCCCTGGCGGCGTAGTGTGTTACTGATGGTAGGCTTTGTTACTTTGGTCCCAGCTCTCTGCAGGTCATTCACTAGGTCCCCCCGTGTGGTTCTGGGATTTTTGCTCACCGTTCTTGTGATCATTTTGACCCCAAGGGGTGAGATCTTGCGTGGAGCCCCAGATCGAGGGAGATTATCAGTGGTCTTGTATGTCTTCCATTTCCTAATAATTGCTCCCACAGTTGATTTCTTCAAACCAAGCTCCTTACCTATTGCAGATTCAGTCTTCCCAGCCTGGTGCAGGTCTACAATTTTGTTTCTGGTGTCCTTTGACAGCTCTTTGGTCTTGGCCATGGTGGAGTTTGGAGTGTGATTGTTTGAGGTTGTGGACAGGTGTCTTTTATACTGATAACAAGTTCAAACAGGTGCCATTAATACAGGTAACGAGTGGAGGACAGAGGAGCCTATTAAAGAAGAAGTTACAGGTCTGTGAGAGCCAGAAATCTTGCTTGTTTGTAGGTGACCAAATACTTATTTTCCACCATAATTTGCAAATAAATTCATTAAAAATCTGGATTTTTTTTTCTCGTTTTGTCTGTCATAGTTGAAGTGTACCTATGATGAAAATTACAGGCCTCTCTCATCTTTTTAAGTGGGAGAACTTGCACAATTGGTGGCTGACTAAATACTTTTTTGCCCCACTGTACAAACACTGGTGGTAGTTAAAATTCGGAAAGAAGTTTGAACAATATCCATATGTATGTGTTGTGTTTGAACAATATCCATATGTATGTGTTGTGTTTGAACAATATCCATATGTATGTGTTGTGTTTGAACAATATCCATATGTATGTGTTGTGTTTGAACAATATCCATATGTATGTGTTAATTGTGTTTGAACAATATCCATATGTATGTGTTAATTGTGTTTGAACAATATCCATATGTATGTGTTAATTGTGTTTGAACAATATCCATATGTATGTGTTATTTGTGTTTGAACAATATCCATATGTATGTGTTAATTGTGTTTGAACAATATCCATATGTATGTGTTAATTGTGTTTGAACAATATCCATATGTATGTGTTAATTGTGTTTGAACAATATCCATATGTATGTGTTAATTGTGTTTGAACAATATCCATATGTATGTGTTAATTGTGTTTGAACAATATCCATATGTATGTGTTAATTGTGTTTGAACAATATCCATATGTATGTGTTGTGTTTGAACAATATCCATATGTATGTGTTGTGTTTGAACAATATCCATATGTATGTGTTGTGTTTGAACAATATCCATATGTATGTGTTGTGTTTGAACAATATCCATATGTATGTGTTGTGTTTGAACAATATCCATATGTATGTGTTGTGTTTGAACAATATCCATATGTATGTGTTGTGTTTGAACAATATCCATATGTATGTGTTGTGTTTGAACAATATCCATATGTATGTGTTGTGTTTGAACAATATCCATATGTATGTGTTGTGTTTGAACAATATCCATATGTATGTGTTGTGTTTGAACAATATCCATATGTATGTGTTGTGTTTGAACAATATCCATATGTATGTGTTGTGTTTGAACAATATCCATATGTATGTGTTGTGTTTGAACAATATCCATATGTATGTGTTGTGTTTGAACAATATCCATATGTATGTGTTGTGTTTGAACAATATCCATATGTATGTGTTGTGTTTGAACAATATCCATATGTATGTGTTGTGTTTGAACAATATCCATATGTATGTGTTGTGTTTGAACAATATCCATATGTATGTGTTGTGTTTGAACAATATCCATATGTATGTGTTATTTGTTTGTGTGTGCGCGTACGTGTGTCCTGTAGTTTAAGGAGGCGTCGGCAGCTCTCCAGCGTTCCTCCCAGCAGGTGTTGAAGCTGGCCCAGACAGTGAACAAGAACTCTTCTTCCGGGCCTGCTATACAACAGCCAGGTAATGGCACCAATGTGCAATTCTATATGTCTGTGATTGATGTATACCTCCGGGTCACTAGGTGGCGTTCTCTCTTCAGTATTGCCCATGATGGCAGTGTCTTTGTGTGTGTACATACTGCACAAATGTTCACGTGCATTTTATATTTTGTGTAGGTGGCCCAGTGCCCATGCCAGCAGTGTTTGTGTCCCAGGCCACGCCCAGGAACACACCCACCCAGCCTAACCCCTCCCTGAAGGATGATGAAATCAGACTGGAGATGAGTCTTCTGGGAAAGAAACGCACCAAGACCTGGCACAGCGGAATGCTCATCGCCATCAACCCTGTCGGTGAGACACGCATACACACACCTCTCCACACACACACACCTATGCACATGGTGAAGTTTGACATTGAATGTGTGTGTTTGTAGGTAATGGTTACAGTAAGTACAAGGTGAAGTTTGAGAACAAGGGGAAGAGTCTACTGTCTGGGAACCACATAGCGTTTCACTATCACCCCACCCTGGAGAGGCTGTACGTGGGAGCCAGGGTGGTCGCCAAGTACAAGGACGGCAACCAGGTCTGGCTCTACGCTGGCATCGTGGCAGAGATGCCCAACAACAAGAACCGCATGAGGTGAGAAGCTGTGTGTGTGTGAGCATGTTTCAAATATCCTCTGTGTGTTTGGTGAAGGGTTGTGAAGATGTTTCAACCGTTGTCTATGTGTGTTTCAGGTTCCTGATCTTCTTTGACGACGGTTATGCCTCCTACGTGACCCTGCCTGAGCTCTACCCTGTCTGCAGACCAAGTAAGAACCCTCCTTTCTGTCTTCATGTCCTCTCTTTCCTTTCATAATGCTCTCTTTTCTCCTATCAATCTGGTTTTGTGATGTGACCTCAGCTTACCCTCTTCACATCTTCACTCACCATCTCTCCCCTCTTCCTCTCCCCCATTGTCTTCTCTCACCATCTTTCCCCTCTGCCTCTCCCCCATTTGTCTTCTCTCACCATCTCTCCCCTCCGCCTCTCCCACATTGTCTTCTCTCACCATCTCTCCCCTCTCCCTCTCCCCCATTGTCTTCTCTCACCATCTTTCCCCTCTGCCTCTCCCCCATTTGTCTTCTCTCACCATCTTTCCCCTCTGCCTCTCCCCCATTTGTCTTCTCTCACCATCTCTCCCCTCCGCCTCTCCCACATTGTCTTCTCTCACCAACTCTCCCCTCTCCCTCTGCCTCTCCCCCCATTGTCTTCTCTCACCATCTCTCCCATCCCCCTCTGCCTCTCCCCCATTGTCTTCTCTCACCATCTCCCCTCTTTCTCTCCCCATCATATTTTCTCCCCCAGTGAAGCGTACATGGGAGGACATAGAGGATGCATCGTGTAAAGACTTCATAGAGGAGTATATAACGTCATACCCCAACAGGCCCATGGTGCTGCTGAAGGCAGGCCAGGTCATCAAGACAGAGTGGGAGGGGACGTGGTGGAGGAGCAGAGTGGAGGAGGTGGACGGCAGCCTCGTCAAGATCCTCTTCCTGGTATGATGACATCATCACTGGGATTTGATTACCAGCTAACTTTATTTATAGTCTGATTTAACATGATGGTCGCAGCATATGTTATAAACAGGGATAGTTTAGTTTCTGGTTTTGAATCACGTTTTTACACTACTTCTGCAGACTTGACACTCAACAAAATATGAAAATAAGGTAGATAAGATAAAGCAATTAAATGACTGAAAAGTGATCTCTGTGGTAATCCATTTGTATGATTATTTTTTTCTCCTTCAGGATGACAAGCGTAGTGAGTGGATCTACCGCGGTTCAACCAGGCTGGAGCCCATGTTCAATCTGAAGACCAACTGTGCCAACACCCAGGAGAAGAAGATGGCTGGCCAGCAGAGGACACGCCCCAGCATGGGTAACACTCACTCTAGTCAATCAATCAATTAATATATCAACAAACAAACCAATCACTTAACCAATCAATCCATCTTTAATAACCCAGCGGGATCACATATTATACTGTACATGACGGAACCTTGACCTGTCCTTCATTGGATAACTTCATTGTGATGTCATTAACCATTTTCTCTCTCTCTGTAGGAGCATTGAGGACCAAGGGCCCTGTGGTCCAGTATCACAGTGGGGGGAACACCACAACCCCCGGTGGGACCCCCACTAAATCCCCCCATCCCCTCTCCCCACCCTCCTCCATCCCTCCTACACCCTCCCAGCCCAATCAGCTTGCACGAACAGAGTGAGTATGACACACACAGACACACAGTGTAAATCTTGTGACATTCCTTGAAAATGGACATCCTCTCTCCCCTCTCGCTGCTACATTTACCCCTTTTCTCCCTGATCCCCCCCCCTTCTTCCCTCCTGTTCCTCTCTCTCTCTCTCCCCCACCCTCAACAGTCCTAAGTATCAGATGGCTAAAAAGAGTACTTCTCCATACATTCCCACGCCAGGAGGCTCTCGCACTGGATTGGCCAGTAATAGCCATGCCCCTAAAGCCATGCAGCCCCAACCTTCAACTGGTTCTCCTGGAAACTCATCCAGGTGAGAGAGAGGACAGGAAATGTATGATCATAATAAAAATCATCAAATCTGCATTAATTAGTTCCCTTCTCCTACTGCTATTGAACATAATCTCTTACTAAAAAGCCACACTCACAAATATGCAGTTTTATAGGAATCTATTCGTAACTCTACTTCACTCTCGCACCCCCCCTCCAGAATGTATGTCCTTCAGACTGGCAACATCCAGACTCTCACGTCCCTACAGCCTATCCAACACCAGCAGCAGTCTCTGCCCCCTCCTCCCCAAGCCCCTCCCACTGCCCCCGCACCTGCAGTGACCCCATACACCTTCAGTAACGACCGGATTCCCCACGAGCCCTCGTACCGCGCCCCCACAGACCGCATCTTCTACCTGCCTCACACCTGCCAGCCTGCTTGTCTCAACCGTATCCGGCCCTCCAGACCAGATATGCACCGGGGCAGGAACCCCCTGCTCACCCCTCTACTGTACGAGTTCAGACGCATGACGGGGCGACGGAGAGTCAACCGCAAGGTAAATACAGAAAAAGAGCTTTGAGATGTATTTTATCTCTCAGGAAGCAGGATTTTGATTATTATAGGGGGGGCAGATTTTGGTATTTACTATCTTTCACCCCCCATCTCTCTCTCTCCCCAACCCCCCCGTCAGATGTCGTTCCATGTGATCTACAAGTCTCCTTGTGGGCTGTGTCTGCGCAGCATGGCGGAGATCCAGCGCTACCTGTTCCAGACGCGCTGTGACTTCATCTTCCTGGAGATGTTCTGCTTGGACCCCTATGTCCTGGTCGACCGGCGCTTCCAGCCCCAGAAGCCTTACTACTACATTCGAGACATCACCAACGGCCGCGAGGACATTCCCCTGTCCTGCGTCAACGAGATCGACATCACACCGCCCCCCGACGTGGCCTACAGTGAGGAGAGGGATTTCTCAATCAGTATATAGGCCTTGAGTTCCTATAGAGGCCTCAATCAAATGATTACCCATCAGAGCGCTAGGTCTTCCTGTATAGTACGGGCCAATGGGGGTGCACTAGCTACACAACACGTAAGGAAAGGGGGATACCTAGTCAGTTGTACAACTGAATCCATTCAACTGGAATGTGTCTTCCACATTTAACCCCTCTGAATCAGAGAGGTGCAGGGGGGCTGCCATAATTGGACATTCCACGTCTTCGGCGCCCGGGGAACAGTGGGTTAACTGCCTTGCTGAGGGGCAGAACGGCAGATTTTTACCTTGTCAGCTCAGGGATTCGATCTAGCAACCTTTTGGTTACTGGCCCAATGCTCTAACCACTAGGCTACCTAGAATAGGGAGTCAGTTGAGATGAAGTCATAAAACTGGAACATTAGTTCTGATTCTATGGTGAAGAATTCCTGAAGACGTCAGTGACTGATGGATGTCTGTGTGTTCCCAGGTAAGGAGCGTATCCCTGAAGATGGAGTGTTCATCAACACCAGTCCAGAGTTCCTGGTGGGCTGTGACTGTACCGACGGCTGCAGGGACAAGTCAGTACTGTGACTCTTGACCTTCCTGTGACCCCCTCATCTGGGCTCTGTCTTCTGTATGGCCTCCACTACATAGATTTCACCTGTCCAATTGTTAAATCAGGGATTAACTCATTTAGTCAATTGAAAGTGTTGAAATGGGGATTGTGTGTGTTGTGCAGGTCCAAGTGTTCGTGTCACCAACTGACCCTGCAGGCCACAGCCTGTACCCCTGGAGCACAGATCAACCACACGGCTGGATACACACAAAAGAGACTGGAGGAGTGTTTGCCCACCGGGTGAGAGACGCACACAAACAAGACACACAGCCACAAACACAGACATCCCTCTTACTAATCTCTCCCCCTCCGTCATTCCCTCTCTCAGGATTTATGAGTGTAATAAGCGTTGTAAGTGCTGCAGTCAGATGTGTACTAACCGTCTGGTGCAGCACGGTCTGCAGGTGAGGCTGCAGCTCTTTAAGACCCAGAACAAAGGCTGGGGCATCCGCTGTCTGGACGACGTGGCCAAGGGATCCTTCGTCTGTATCTACGCAGGTACGTCACTAAGTGGTGTGGTGGAGGAGGGGACAGAACGGTGTTATAGCAGGCGTTACACATGGATAACAGTATGTACCGGTATTCACATTGCATTACATGTCGGAAGTGCACTGCATAATAAGACTTGTCATAAGCATTCATAACAGCACATGGCTCCTTGTCAGTGTATATAATTGTTTAAATGCCTACAGATGAATGAATACTAACGTAGAAAGTCTTGCCCTATTTCCTTTACTTCCCTTCTTCTCTTCTCTCTCGCTCTCCTCTCCTCACATGTCAATTCAATTCAGAGCTTTAATGGCATGGGAAACATGTTTACATTGCCAAAGCAAGTGAAATAGATAATAAACAAACGTAAAATAAACAATCAAAAATGAACAGTAACATTACAGTTTCAAAGGATTAGAGACATTTGAAATATCATATTATGGTTATATACAGTGTTATAACGATGTACAAAAGGGAAAATAAATGTAAATATGGTTGTATTTACAATGGTGTTTGTTTTTCACTGGCTGCCCTTTTCTTGTGGCAACAGGTCACACATCTGGCTGCCGTGGTATTTCACCTAATAGATGCTGGAGTTTATCCACATTTGATTTGTTTTCAAATACTTTGTGGGTCTGTGTAATCTGAAGGAAATATGTGTCTCATATGGTCATACATTTGGCAGGAGGTTAGGAAGTGCAGCTCAGTTTCCACCTCATTTTGTGGGCAGTGTGCACATAGACTGTCTTCTCTTGAGAACCAGGTCTGCCTACGGCGCCCTCTCTCAATAGCAAGGCTATGTTCACTGAGTCTGTACATAGTCAAAGCTTTCCTTAATTTTTGGTCAGTCACAGTGGTAAGGTGTTCTGCCACTGTGTACTCTCTGTTTAGTGCCAAATAGCATTCAAGTTTGCTCTGTTTTTTTGTTAATTCTTTCCAATGTGTCAAGTAATGATCTTTTTGTTTTCTCATGATTTGGTTGGGTGTAATTATGTTGTTGTCCTGGGCGTTTGTGAACAGAGCCCGAAGACCAGCTTTCTTAGGGGACTCTTGTCTAAGTTAATCTCCCTGTAAGTGATGGCTTTGTTATGGAATGTTTGGGAATCGCTTTCTTTTAGCTGGTTGTAGAATTGAATGGCTCTTTTCTGGATTTTGATCATTAGCGGGTATCGGCATAATTTCGCTTCTGCATGAATTATTTGGATGAGTCTCAATTTGGTGTTTGTCCCAATTTGTGAATTCTTTGTTTGTGAGCGTACCCCAGACCTCACAACCATAAAGGGCAATGGGTTCTATAACTGATTCAAGTGTTTTTAGACGGGTCCTAATTGGGATGTTGAATTTTGTGTTCCTTTTGATGCCGTTGAAGGCCCTTCTTGCCTTCTCTCTCAGTTCGTTCACAGCTTTGTGGAAGTTACCTGTGGTGCTGATGTTTAGGCCGAGGTATGTATTGTTTTATTGTGTGCTAGAGCTACGGTGTCTAGGTGGAATTTGTCTGTGTGTTCTTGGCATCTGGACTTTTTTTGGAACAACATTTTTGTATTACTGAGATTTACTGTCAGGGCCCAGGTCAGATTCTAGTATGGTAAGGCCGGGTGCTGCAGACTGCCCTCGCCAATTCGTTGATATATATGTTGAAGAGGGTGGGGCTCAAGCTGCATCCCTGTCTCACTCCACGGCCCTGTGGAAAAATGTGTGTGTATTTTTTGCCAATATTAACTGTACACTTGTTTGTGTACATGGATTTTATAATGTTGTATGTTTTTTTCCCCCCAACACTGCTTGCCATCAATTTGTATAGCAGACCCTCATGCCAAATTGAGTCAAAAGCTTTTTTGAAATCAACAAAGCATGAGTTTTGGTTAGTGTGTGCAGGGTGAATACGTGGTCTGTCGCACAGTAATTTGGTAAAAAGCCTATTTTACGTTTGCTCAGTACATTGTTTTCATTGAAGAAATGTACGAGTCTGCTGTCAATGATATTGCCGAGGATTTTCACAAGGTTGCTGTTGACGCGTATCCCACAATAGTTATTGGGGTGAATTTTTCTCCACTTTTGTGGATTGGGGTAATGAGTCCTTGGTTCCAAATATTGGGGAAGATGCCAGAGCTGTGGATGATGTTAAAGAGTTTTAGTATAGCCACTTGGAATTCGTGGTCTGTATATTTTATCATTTCATTTAGGATACCATCAACACCACATGCCTTTTTGGGTTGGAGTGGTTTTATTTTGTCCTGTAGTTCATTCCATGTAATTGGAGAATCCAGTGGGTTCTGGTAGTGTTTAATAGCTGACTCTAAGATCTGTGGTTGATCCTGTTTTTGCTGTTTGTTCTTTGTTATAGGACCTAAAGATTGGAGAAGTGGTTGATCCATACATCTGCCTTGTGGATAGATGATGCTTTGTGGTGTTTGTTTTTGTGTTCCAGTGTTCCCAGAAGTGGTTAGATTCTATGGATTCTTCAATTACATTGATCTGATTTCTGACGTGCTGTTCCTTTTTCTGTATTGTTTTCGTGATTCACCATAGTAAAGGCGTAGACTCAGGTTTTCTAGGTCGCTATATTTTTGGTTGGACAGGTTTCTCAATTTCTTTCTTAGGTTTTTGCGTTCTTCAGCAAACCATTTGTCATTGCTTTAAATTTCTTTGGTTGTCTGCTTGAGATTTTTAGATTTCATAGGGAAGCTGAACGGTCAAATATACTGTTTCGGCTTTCTACTGTTACAGTTAAATGTTTTGTCCAGGAAGTTGTCTAAAAGGGATTGAATTTGTTGTTGTTTGGTAGGTATCGACACTACACTTTTCTATAGCATTTCGTAATATTGTGCAGTTCCTTTGGCGTTGATGCCTCATGATTGAGTTTTGCTCTGTTCAAGTATACTGTGATTTTGCTTGTGATCTAGTAGGGGTGTCAGTGGACTGACCATGAATGTTCTGAGAGACTGGATTGAGGTCAGTGATAAAGTAGTCTACAGTACTACTGCCAAGGGATGAGCTGTAGATGTTTCTACCGTAGGAGTCTCCTCGAAGCCTACCATTGAATATGTACAGACCCAGCATGCGACAGAGCTGCAGGAGTTGTGACCCATTTTTGTTGGTTGTTTTGTCATAGTTGTGTCTAGGGGGGCATATTTGGTAGGGAATACTGTCACCTCCAGGTAGGTGTTTGTCCCCCTGTGTGCTGAGTGTCAGGTTCTTGTCCAGTTCTGGCATTTAGGTCACAACAGACTAGTACATGTCCCTGGGCCTGGAAATGGTTGATCTCCCCCTCTAGGATGGAGAAGCTCTTATCGTTAAAGTATGAGGATTCTATTGGGGGATATAGGTAGCACACATGAGGACATTTTTCTATGTTGGGATAATTTCCTTATTCATTTCTGGCCAGGTGTAAGTTGTTCCTCTTTTGACTAATTTAATAGAGTGTGTTAGCTCAGCGCTATACCAAGTTAGCATTCCCCTGAGTGTCTTTCTTGTTCCACACCTGGTAGTTCAGTGGATGGGACTACCAGCTCTCTGGGCAACCAGCGGGTTTGTCTCCTCTATACCATTTTTCTTGAAGATTACAATGTCTGTATTTCCACTTTTTTTGTAGTCTGGGTTCCTGTTCTTTAGACCAAAGGCAGATGACCTCAGATCTTGTATATCCCAGGATGAGATAGTAAAACCTTTGTGTTCCATAGTGTCTAGTGTTGTTTTTGTCTCCCTCCCTCTTCTCTTCTCTCTCCTCCCTGACCTCTCTTCTCTCTCTCCTCCCTCTCTCTCTTCTCTCTCCTCCCTCCCTGTCTTCTCTCTCTCCTCTTTTCTTTCTCTTCTCTCTCCTGTCTTCTCTCTCTCCTCCCTCCCTGTCTTCTCTCTCCTCCCTCCCTCTCTTCTCTCTCACTCTCTTCTCCCTCTCCCTCTCTCCCAGGTAAGATTCTGACAGATGACTTTGCGGACAAGGAGGGTCTGGAGATGGGTGATGAGTACTTTGCTAACCTGGACCACATAGAGAGTGTGGAGAACTTCAAGGAAGGGTATGAGAGTGAGGCCCACTGTTCAGACAGTGACGGGAGCGGGGTGGACATGTCCAGGCTGAAGAACCCCCCCTCGTCCTCCCTGGCTTTGCAGAACAAGACCCTTCCCAAACCCCCCCAGAGAACCAATGCTGCCAACCCTGCTGGCAAAGGTGAGGGGTCACAGTTTAGTAGTCTAGAAAGAGTCTGGCTGTTACTTTTGACCAGAGCCAAAGTAGTGCACTATATAGGGATTATGGTGCCATTTAGGACTCGCATAGAGTTTGAAATGACACCTTTTGCCGTTTTACGACTTCCTTCTCAACATCAGCGCGGGGTGCTGGTGGCGACTCCTCTAAGGATGGGGATAGTGATGAAGAGTCGAACAACGACAAAAGTTCAGACGACACGTTTGTAAAGGACCCCTACTACAGCTCCAGCTCTGTGTGGAGGAGCTACACCACCCGTCGCCAGGCCAAGGGCGTCAAGGAAGGTGTGTGTGCACTTTACTGAACCCTCAGTTGTCACGCTGGGCCTGCAGTAGGAAGTTAAGGCCCAGTACAGTCAAATGTGATATATATATTTCCACACTGAGGTTGGTGTAAGAGCTATTTGAAAAGACAACCTGAAATGTCAGCCTGTTGTGGTGGGATGGTGTTTTGTCCTGCCTGATGACATCAGCAGGCGGTAAATTAGTTAATAAGAAAGAGTTCCAAACAGCTCTGCCAATAACAGCTAGTTATCTGTTTCCCCCTCCCCACTTGCCAGGATCAACTGGGGATCCTTAATAAATACAAATACTCCCAGACAGTCCTAGCAAGATTCATGCTGAGAAATTGCCATTTTCTATACAATTTATTCAATTTTTGACTATTTTAATGGAAAACAATCACAGTAAGATACTTAATTGTTCCCAGATATATTTGATATTGAGAAAAACGGCTGTGTTAAACCTTTTTACATGTAGCAGCGTGATGTAAAATGATATTTATTTGATCTGCCCCCCCATCCAGGGAGCCAGGACAGTAAGGATGGGATGAGTGTGTCAGTGGGGGGAAAGGAGGACAGGAAGCCGCCCCCCATGCCAGAGGAGAGTGGGAAGAGTAAAGTAGCGTCCTGGCTCACCAACCAACCCTCTACCTCCCAGGCCACCGTTAAGATGGAGGGACTGAAGATAGAGAAGAAGGTAAGGGAGGTGGGGGGGTGAGTAGCCCATATCCACCTCAGCTATTTTGTGTAGATCCTATTACATATATTAGGAGAATTCAATCAGCCTCAATCTCTTGCTTTCATTTCCTGGTGTTCTGATTGGACACCCTCTCATGTAATGATTGATTCCTTCTCATGTTTATTAATGAGTGATTTGTGTTCCGGTGCTCTGGTTGGATATTGATACACCTTCTCCTGTGTTCTCTGTTCTAGGAGCCCGGAGACCAGAAAAGGTACGTAGTGAATGATTGTGAAATGTAATTTCAACCTATTTAACTCTGGCTTGGCCCTTTTAGGCCTGTGTTGCACAATATCAAATGTACTTGGTAAAATGTGCCATATGAATAACGGTCGATAAGGTTGAGTGAGTCTAAGTGTGTGTTTTTGCGCCCTCCGCAGTCAACAATCAGTGAAGACGGAGGGAGGGAAGAGGCAGGATGTGATGACGCTGTCGGACAGTGATGACGTCCAGACCATCAGCTCTGGATCTGACGACAACAAGGAGAGAGAGAAACGCACACAGGGTGAAGATGGGGGAGGTAGGGAGAGGAGAGGATGGGGGAGGTAGGGGGAGAAGAGGAAGGCAGAAGGGAAATGCACACGGGGAGAAGATGGGGAGGTAGGGAGAGGAGAGGATGGGGGAGGTAGGGGGAGAAGAGGAAGGCAGAAGGGAAATGCACACGGGGAGAAGATGGGGGAGGTAGGGAGAGGAGAGGATGGGGGAGGTAGGGGGAGAAGAGGAAGGCAGAAGGGAAATGCACACGGGGAGAAGATGGGGGAGGTAGGGAGAGGAGAGGATGGGGAGGTAGGGGGAGAAGAGGAAGGCAGAAGGGAAATGCACACAGGGTGAAGATGGGGGAGGTAGGGAGAGGAGAGGATGGGGGAGGTAGGGGGAGAAGAGGATGGGGGAGGTAGGGGGTGAAGGGAAGGTGGAGGAAAACGTGCACCGGTTTAGGAGGAAATTGGAGGGGGGAGGAACAATGGGAGTAGGGGTTGAGGGGGGGGAGGGGAAAACAGGTGAGGAGAGGGGGAAGTTGGGGCTGTGGGTTCATAGATCTCTGTGTTTTATCAGGTATTACCAGACCTGTTCATGTGGTGCTTCTCCCTGAATTGACCCTTTCTCTTCTCCCCTTCATCCTCCTCTCCTCCCTCTCCTTGCCTCCTGTCTCAGGTGCGGTGAAGAGGCAGGTGGCTGTGAAGTCCACGCGAGGCATTGCTCTGAAGAACTCCCATGGCCTGATGGTGAAGACTGGAGGGGCTGGGATGGGGCCAGGGGGAGGCCCGGGGGGCCACGGAGGGGCACAGGGTAAGGGTGGGGACGGGGGAGACAGTGGACCTAAAAACACGCGGCAGTTCTTCGATGGCGAGGAGTCCTGCTACATCATCGACGCCAAGCTGGAGGGCAACCTGGGACGCTACCTCAACGTGAGTGTGATACGTGTGTGTCACTTTCTATTAGTCGGTAATAGCTGGCTTTTGTCTGATTTTAAAAATAAATGCATAAAAAAGCCGATAAATAAAATTACCGCCGGCCAATAGAAAAAATCCCAGTGCGAAGTTTTTGCCTATTCATTGATGGAAATACTGTTGATGGAAATACAGTTAACTGGTCATGCTTATCAGTCTATAGGTACATTTGCATAATTTAGTGGAATGTAATTGGCTCGTGTGTACAGTATATTGGTTATGTATCTTATTTATCACACGCATACAGCATACAGATACAGAGTCTTTTAGTGGAAAATCTGTCAGACAGCGGAAGAGCTGCTGCTGCAGCATCTTGTGCTGCTTTCAAGACACCTGGGAACTCGTAAAAATACACGGTCAAATCATGACGTCCGTGAACTTCAGGTCGGAAAGTCGGAGCTCTAGAAAGAGACCCGAGTTGGAATTCCATGTTGGATGACCATTCAAAAAAAAAATTCCGAGTTGGAGCTAGTTTTTTCTCCAGTTCCCATTTATCTTGAAGTCAGAGACTTCCGAGTTCCCAGTTGATTTGAACGCTGGCATCAAACAGCAACAGAAGGCATGCGTCATCAGCGCGCAACATTCCAGTTTGGAATGGAGACAATATGCATTTTGACAAAGGGAATGAAGCTCTCTCTCCTCTCTTCCCTCTCATCTCTCCCCCTTCCAGCACAGCTGCAGTGCCAACCTGTTTGTCCAGAATGTGTTTGTAGACACACACGATCTGCGTTTCCCCTGGGTAGCCTTCTTCGCCAGCAAGTCAGTGTTCTGTATTACACATGGTTACATAGACTTGGTAGAACCCTGTTACTCTGATAAACAAACATGTATTATTTGAAATGTGGTTTTGTGCTGAGCACTTGGAATGTTGACCACTGACTCATCCACTAATGTGTGTGTGTGTGTGTGTGTGTGCAGGCGTATCAGGGCGGGGACAGAGTTGACATGGGACTATAACTACGAGGTTGGCAGTGTGGAGGGAAAGGAGCTACTGTGCTGCTGTGGCTCAACAGAGTGCAGAGGAAGACTGCTATAAGAGACCACCCTCTATACCTCCATCTCATCCCTCTATTTCTTCATCTTATCTCGGAGTGCAGAGGGAGTTCTGGAAAAGACCTGTCTAACTCCGTCTCCTCTCTGTGTGTAGAAGAAGCCTGCTGTAAGGACACACTATGCTAACCTCCCTTACTATGTCATTAGAGAAGATGGGACACCTACACCCACAAGAGTCTCTGTCCACGTTTCTCTTTTGTTCCTCCCCCTCTATCTTTTTTTCTGAATTGTTTGGCTGCCTATTGCTGATGTATTGTAATTCTTTACTGTTTTGTATGTATGCCCAGTTGTCTGTATGCCCAGTTGTATTTGACTGTCTGTGAATTCAGACCAAACTGCTCTTCTCACAACTGAATAAAATCCTGTTTTCCACACATTCCACATAGTTTTTAATTATGTTTTATACAGAAGGATTTCAGTGTACCTCAGGCCTAGATATCATTTGGGCTCATTACAGCTGTAGTAGTGTTTCCCTCAGGAAAGCAGGAAGCCACTTTCATAGACACTGGAGTAGCCTGTTAGTGATGTTGGACTCAGTGTCTGTAGATGAGCCCCTATGGACTTGGGTCTTCATACATGTACACTAAGCAAAAATATGAACGCAACAATTTCAAAGATTCTACTGAGTTACAGTTCATATAAGAATCAGTCAATTGAAATAAATTCATTAGGCCATAATGAATGATTTCACATCACTGGGAATACAGATATGCATCGTTTGGTCACAGATACCTAAAAAACTAAAGGGAGGGGTATGGATCAGAAAACCAGTCAGTATCTGGTGTGACCACCATTTGCCTCATGCAGTGCGACACATCTCCTTTGCATAGAGTTGGTCAGGCTGTTGGTTGTGGAATGTTGTCCCACTCTTCAATGGCTGTGCGAAGTTGCTCGATATTAGTGGGAACTGGAACACGGTGTTGATCCAGAGCATCCCAAACATGCTCAATGGGTGACATCTCTGGTGGGTAATGCAGGCCATGGAAGAACTGGGACATTTTCAGCTGCCAGGAATTGTTCACAAATCCTTCCAATATGGGACTGTGCATTAACATGCTGAAACATGAGGTGTTGGCAGCAGATGAATGGCACGACAATGGGCCTCAGGATCTCATCACGGTATCGCTGTGGATTCAAATTGCCATCGATAAAATGCAATTGTGTTTGTTGTCTGTAGCTTATGCCTGCCCATACCATCACCCCACCGCCACCATGGGTCTCTTTGTTCACAACGTTGACATTATCAAACTGCTCGCCCACACGACGCCATTCAGTTGAAACTGGGGTTTATCAGTGAAGAGCACACTTCTCCGGCATGCCAGTGGCCATCGAAGGAGAGTATTTTCCCACTGTAGTCAGTTCAAGACCCTGGTGAGGACAATGAGCATGCACGTACTGTCAAATTCTCCAAAGTGACTTTGGAGGCAGCTTATGGTAGAGAAATGAACATTAAATGATCTGGTAACAGCACTGGTGGACATTCCTGCAGTCAGCATGCCAATTGCACACTCCCTCAACTTGACACATCTGTGGCATTGTGTTGTGTGACAAAACTGCATATTTTAGAGTGGCCTTTTATTGTCCCCAGCACAAGGTGCACCTATGTAATGATAATTCTGTTGAATCAGCTTCTTGATATGCCACACCTGTCAGGTGGATAGATTATCTTGGCAAAGGAGAAATGCTCACTAACAGGAATGTAAACAAATTTGTGCACACAATTTGAGAGAAATAATCTTATTGTGCGTATGGAAAATTTCGGGGATCTTTTATTTCAGCTCATGAAACATGGGACCAACCCTTTACATGTTGCGTTTATATTTTTGTTCAGTATAGTATATTGGTGTAAGCAGTACCTGTAACTGGGCTGTAGGCTTGGCTGATGTTGGTGATGACATTTGTGTGGACCAGGGTGGTGCCAGTATTGAATGGTCCCGCAGTTACTTAAACTAGCAAAGACACCTTTGGTCTCTGAACACCGGGGAGAAACATTTTCATTAATCTTTGAGCATTGTTGAAAAAGGTATTCTATGCTCCCATTGCGATAAAAAATAGCAGGTACTTATTTTTGCAAGACAATGTGACAGATGAGACTTTTCTGAACATCTGTTTGTTTTATCTGTGTAGGCCCAGCCCTAACTTGTGTGCTCTGTCACCTCTGGCCGCATTGCAAATGGCCCAACAAAAAACAATATGGATGTATGATCTCTGTGGTAACTTGTAACTGTTTAGGGTGAACTCTCAACACTGTATGCAAGAAGGTGTTATTGTCTTTAGGAATTCAGCTATCTACTGTACTTGGCACACCCCCCTCAGGCCATCATAAATAGATGGAACCCCCTTCCTAGAGGATGTTGGCTGGTCCGTTCTCATTGGATATCTTATTTTTATAATCTTTGGTTTTGTCTGGGGATTGGTCAACAATTGATTTTGAATATAAACAAGTCAGATATGGAATGAAAGTAATTTCTTCTTCCTCTTATCTTGTATCCGGCCCATAGATAAAGGTTGCTTGAAAATGCTCCTCTCTTTTAGGTTAGCCAATAGGCCTGTGGCCTTGCGGATCTGATTAGTTCATGCTTTGTCTTGTAAATTAACCTTAGGAACAGCATGCCTAGAATTATGCTTTGTTAATGTCAGTATTGCCTTGTAACTTAAACATTATGCCTTGTAAGTGAATCTATTAATGTTCCATACATTTGCCATAAGTATTTGCCACTCGTGATGACCATTTATTGATCTTAGTCCGCTAAACTCACAATGATGGGACCTGGTTTTACTATCAAATTAAATGGAGTCAGATGGTCAGATTTATTAAATGTAGATTGTTAAATATTATTCAGCACTACACCTGCCTTTTCTCTCTAGCTCCACCTCTCTCTCTGGCTGTCATCCTGGTTCCCATGGGGAATAAAACAAACATCAATTGACCCTTATTTCAACCAATGGAAACAAATCTCTTGTTCATAGTCAGACATACTATATGTTTGCTACCTAAATTCTCTCTCTTCAGCTCCTCCACCTCTCCCTCACTAGCTCTACCTCTGGCCCCAATGGTGGACAGTTCTGCAGCTGCTTGGGTCGAAAAACCCCATCAATAAACATTAAGGTAATCAATTCATCAGTGTAATGTTATACTGTGTATAATGCTTTTTAAAAATGCATTGCCATCAAATGTTTAGCAACAACCTGGGCAAGAATCACGAGCAAGAACATGTTTGTTACAGCAATAAAAACTCTCCATATAGGAAGAAACCTTGGGAGGAATCAGATTGGCGGAGGGAGTACTGTATATTCTGTTTGTCTGTATATTCTGTTTGTTGTCTGTATATTCTTTTTATTGTCTGTATATTCTGTTTATTGTCTGTATATTCTGTTTGTCAGTTGTCGTGGAAATTCAACACCAGGGACACTCGAAGTCAATCTTAAATGAATCAGTATTTATTGTCAGCAAGCTGGAGAGGTCACAGTCAAACTTAGATGCATAAAGTACCGGTCAGAAGTCAGCTCCGTCGGGCCAGTCCCATTTGATCTCTTAAATACTGCTTACACAGACAAGTTACATAGGCATGGTTCATAGGGTTGGTTCCTGCTTGTGTCTGGCACCGTCTCCTAACTTAACTTATAGGCCATATTCTGGGCGTTCTGACAGATAGTCCTAAGGAGGGGGTCATGTCCCCCCCCCCCCCTCATATCTTTACCAAGCAAAGGCAGGAACCAAGGATTATTTATGACACGAGACAATATGAACATTTTCAAGGCTGTCTCTTCACGTAATAACATTTTCTTCACACTGTATATTCTGTTTATTGTCTGTATATTCTGTTTATTGTCTGTATATTCTGGTTATTGTCTGTATATTCTGTTTATTCTCTGTATATTCTGTTTATTGTCTGTATATTCTGTTTATTGTCTGTATATTCTGGTTATTGTCTGTATATTCTGTTTATTGTGGCAGAACCATTTCACACAGTCGAATTCCTGTACATGCAAATGTATTTGAATAAAGGTGATTCTGGAAGGTCTGACACTGATGTGCCCGAGACAGACAGTACAGCAACACCAGCAGAGCTACAACACCCCTCATTCTGAAACAATGTCTCTTCAGAACTAATGGAGTCTACTGGATACAGTGCCTTCAGAAAGTATTCACACCTCTTGACTTTTTCCACATTTTGTTGTGTTCCAGCCTGAATAAAACACTTTTTAAATTGAGGTGTTGTCGTCACTGGCCTACACACAGTACCCCATAATGTCAAAGTGGAATTATGTTTTTTGAAATGTTACATTTTTTATTAAAAACGGAAAGCTGCAATGTCTTGAGTCAATATGTATTCAACCACTTTGTTATGGCAAACCTAAATTAGTTCAGGAGTAAATATGTACTTAACAAGTCACATACTAAGTTTCATGGACTCACTATGTGTACAATAATAGTGTTTAACATTATTTTTTAATGACTACCTCATCTCTGTACCCCACACATACAATTATCTGTAAGGTCCCTCAGTCAAGCAGTGATTTTCCAACACAATTTCAACCACAAAGACCAGGGAGGTTTTCCAATGCCTCGCAAACAAGAGCACCTATTGGTAGATGGGTAAAAAAAAATCAGACATTGAATATCCTTTTGAGCACGGTGAAGTTATTAATTACACTTTGGATGGTGTATCAATACACCCAGTCACTACAAAGATACAGGTATCCTTCCTAACTTAGTTGCTGGAGAGGAGAGAAACCGCTTAGGGATTTCACCATGAGGCCAATGGTGACTTTTTTACATTTACATTTAAGTCATTTAGCAGACGCTCTTATCCAGAGTGACTTACAAATTGGAAAGTTCATACATATTCATCCTGGTCCCCCCGTGGGAATTGAACCCTGGTCCCCCCGTGGGAATTGAACCCACAACCCTGGCGTTGCAAGCGCCATGCTCTACCAACTGAGCCAAACAGTTACAGAGTTTAATGGCTGTGAAAGGGGAAAACTTAGGATTGATCAACATTGTAGTTATTCCACAATACTAACCTAATTGATAGTGAAAAGAAGGAAGCCAGTACAAAATACAAATATTCCAAAACATGCATCCTGTTTGCAACAAGACACTAAAGTAATACTGCAAAAAAAATTGGCAAATCAACTCACTTTTTGTCCTGAATACAAAGTGTTATGTTTGGGGCAAATCCAATGCAACACATTAAGTACCACCCTACATATTTTCAAGCATAGTGGTGGCTGCTTGGAATACAGTATTTAAGGACTGGGGTGTTTTTCAGCATACAAAAGATACGGAATAGAGCTAAGCACAGGCAAAATCGTGTAGGAAAACCAGGTTCAGTCTGCTTTCCACCAGACAAAAGGAGATTAATTCACCTTTCAGCAGGACAATAACCTAAAACACAAGGACAAATATACACTGGAGTTGCTTACCAAGAAGACAGTAAATGTTCTTGAGTGGCCGAGTTACAGTTTTGTCTTAAATCTGCTAGAAAATCTACAGTATGGCAAGACCTGAAAATGGTTGTCTAGCAATGATCAACAACCAATTTGACAGAGCTTGAAGAATTTTGAAAAGAATAATGGGAAAATGTTGCACAATCCAGGTCTGAAAAGCTCTTAGAGATTTACCCAGAAACACTCACAGCTGTAATGGCTGACAAAGGTGAGTCTAATATGAACTCAGGGGGTTCAATTCTTATTTATAAATGTTAGAATTTTTCTTCCACTTTTACAGTAGAGTATTTTATGTAGATCATTGACAAAAAATGACAATTAAATCCATTTTTATCCCACTTTGTAACACAACAAAATGTGGAAAAAGTAAAGTGGGTTGAGTAATTTCTGAATGCACTGGTGTTGTTGAACCAATACGTTGGGAATTTAACAGGTGTCCTTGGTGGAACATTTTGAGTTCATATCAAAAGACTGTGTGATGTAACAGAACACAGGTAAAAGATTAGTTCATACAATGTCCTCCAAAGTTTGGGGTGTTTATAACCATGGGAGAGTCAAACCTGTTCAAGATCACTCCTTTTCACTTTAAAGATGTCACGTTCCTGACCTGTTTTCTGTTGTTTTTGTATGTGTTTAGTTGGTCAGGGCGTGAGTTGGGGTGGGCATTCTATGTTATGTGTTTCTATGTTTAGGTTCATTGGTAATTAGCCTTATATGGTTCTCAATCAGGGACAGGTGTTTGACGTTTCCTCTGATTGAGAACCATATAAAGGTAGGCTGTTCACACTGTTTGTTTGTGGGTGATTGTCTTCCGTGTCTGTGTATGTCGCACCACACGGGACTGTTTCGTTTTCGTTCGTGTTTGTGCGTTCTTCGTGTTATTATTGTAAGTTCGTAAGTTCAGGTCTGTCTACTTCGTTTATTGTTTTGTAGTTTGTTCAAGTGTTCATAGTGTTTCGTCTGGTTAAATAAATTCAATATGTCATCATACCTCGCTGCGTGTTGGTCCGATCCATGCTCCTCCTCGTCTGAGGAGGAGAACGACTTCGACAGCCGTTACAGAATCACCCACCAACAAAGGATCAAGCAGCGGGGTAACGGGCAACAGCGACAGCTACAGCAGCAGCAGCAGCAGCAGCAGCAGCAGCAGGAGAGGCTGCACTATTTGGAGAAATGGACATGGGAGGACGACCTAGACGGTAAAGGACCCTGGGCACAGCCAGGAGAATATCGCCGCCCCAAAGAAGAGCTGGAGGCAGCGAAGGCGGAGAGGCGCTATTATGAGGCGCTCGCACGGCAGAGCGGCTGGATGCCCGAGAGGCAGCCCCAAAAATTTCTTGGGGGGGGGGGGGGGGGGGGGAACACGGGGAGTGTGGCAGAGTCAGGAGTCAGACCTGAGCCAACTCCCCCTGCTTACCGAAAGGAGCCGGTGAGGGCGGAATTGGAGGTGAGTGACGCAGAGACTGTGAAGGATTTAATGGGGAAATTGGAGGAGAGAGTAATGAGGGATGTACTGGTTTGGTGCATGAGGCACGACATCCGTCCGACTGAACGTGTCGGTGAGTTGATGTCACCGGGAACAGCTCTCCATACTCGTCCTGAGGTGCGTGCTAGCCGTCTGGTTAAGACAGTGCCTACACCACGCACCAAGCCTCCTGTGCGTCTCCAGAGTCCTGTGCGTCCTGTTACTGCTCCACGCACTAACCCTATGGTGCGTGTCTCCTGCCCATTACCACCAGTGCCTACACCACGCACCAAGCCTCCTGTGCGTCTCCAGAGTCCTGTTGCTGTTTCCCACACTAGCCCTGAGATGCGTGTCCCCAGCCCGGTACCACTAGTTCCGGCACCACGCACTAGGCCTAATGTGCGTCTCCAGAGCCCTGTGCGCACTGTTCCTTCTCCCCGCACTCGCCCTGAGGTGCGTGCCCTCAGTCCGGTACCACCAGTTCCGGCACCACGCACCAGGCTTATAGTGCGCTTTGAGAAACCAGTGTGCCCTGTTCCTGCTCCCCGCACTAGCCTGAAGGTGCGTGTCCTTAGCCCGGTACCTCCAGTTCCGGCACCACGCACCAGGCCTACAGTGCGCCTCAGCCGGCCAGAGTCTGCCGTCTGCCCAGCGGCGCCTGAACTGCCCGTCTGCCCAACGGCGCCTGAACTGCCCGTCTGCCCAACAGCGCCTGAACTGCCCGTCTGCCCAACGGCGCCTGAACTGCCGTCTGCCCAACGGCGCCTGAACTGCCCGTCTGCCCAACGGCGCCTGAACTGCCCGTCTGCCCAACGCCGTCTGAACTGTCCGTCTGCCAAGCGCCGCATGAACTGCCTGTCTGTACTGAGCCTTCAAAGCCGCCCGTCTGTACTGAGCCTGCAAAGCCGCCCGTCTGTACTGAGCCTTCAAAGCCGCCCGTCTGTCATGAGCCTTCAGAGCCATCTGCCAGACAGGAGCCGCTAGAGCCGTCCACCAGACAGGAGCCGCTAGAGCCGTCCGCCAGACAGGAGCCGCTAGAGCCGTCCGCCAGACAGGAGCCGCTAGAGCCGCCAGCCAGCCATGAGCAGCAAGAGCCGCCAGCCAGCCATGAGCAGCAAGAGCCGCCAGCCAGCCATGAGCAGCCAGAGCCGCCAGCCAGTCATGAGCCGCCAGCCAGTCATGAGCTGCCCTTCAGTCATGAGCTGCCCTTCAGTCATGAGCTGCCCTCCAGTCATGAGCTGCCTTCCAGTCATGAGCTGCCCTACAGTCATGAGCTGCCCTACTGTCCTGAGCTACCTCTCTGTCCTGAGCTACCTCTCTGTCCTGAGCTACCTCTCTGTCCTGAGCTACCTCTCTGTCCTGAGCTACCTCTCTGTCCTGAGCTACCTCTCTGTCCTGAGTTGTCTATATTTAGGAGGGGCCTTGGTGAAGGTTCATGGACCATGGTCGGGGGCGAGGGTCGCCACTCAAGGGACGCTAAGGAGGGGGACAAAGACAATGGTGGAGGGGTGTCCTCGTCCTGCGCCGGAGCCGCCACCGCGGACAGATGCCCACCCAGACCCTCCCCTTGAGTTTTAGGGGTGCGCCCGGAGTTCGCACCTTGATGGGGGGGGTTCTGTCACGTTCCTGACCTGTTTTCTGTTGTTTTTGTATGTGTTTAGTTGGTCAGGGCGTGAGTTGGGGTGGGCATTCTATGTTATGTGTTTCTATGTTTAGGTTCATTGGTAATTAGCCTTATATGGTTCTCAATCAGGGACAGGTGTTTGACGTTTCCTCTGATTGAGAACCATATAAAGGTAGGCTGTTCACACTGTTTGTTTGTGGGTGATTGTCTTCCGTTCCGTGTCTGTGTATGTCGCACCACACGGGACTGTTTCGTTTTCGTTCGTGTTTGTAGTCTGTTCCTGTTCGTGCGTTCTTCGTGTTATTATTGTAAGTTCGTAAGTTCAGGTCTGTCTACTTCGTTTATTGTTTTGTAGTTTGTTCAAGTGTTCATAGTGTTTCGTCTGGTTAAATAAATTCAATATGTCATCATACCTCGCTGCGTGTTGGTCCGATCCATGCTCCTCCTCGTCTGAGGAGGAGAACGACTTCGACAGCCGTTACAAAAGATTGCTTATAGAAGTCTGTCTAATGCTGATCTACCCTACTTTAGCCTTTTTAGTAAGTGGATGGATTGGTGTAGTATGCTGACTGGCTTTATCTTGGGCCTCAATGGGATAAGCTTGTCCAGGAGGATAACCTGGAGGGACACTACGGTATTGTGTTGCTTTAAAAAGTTGATAGGTAGCCTAGGAATGAACCAATAACCTGGCAGTGGCAACAGGTTTCTCTGTGGTTCCTCTTATATAAGACTAGTTAGGCCTGAAAAGGTGGCCCCAACATGAACATTTCCAGTCCAGCTAGTTTTACAGGTGCGAGAGAATGTGTTGTGGACGTATGAACTCTGAACAAAGGGAATTGACAGTGAAACTTCAATGTCTTTCGTCACCTGTTGAACACTGAGGATCAAGACAGTGAGGTTTTCAAAGACAGAAAAACATTTAAATAATAGTAAAGGTGTACCATAACTTTAATACAGATATGACGTCAGTCCTGTCCGAGCAGCTCCAGTGCCCAGTGTGTTTGTGCGTTTTCACCGACCCGGTGAGTCTACCGTGCGACCACACCTTCTGCCGCCCCTGCATCAGCGCTCACCTGTTGCAGAGCTTAGTGAAGAGCCAGAGCCGCTGCCCAGAGTGCCGCGGCCCTTTCAGCCAGAAGGATCTCCGGGCTCACCGTGTCTTGACCAATATGGCAGATGCGGCTCGAGAGGAGGAGGAGAGCGGCCTCGCAGCGAGGGGACCAGAGGCACCGCAGGGACGCACTGTAGCCTCAGAGCTGGTGTGTCCAGAGCATGACGAGAAGTTCAAGTTGTTCTGTGAGACAGACCAGAGGTTGGTGTGTGTGATCTGTAGAGATGGAGAAAAGCACCGGGGACACACGTTCACACCTGTGAAAGAGGCAGCAAAGATCAGTAAGGTGTGTAGGTCTATGGCAGCACAGTTCTTTTTAAACCTCATAATTGTACTTATACTGCCGTGTGAACGTCTTAAATGGTAAGAGATGTTTATTATATAACTTTGTTTGCCTGTAGGTTTCCAAGT
Source organism: Salvelinus namaycush (assembly GCF_016432855.1). NCBI lineage: Eukaryota > Metazoa > Chordata > Actinopteri > Salmoniformes > Salmonidae > Salvelinus > Salvelinus namaycush. The sequence continues at coordinate 26,479,823 of NC_052343.1, forward strand.
CTATATATGTTTAATTTCCTCAATCTGTTTAAATGTTCTATACAACAGTAAGTAACTTGATAAAACTTGCAAAATCTCTATCTCTCTCTTAATTTCTCTTAATCTCTTTCTTAATCTCTCTCTTTCAATCTTGCTCTCTTTCTCTCTGTCATAAATATAATCTTTAAATCTGTAAACGCTGTTAAACCCATGCCAAAGTAGGCTACATGCCATGCATTCTCTCAGTCACAAGGAGTGTTGTGGTATGTATCTGTTCGAGAGCTCTGTTGGCTCTCTGGCCAGCATTCAATCAGATGTGCGTTGTAGACAAGGGCATTGTATACCGACAATGCACCTTTTAAAGTCAATTTCCCAGATGTTCACAGAGATCACGTTCACAATAAACGCTGCCGATGTCGCCTCAAGCGGAAAATTATCTTTAGATGTCAAAGGTGGTGCATTGTAGACTATTCTGCTCCTCAAACCAGGCTCTCTGTATGTGTGATAAATAGAAAGGCATAAGCGACATAAGCAGCCACTTAGGGCCCCCAGCCGCTAGTGGTACCCCCAACTAGGGATGTTAACCGTTAAAGCCGCCAAATACATTTGACCAGTCAAGCTTATCGGTCTATAGGTTCATTTGCATCATTTTGTGGAATTAAATTGGCTCATTTGTATTTTCGTTAGTCGTCATGCATTTTATTTATCACACATACAGAGAGCCTAGTTTGAGGAGTGGAATAGCCTACCACCTGTCAGACAGCATGAGAGTAGCTCCTCAAAAATGCCTGTAGGCTACTGGAGTGAAACCTGCTTTTGTCAGCCCCCCCAAAATAACAATTCTATATGTAATCATGTGTTAAAACTTGTGGCGATGATTAAAAAGTAGCCATTTCTATTTCTCAATCTCAACTCGTAAAGCGCGCCTCCCATTCACCATTTGGATGCATAGTCTATAGCCTGCCTACCGTTGACTATCAGCGCATCACCCACCACTTTGCAATGTGAGCTTGAGCCAGTAAAATAGTTTGAAACCTTTTTTTTATCCCTTTTTCTCCCCAATTGGTAGTTACAGTCTTGTCCCATTGCTGCAACTCCCGTACGGACACAGGAGAGGCGAAGATCGAGAGCAGTGCGTCCTCCGAAATACAACCCAGCCGAGCCGCTTCTTGACACAATGCCCGCTTAACCCAGAAGCCAGCCGCACCAATATGTCAGATGATACACTGTACACCTGGCAACCGTGTCAGCGTGCATTGCACCTGGCCCGCCACAGGAGTCGCTAGTGCACGATGGGACAAGGACATCCCTGCCGGCCAAACCCTCCCTTAACCGGGATGACACGGGCCGGCTGCAACAGAGCTTGGACTCGAACCCAGAATCTCTAGTAGCACAGCTAGCACTGCAACACAGTGCCTTAAACCACTGCACCACTCAGGAGGCCTAAAAATTGTTTGAAACCTAAACATTTGAGTAAATAATGAGGCATGTCTTACCTTGCTTCAAAGTATCCTTTGCGAAAATACATCCATAGAAACGTGGAGGCAATTATTTTATAAAGACTTCCTGATGCCATCAACCAGCCTTTCTCTCCTGTTCTATTGGTTTTCATATCAACTTTATTTTGTTGTCCAGAAGCCAAAGGCACAATCCTAGTCATATTAGCAACCCATCCTTGCAGTTGCTATTAGAGTTCCCCTCTTTCTAAGTTTCTAATGGAGATTTTCATTCGCTGTTTAGAACTGTGTTTTCCGCTAATTTCAATTTGTCAAATGTTTAAAAATGACGTTTAATTAGCTGCTTCATTACAGGAGTTGCATGTTCTATAATAGGCTATAGACTTTTTTTTTCATTATACCACCCTATTTCTCACCAATTTCATGAAATCCAATTGCAATCGAATTACGATCTTGTCTCAACTCCCCAACAGGCTCGGGAGAGGCGAAGGTCGAGTCATGCGTCCTCTGAAACATGACCCGCCAAGACGCTCTTCTTAACACCCGCTTGCTTAACCCGGAAGTCAGCTTCACCAATGTGTCAGAGGAAACACTGTTCAACTGACGACCGCAGTCAGCTTGCAGGTGCCCGGCCCGCCACAAGGAGTCGCTAGAGTGCAATGAGCCATGGAAAGCCCCCCTGGCCAAACCCTGGGATCGAACCCCAGGCTGTAGTGATGCCGCAACACTGCGATGCAGTGCCTAACATTCTGACCAGACCGCGCGCACGTGTGCGTCTGAGTGCACCATCGCACATGTTGATTTTGTCCCCCCACACCAGACGCTATCAGGACACACAGGTTGAAATATCAAAACAATTTGGGGACAGGTCAAAAAGAAATAAACATTTATAGCTTGCTGTTGCTAGCTCATTTGTTCTGGGATATAAACATTGGGTTGTTATTTTACCTGAAATGCACAAGGTCCTCTACTCCGACAATTAATCCACAGATAAAACGGTAAACCGAATTATTTTCTAGTAATCTCTTGTCACGCCCTGGGCATAGAGAGGGTTTTAGTCTCTATTTTGGTTAGGCCAGGGTGTGATTAGGGTGGGCATTCTATGTGTTATATTTCTGGCTGGGTCTTCCAGCATGACAACGACCCGAAACACACAGCCAGGGCAACTAAGGAGTGGCTCCGTAAGAAGCATCTCAAGGTCCTGGAGTGGCCTAGTCAGTCTCCAGACCTGAACCCAACGGAAAATCTTTGGAGGGAGCTGAAAGTCTGTATTGCCCAGCGACAGCCCCGAAACCTGAAGGGTCTGGAGAAGGTCTGTATGGAGGAGTGGGCCAAAATCCCTGCTGCAGTGTGTGCAAACCTGGTCAAGAACTACAGGAAACGTATGATCTCTGTAATTGCAAACAAAGGTTTCTGTACCAAATATTAAGTTCTGCTTTTCTGATGTATCAAATACTTATGTCATGCAATAAAATGCAAATTAATTACTTATACAATGTGATTTTCTGGATTTTTGTTTTAGATTCCGTCTCTCACAGTTGAAGTGTACCTATGATAAAAATTACAGACCTCTACATGCTTTTTAAGTAGGAAAACCTGCAAAATCGGCAGTGTTTCAAATACTTGTTCTCCCCACTGTATCTCTGATAGTATTTTCTGTTGGTCACGTCATTTTACTGGTTGGACATTTTCCTACCATTCGTTGACCGGTTAATGAGGGTCAGTTAGTCGGCAGAATACCGACCAGGCATGCAGGGCACGTGCCCAGGGGTCCTGACCTCCAGGGTGCCTCCATTGATATTGTTAGTCACTCTCACTCAGATATCATTAACATGGCATAAGTCACTGTAAAATGTGTAGAATTGCAGGAAATTAGCTTTAAAACGGCAAACATGTATCTCTGCCCCATTGCAAAAGGAGTAGATTACATGACATGTTTTATTTTTAAAAATTGCTTGCTTGGTAGGGGGGCATTTGATTGAATCCTGGTCTCTGTGTTGTTAGAACGTTCTGAGGGGAGCTCTGGGGTTCCTGGTGAAAGAGAACCGTGAAATGGAAGGACAACCAACAGCAGGCCTCTGAGATCATCAAGACCAAGGTGAGGGCATCTCTTTCTCTCTTACTCACACCTACACATAGTACAGAAAACATGCAACACTGCATAGAACATGTAAATTATCAACCCAACCACGCTGATAGATTTAATCTTGCCCGAAACTAACTGAATTGATCTGGCAACTGGAGGGCTGCTGGGTTCACATCCTCAAGACATTCCCTTACCGTTGTGCCTTTGGGCAAGGCCCTTAACACCACAACATACTCTCCATCCAGTGGCGTTGCACTGCAGCTTGACCCTGTGCTCGTCTCAACTGTATGTGTGATGCGTGCTGTCTTGGGGGGGGGGGGGGGGGGGGGGGGGTTGAGAACAGAGCAGAAGACACATTTCTGTTGGCTGTAACTAATGGAAAATAAAGTTGTATTGTATGTGTTATTGTATTGAATAATTTACTAATCTGTGAATGTGACTTTAGTAAAGCTTGAAGAAAGTGGTGTGTCATACAGTCAAACATTTCCATCCCATCACAGGAGGTCTAAAAGCCTGTCGGCTCACATCTCCTCCTGTTTCGAGGAGCTGCACCAGTTCCTGAGGAGGAGGGAGGAGGAGTTGAAGGAGGAGCAGGAGAGGGAAGAGAAGAAAACTGTGGCGGCCATGCTGAAGAATGATTGTGTGATAGAGAACAGGCTGGTGATTGGGAGGGAGATGGAAGTGACTCTGCAGTCTGGTCTGGAGATACCTGAGTCTGACCACTTTCTAGAGGTGAGAGGAGTCTCACAGAGTCTAGTTACTGGTTGTCTTGTGGTCTGCCTTTCATAATTAGTGATTTGATGCGTGTGTGTGTGTATGTGTGTTCACAGTGGTGGAGTGAAAGAGGCCTTCCTGTTATTGAGGGGATGAAGATGAAGGACACAGCCAAACCTAAGTGCAAAAACATTAAATATACACACATGAATACAATGACATGAGCAAATATACAGTACCAGTCAAAAGTTTGGACACACCCTACTCATTCAAGGGTTTTTCTTTATTTTTACTATTTTCTACATTATAGAATAATAGTGTAGACATGAAAACTATGTAATAACATATGGAATCATGTAGTAACCCAAAAAGTGTTAAACAAATCAAAATATATTTTATATTTGAGATTCTTCAAAGTAGCCATCCTTTGCCTTGATTACAGCTTTGCATACTCTTGCCATTCTCTCAACCAGCTTCATGAGGAATGCTTTTCCAACAGTCTTGAAGGAGTTCCCACATATGCTGAGCCCTTGTTGGCTGCTTTTCCTTCACTCTGTGGTCCAACTCATCCCAAACCATCCCAATTAGGTTGAGGTCGAGTGATTGTTTTGTTTAACACTTTTTTGGTCACTACATGATTCCATATGTGTTATTTCATAGTTTTGAAGTCTACACTATAATTCTACAATGTAGAAAATAGTCAAAATAAAGACAAACTTTTTGACAGGTACTGTATGTATAGGCCTTCTGAGAGATATGTTGTGTCTTTTAGACCAATATGGCCACCAGTGTCCCCACGATGAATTATTGCTTTGATAGGAAATGTTTGTTCCAGACAGTCTAACTCCAAAATTGTGAACTTTTTGTGGTGATTTCAACCCTGTCTGTTTCAGGTACAGGTCAAAGGTTAGAGGTCTGTCTGTGACCCCTGACTCTTTCAATCTCGGCCTCTACGAGACTCACTTGCCCTTCTGCATGTGGAAGGAGATGCTAAAGGTTGTCAAACCAGGTGAGAATGAGGACTGACTGGGGAAACCAGGTGAGAGTGAGGACTGACTGGGGAAACCAGGTGAGAGTGAGGACTGACTGGGGAAACCAGGTGAGAGTGAGGACTGACTGCGGAAACCAGCTGAGAGTTAGGACTGACTGGGGAAAACAGGTGAGAGTGAGGACTGACTGGGGAAACCAGGTGAGAGTGAGGACTGACTGGGGAAACCAGGTGAGAGTGAGGACTGACTGCGGAAACCAGGTGAGAGTGAGGACTGACTGGGGAAACCAGGTGAGAATGAGGACTGACTGGGGAAACCAGGTGAGAATGAGGACTGACTGGGGAAACCAGGTGAGAGTGAGGACTGACTGGGGAAACCAGGTGAGAGTGAGGACTGACTGCGGAAACCAGCTGAGAGTTAGGACTGACTGGGGAAACCAGGTGAGACTGAGGACAGACTGGGGAAACCAGGTGAAGGAGAGAACATGGGAAAGTGTGTGTCTCTAACTCCATCTCTCTCTCTGTCTGTTGAACTCTTCCCCTCAGTTCCTGTGCGCCTCACCCTTAGCAGCAGTGATGATTCCTATTTAAAGGTATCAGAGGGTGGGGCCAGTGTCAGGCACGCAGACCAGAAGGGCGGCTTCGGCTTCGGCTTCAAGTACTACCGTGACTACGCCGCCACCACCACCGTCGTCTCCACAGAAACCGTCCAAACAGGGCAGCACTACTGGGAAGTGGAGGTGGGGGGGAAGCTGGACTGGGGGGTGGGGCTGAAGGTGAAGGAAGATTCCGGAAAAGAGTCTGTCCTGTCTCCAGAGAGGGAGATAATGTTGCACCTGAAGCCTGAGAAGGGCCTGGTGTTCAGCCATGATGGTGTGGAGACGCCCCTGATGGCTGCTGGTGGTGACCCAGGTACTCAGGCTGAGGCCCAGGCCGGGCCTCGTAGGGTGGGGCTGTACCTAGACTGTGACAGGGAGAGGGTGTCCTTCTATGATGCAGACAGCATGGTTCTCCTCCACTCCTCATGGTGCAGCTTCATCTCCCCGTGTTCCTTATGCCTCTACCCCGGGCCGTACATGGAGGGCCGCAACACTAACCCACTGACTGTCTGTTCGTTCTGACCCAGCTTGCAACTGGTTGCAATGACGTCTTCATGACATCTTTCATTATGTCATGTCAGGTTTTATTTTATAACCTCATCATGAAAAATTGCTGTAGCTGATTGGCCCTTACAATTTCTATGGTGCATTACATTTCTTGTTGATGTTGGGTATTTGAGGAACTATTTACTAGAGTGATCAAATTATGAATTTTGACTTAATACTTTTCTTAAGGTATATTGTTGACGTTGAAAGCATATTCTGTTAAGACTTGGTTTGTAGTGTCCTTTTTGTAATATTACTATGGTGACGGCAGGGTTATGCTTTGTGGACATAATGTCACTGTACAATATCCAAGAAAAAGGTAATTCATATAAAATATTCCATTGAAAAAAATCAGCACAGTTGGTTGAGAAGGTTTGAATCGTAAACAATTTCACCAGTTGTTTGAAGTTGGTTTTTCAGTCTATTTTCAAATATAAACGTTCACTTAAAACATATTTTATTTAAATGTATACTGTACTAGGCGGAGTCGACTTCTTGCAAATCTAGACAGCCAGTACATCTCTGTTACCAAGCCAGGAACTTAATTGGTTCCTCTCAATGGTGTAGTCATGGCCCTGCCTGATACTAGAACCTTTGTGGGATAGGACTGTTCCTTTTCACTCCATCTGACCTGACCTCGAGCCAAATAACTCGCTCCTCCCTAAATCCACCACTGTCCTACCTTATCAGTGACTGAAACCATTAGGAGCCATGAGTTGTACTGACAGAATGTCAACTTTCTGCACTCCCCCTTGTCTCACTCAGTTAACTTTCCATACACCTAGTTCTTATCCACCCTCCATTGACCTCAACATATACATTCCTTATACATGTACAGTAATCAATTAGTTCTAGTCTGGTAACGTGAATAAGTATATTTCAAAATAGAATCCAACAGTCCCTCCTTTTTGAATAGTAACTCCATACTGTTCAACATGATATAAACTTTGAAATTACTTATCAATTAACAGAAAATAAAACGCGATTAACATTCTCAGTTGATTTGTATGTTTACACCTCCAAGATTTATGGCCTCTGACTTATAATCACACTATGCACACTCTTATTCCCCATCCTATTGTACAACTGATAATGACATTTCAGCTGGAGCTTTTGACTTTCTCCATTTCAGCTGGAGCTTTTGACTTTCTCCATTTCAGCTGGAGCTTTTGACTTTCTCCATTTCAGCTGGAGCTTTTGACTTTCTCCATTTCAGCTGGAGCTTTTGACTTTCTCTTCCTCCTTCGGATTCCTAAGAGAGTGATAGCAAAACACTTGAAAAGCAAAAGAAAACACAAAATATGACAAGTATTAGTAATGCGTTAAGCTATGCATAATCAAATATGGCAAAAGCCAAAGTTTGATAACATGACGATTCCCACTCTCCCTTATCCTGACTCTATACCTTTGGGATACTATTCTGCTGGGGTCGACAAAAATGAAGGCTCTAAACACATCCTCATGCTTGTATCCAGACTTCCCCTGTCAGGCTGTAGGTTACTAGGAAGTATTCCCACTTTGGTACTACTCCACACATCTCCCGGTCTTCTTATCAGTAGGCAGTATACATTCTTGCACCTTTCCTCAGTCTATTGTTAAATCTCCGGACTCACACACAAAGAGCTATTTGAGAATTATGGACCCATTCATACTCAAGTGAACATCATGATGCAAAACACAGAGAATACAATAATATAAACCAGTGAAGCTATCAGACAGTGTTATAGGGCAATAGTTCACAATCTATAGTATTATCTCTATCATATGACTCCTATCTCACCCTTATGGAAACGTTCTGTCTCAGAGACAGTCCCCCTATGTACTTTGCCTCCGGCCACAAATACATTTGCATATAGATCCTTCCATCTAACCCATAACACATGAATCACTACTGCTAGGCCACTTATATAGTTATAAACATACTAAAACATGCTCAAGTCAATTAGTCAGTTTCCTACAATACAAAATATAACATAAAAAAAAGAATATTCTCATTTTTTTTTTTTTTTTTTACCAAGTGGTACATTGTTTGAAGTTGAATCTAAACTTTCACTTATAACATATTTTATTTTAAATATTCACATACTGTACTTCTTCATTAATCAAGCCCATAAAGTCAATACAACAGAACAAGTGAATCATTTGGTATATCATGTTTAATGACAGGTTGTTTGAACAACATTTTGGGTTTCTTTGAACCCTCATACTTCAGATTTCATTACAGTTGTATAATGATGTTCCCCTCACATTGGGAAGAGCAGAAAGCCATTGAAGTTGGTGTGCTTATCGCTATTATCAGCATGGAGGCGCATGTAGACAAGTCCCCCTCATCCAGCTCTAGAGTCATTGCAATGGAAACATAATGATTATACCCATGATTATTGCGCTGATGTGAAAACATTATTCCCAGGTCATTCTTGAACAACTCTGCGCCCAGAAATGCTGTTGAACAGTCATCCATGCCAGAGAATCTGAAGTAGTAGACCCCTTTCACTGGTGCAGTGAAGACACCTGCATCAGAGGAAAAACAGAGAGAGATCAACACTATCAGTCTCTCATAGACACTGGAGCCGCCTGCTAGTGATGTTAGACTCAGTGTCTGTAGCTGTTCCCTATGGACATGTGTGTTCATACAGTTGAAGTCGGAAGTTTACATACACTTAGGTTGGAGTCATTAAAACTCGTTTTTCAACCACTCCACAAATTTCTTGTTAACAAACTATAGTTTTGGCAAGTCGGTTAGGACATCTACTTTGTGTAAAAAAAAAAAAAAATGTAACAGTATAACTTTACGGCGTCCCCTCGCCCTGACACGGGCGCGAACCAGGGACCCTCTGCACACATCAACAACAGTCACCCACGAAGCGTCGTTACCCATCGCTCCACAAAAGCCACGGCCCTTGCAGAGCAAGGTGCAACACTACTTCTAGGTTTCAGAGCAAGTGACGTAACTGATTGAAACGCTAGTAGCGCGTACCCGCTATCTAGCTAGCCATTTCACAGCCTACCTTCAAACTCAGTGCCTCTTTGCTTGACATCATGGGCAAATCAAAAGAAATCAGCCAAGACCTCAGGAAAAAAATAGTAGACCTCCACAAGTCTGGTTCATCCTTGGGAGCAATTTCCAAACGCCTGAAGGTACCACGTTCATCTGTACAAACAATAGTACGCAAGTATTAACACCATGGGAACCACACAGTTGTCATACCGCTCAGGAAGGAGACGCGTTCTGTCTCTTAGAGATGAACGTACTTTGGTGCGAAAAGTGCAAATCCATCCCAGAACAACAGCAAAGGACCTTGTGAAGATGCTGGAGGAAACAGGTACAAAAGTATCTATATCCACAGTAAAACGAGTCCTATATTGACATAACCTGAAAGGCCGCTCAGCAAGGAAGAAGCCACTGCTCCAAAACCGCCATAAAAAAGCCAGACTACAGTTTGCAACTGCACATGGGGACAAAGATCGTACTTTTTGGAGAAATGTCCTCTGGTCTGATGAAACAAAAATAGAACTGTTTGGCCATAATGACCATCGTTATGTCTGGAGGAAAAAGGGGGAGGCTTGCAAGCCGAAGAACACCATCCCAACCGTGAAGCACGGGGGTGGCAGCATCATGTTGTGGGGGTGCTTTGCTGCAGGAGGGACTGGTGCACTTCACAAAATAGATGGCGTCATGAGGAGGGAAATTATGTGGATATATTGAAGCAACATCTCAAGACATCAGTCAGGAAGTTAAAGCTTGGTCGCAAATGGGTCTTCCAAATGGACAATGACCCCAAGCATACAGTGGGCTCCAAAATTACTGGTACCCCTGACTGGCAATGCACAAACAATACTTAAAAAAATATTAACAATATAATTATAGAGATAAACCCAAAATACCAACATGTGAGAAATACTGTACTTTATTAATGTTCCAATGGAACCCACCAAAATCATTCAATTATTTAATACAAGGTTTCATAATTATTGGCACTCCTCATTAGTACTTAGTGCAACCACCTCTGGCAAGGATAACAGCATGGAGTCTTTTCCTGTAATGTTTGACAAGGTTAATGAACACATTTGGAGGGATTTTAGACCATTCCTCTATGCAGATCCTTTCAAGATCCTTCACATTCTTGGGTTTGCGCTTATCAACTGCCCTCTTCCACTCAGCCCACAGGTTTTCAATTGGATTGAGGTCCGGAAACTGAGATGGCCATGGCAGAACATTGATTTTGTTGTCACAGAACCATTTCTGTGTGGATCTTGAGGTATGTTTCGGGTCATTGTCTTGTTGGAAAGTCCACCTACGGCCAAGTCCCAGCCTTCTGGCAGAGGCAACCAGATTGTCAGCCAAAATTGCCTGATACTTGGGTAGAATTCATTATGCCATCAATCTTAACCAGTGCACCTGGACCTCTGGAATCAAAACAGCCCCAAAACATCACTGACCCCCCTTCATATTTCACCGTGGGTATGAGGTGCCTCTCCTTGTATGCATCTCTGTTTCACCGTGGGTATGAGGTGCCTCTCCTTGTATGCATCTCTGTTTTACCGTGAGTATGAGGTGCCTCTCCTTGTATGCATCTCTGTTTCACCGTGGGTATGAGGTACCTCTCCTTGTATGCATCTCTGTTTCACCGTGGGTATGAGGTACCTCTCCTTGTATGCATCTCTGTTTCACCGTGGGTATGAGGTGTCTCTCCTTGTATACATCTCTGTTTCGACGCCAAACATGCCGATGCTGTATCTGACCAAAACGTTCAATTTTGGTCTCATCTGACCAGAGCACCTTCTTCCAATCATAATTTAAATGACGTTTGGCAAACTCCAAGCGCTTGCGTCTGTGTCTTGGGGTCAGAAAGGGCTTTCTTCTGGCAACCCTTCCAAAGAGCCTGTGGATGTGGAGGTGGCATCTGATGATGCTTTTTGAAACCTGGTGACCCCAAGACGCCACCAAGGCCTGCAATTCTTTCACAGTGATTCTTGGGGATTTTGCTGCTTCTCTCACCATCCTCCTCCCTATCCTGGGGGGCAAAATGCATTTGCGTCCTCTACCCGTGAGGTTTTCGACTGTTACATATCTTTTGAATTTTCTAATAATGGCCCTGACAGTGCCCTAATTGCCCTGGCAATCGTTTGTGGATCTTCTTGTAGCCATTGCCAGATTTATGAAGGTCTATGACCATCTGTCTCTTTTGAACTGCTAGTTCTTTTGTTTTCTTCATGGTGTTGGATGACAAAGGGATATTGCATGTGTGTTACCTCATTTTTATACCCTAGTGAAACAGGACGTGATGTAATGGCTCAATATAGTTCCTTAAGACTTAGATAAACTTAAATAAGTGGAATTTAATTCGTGGTTTAATTTTGGTAGATGTTATTTACAATAATCTTTAAGGGTGCCATTAATTGTGAAACCTTGATTTGGAGGACATTGATTTTTAATTAAATCAATACATTATTTTGGTGGGTTCCATTGAAACATTAATAAAGTACAGTATTTCTCACATGTTGGTATTTTGAGTTTATCTCTATAATTATATTGTTTATATTTGTTAAGCATTGTTTGTGCATTGTCAGTCAGGGGTGCCAGTAATTTTGGACCCAACTGTACTTCCAAAGTTGTGGCAAAATGGCTTAAGGACAACAAAGTCAAGGTATTGGAGTGGCCATCAAAAAGCCCTGACCTCAGTCCTATAGAAAATGTGTGGGCAGAACTGAAAAAGCACGTGCGAGCAAGGAGGCCTACAAACCTGACTCAGTTACACCAGCTCTGTCAGGAGGAATGGGCCAAAATTCACCCAACTTATTGTGGGAAGCTTGTGGAAGGCTACCCGAAACGTTTGACCCAAGTTAACCTGTTTGGGCTGCAGGGGCAGTATTGAGTAGCCTGGATAAAAGGTGCCCATTTCAAACGGCCTGGTACTCAATTATTGCTCGTACAATATGCATATTATTATTACTATTGGATAGAAAACACTCTCTAGTTTCTAAAACCGTTTGAATTATATCTGTGAGTAAAACAGAACTCATTTTGCAGCAAACTTCCTGACAGGAAGTGGAAAATCTGAAATCGATGCTCTCTTCTAGGTCCTGCCTATAAATGGGCATGATACGTATTAGTATACATGCACGTCATACACCTTCCCCTGGATGTCAAGAGGCAGTGAGAGAAGAAATGGAGTGTTTATCTTGGTCTGAGATGGAATAAATCCTCTTGGAATGACGTGTCACCCATTTCCTGTTTTCAGGAAGGCGCAAGGAGGAACCGGGGATTGCCTTTTGAAAAGCTGTCGTTATAGGCGACTACTATCTCCGGCTTTGATTTTATTTGATACATGTGACAATATCATCGTAAAGTAAGTTTTTTCAATATAGTTTTATTAGATTTTTGAAATTTATTCGGGACGTTAGGCGTGTTGCGTTGTGTGCCTTTGTTCAGAAAGGAGAGCTTCGCGCCACTTGGCTAGTGCGCTTGCTAATTCAAGAGGGAAAAAGGACGTTCTAAATCCAAACAACGATTGTTCTTGACAAAGGACACCTTGTACAACATTCTGATGGAAGATCAGCAAAAGTAGGACCCATTTTATGATGCTATTTCATATATCTGTCGAACTGTGTACTATTAGTTTTGCGCCCAGGTTTTGGGCACTCGGTCGCCATAACGTAAGCCTTATGTCGTAATGAAGTTATTTTTAGAATTCTAACACGGCGATTGCATTAAGAACTAGCGTATCTATCATTTCCTATACAACATGTATTTTTTAGTTATGTTTATGAATAGCTATTTGGTCAGAATATGTGTGTCAGAAAAAGTGTCAGAAAAAAATCCGGACGTTGTGGGAAAAAGTAGCTACGTTAGCACAATGTATAACCACTGATTTCAGCTCTAAATATGCACATTTTCGAACAAAACATAAGTGTATCTATAACCTGATCTTATAGGACTGTCATCTGATGAAGCATATCAAGGTTAGTCAAAAATTATATATCTTTTACTGGTTTGTTACGATCGCTAACTTTTGCTGCTGGGAAATGGCTTGTGTTTCTTGCTATTGTGGTAAGCTAATATAACGCTATATTGTGTTTTCGCTGTAAAACACTTAATAAATCGGAAATATTGTCTGGAATCACAAGATGCCTGTCTTTCATTTGCTGTACACTATGTATTTTTCAGAAATGTTTTATGATGAGTATTTAGGTATTTGACGTTGGTGTCTGTAATTATTCTGTCTGCTTTCGGTGCAATTTCTGATTGTAGCTGCAATGTAAACTATGATTTATACCTGAAATATGCACATTTTTCGAACAAAACATAGATTTATTGAATAACATGTTATAAGACTGTCATCTGATGAAGTTGTTTGTTGGTTAGTTTGGTTGGTTCTTGGTTAGTTAGGTTGGCTTTGTGCATGCTACCTGTGCTGTGAAAAATGTCTGTCCTTTTTTGTATTTGGTGGTGAGCTAACATAAATATACGTGCTGTTTTCGCTGTAAAACATTTTAAAAATCGGACATGTTGGCTGGATTCACAAGATGTGTACCTTTCATTTGCTGTATTGGACTTGTTAATGTGTGAAAGTTAAATATTTCTAAAAAATATATTCTGAATTTCGCGCCCTGCACTTGAAGTGGCTGTTGTCATATTGTGGCCGGCCTCGGGCTTGCAGCCAGAAGAAGTTAACCTGGACATCCGCCTCATCCCTGTTCTGACCGAACATTTTAAAGTGTTTGCTATCGGCCTTAAGCCAGCACCTAAGGTTTCTTATTACATTCACGGTCCTTCAATTATCGACAACCCTAACCGTACCCCTATTTTTCATGGTCCTTCGAGCCGGATCCAGTAACTGCTACAGCCCAAGGATGCCAGTTAACAGAGAATATCCTCCACAAGATATCCACAAGACAATTACGGGGATGTCTACGAGTCAAGGCACAGACTACCACACACATCCACATACCACTCCTACAAGGGAGAGCAGCTAGAGGGTTTTCTTGAGCACTTGAGACGGGATATACTGCAGTCAAAGTGGCCTTTTTCCCCTTCAACAACTCATCACCGGTCCAAGTCACCACCCAGGCTGATCAGCAGAATAGAGGACAGAGCCTCAGCTTTTTCATTGGTTGCTAATTCACCGGGTTCCCACCTCAGGCTAACCTCGACCAGAGATCGCCAAGATCAGCGTCGAACCGCGGCCAGAGCGCCTCAGGATCAGCATTGAACCTTGACCAGAGATCACCGGGATCAGCGTCAACCTGAGCGTGGATCGCCAGGAACAACCGGAAAGATCTTACTGCATTTACACAGCCATGGTGACGAGATTGATGAGCTCATTGAAGCAGTACGGAAGATGGAAGGTTCCTACAGTCCATGCAACCACAGTCGCCAGTACTTACCTGATGAACACTGCCAGTCCTTCAACAGTTCTCTCCTCTTACAACTGAAATACATCTTAGAGGGGGAGAACAGGGACCTGTGCAACCAAGCTACCCAAGAAGTTGATGACATCATCTCAGAGATCGTCATGCAACAGATACTACACCAGAAGTGCCAGAATGAGGTTCTGTGGCGCCAGTGCGACCAGCTCATTGATTCCAGACGTCAGAAGATGCTCGAGACGCAAATGCCGTTCCACATCAGCTTCAACATTAGCCATGGTCTTGGTGTGGAGATCCAGCCGACAACAACTCCTGTACCTGGGGCTTCTCCTGTCGCCGATGGGGTGGCCTCGCCATCTGCAGTCCGGAGACCCTCATCGAGCTCTGCTGCTGCGGACCTATGGTCTTTAATTCTGAGAGCTTCGTCGAGACCTACGAACGAACCTCCACCATCTGCCGTGCTGAGACCATCATCGAGCTCTGCTGCTGTGGCCCAACCTCCTGATCCGGGGCCCTCACCTGGTCACTCTGCCTGGGGCCCGACCTGTCCAATGGCCACCGCCAGTTGCTGCTTCGTGACTCCAGCAGCCTAAGTATCCATTCCCAGGGTCCTCGTCGATCTCTGCTGCTGCAGCACTGCGGTCTCCAGTCCTGAGACCCTATTCGAGCTCTGCCGCTGTGGCCCTGCGGTCTCCAATATTCATCTTGCCAGGGGTCAATAGGACTCCTGCTCCTCACCTGGAAGTCTTACAGCCCTCACCATTGAGGTACTCCTTTTGCCTGTTCCTGGGCAGAGGGGGCAGCCGTCACCGGATCCACCACTGCATCTTGTTGGTTCCCCTCTTCCAGAACTGCTTCACAGCCTGCACTGGCTCCCACAGGATCATTCTCCCTGGTCTGGTAACTTCAAGCACCTTTGTGACGGGGAGGCCAGGTGCACCAAAAGACAGCCTTCTGTTGGACCAGTCACCCGTCTGGTCTACATTTCTGCTTCTCTGGATGACCACAAGTATTCACGTCATTCCTCTCAGTGACTGTCTGCCCTTGCTGCCCTTTTTTGTCGATTTCAAATCTGTACAACACATTTGGTGGCGGCTGTTAAAACGGCCAGCTTCAGTCAGCTGATTCTATCCATCCTTTATGGTTAGTTCTAGACGGGCAGCTTAGTCTCCTATTCAGAGGACCCCCACTTTTGTTAGTGTCTTATTGGTCAAGGTCATGCCAAATACTTATCACCACATCTCATTCAGCCTTGAATGTGTTGTCAACAAAATTTGTGGTGGGGGGTTGGGTGAGGTAGCCTGGTGGAACAAGTCAGATACATGTATACCGCTCCCCAATAACACAACTACCCTCCTCCCTGGTAACTTTTGACAATTTGACCCCTAATGCTACATGATTGATTTGAGCAAGTTCATTGTGTGTGTGAGAGAGAAAATGTCTCACTTATTTAAATGATGTCCATCACCCATACTTTGGAATCCAGGAGCTAGGTGAATTCCTCTGACATCTCAAGGTATGATGTGTAGGTGTTGGGGATCTCCGAAACACATCCGTAGGTGTGTGATTGGGGGCTTCTCACAAAGTCCTTCTTGGGCTCAACGAAGTGGACGTTAATGGCTGAAGACACAAGGACATCTGCATGACTCTAAGGAGGAGGGAAGTTCCTATAAGAAAGTAAGACAGAATCAGAACAAAGCAACACTAAATTACATTTGCATTTAACCTCCATAGAAGCAATATCAAACAAACACACGCTAGGAGGTGGGCTGCTTAATTATCATTGTTCAACATTGATCTTTCCTGTGAAAAATCAGAGAAATTGCTTTAGGCGATCGGTTGAGCAGTTGCATATGTACTTCTTTAAAAAGTCCATGATCATTTGTTCCCTCTTGATTAAGGTATTGTGTTTAACAGCTGCAGCAACTCTCTTGCTTGTTGGTGTGAGGCTCCCCAGCACCTCGTCCAGCCTGCCATGTTATCCAAGGACCATCACTTTTGCAACAATTTCCCACGAGTTCTTCATGTGCCTTGTCATGGGAATTTTTATTGTGGTCCCACTTGTGCACTTCCTCATTAATGTTTCCCAGTATCCACTTAAGGCATCCTTCAGCACTCCACCATGGTCCTCACCTTTCTCTGTGGTCCCGTTGGGTAGAACCATTTCTATCTAGTCTTGTACAGTAACACTCCCATCTTGAAAGGCAGCATTCAGGTCTTGGGACACATTTCCACTAAAATGTTGATTCTGGGTATTCTTGGTGGGGGTGGGATGGGCCTCTTGGAGTTGAAAATAACATCTCAATGTCAATTGGAAGCATATCATCAAGCAAAGCACTGTCTTCATCATCTATAAAAGCATATCCCACTTGAATTTCTTCGTCCATTGATACTGATGCACCCGGTATTTCATCACTCAAACCTGATATTTCATCCATTGGTTGTGAGTGGGTACCAAGAGGCTCCTTCCTGTCTGTTGCCTGCCTTGACACGTAGACATCTCATCTTCCTGGCCAGGTGAGTGGAGGGAGTGGTAAGCTTGAAGGCCGATGGGATTGTCCTCTGATTCCAGGCTTTCTTTGCGGCGGATGGTAATGTCCCCTGTGCTGATTTCCTCCAATTCTAGGCTTTCGTCGTCAGATGAGGAAACATTGACGATTCTGTTGTACTTAGTTGTGATATTCTTGTCTGTGGAGATAGAGGCAGCTGCCTTGAGAGTTTCATCTGCAGCATGATGCTGTTTTTGCTGGAAAGATATAGTCTTAACATTTTTACTTTTCTGAGGTCGTATTGTTTGACCAATGAAGTAGATGGGTCTAGCTCTTCCTCAGTAAAGTCTTGCATGGTGAATTCAAAATAATTGACATGTCTTAGTTTGCTTTTTCCATTTGAAAATTAAAGAGCCTTACTGACCTCCAACAGCTCTGCCATAGTAACAGTCTTTGGTGCCTTTAATTGTTTTGTCCCACCATCTTTTTTCTCTCTGACTTGGCAGAATGAGCCGACTCCAACTTGTTCCAGCCACCCAACTTGGAAAGAACGTTCTGTTTTCTTAGCGTTGGAGTTTCCACAAAGTTTTGAAGACTTCTCATTACTTTTCTTTCTGTGTTTTAATTTTTCCATAAGCTTCTCTGCAGCTTTGGACACACTGGATCCCTGGAGAGCGGCCACTTCTCTTTTGCCTTACGGCAATACGATCACCAAATCTGGGCACGTATTTTGCGAGTTCGGCATCTGTCATGCCCTGGACGGCACTGCAGTCAGTCTGAAAACAAAGGAGGAAAAGAGTTACAACTTTGAGCAAGTAATTCGATTGGATGGATGAATAAATTAGGATTGAATACATAGATATCTTAATTATAGCAAGAATTCTGAATTGAAACAATAACAAAGCGTCCAGCCCACCTGTTTTGGTAAAAAGCTGAGGAATAGGCCTGGAGAAATGTACCACTTTCAAATTCATACACAGCTATGGATGCAAGGACTGACCATCCATGACATCAAAATTAACGCTTCGAACACACCGACTGTGTTTTTGCGTTTTGATACACCAGAAGTACATTAATTTCCAATGGAATGCTGCGTTTGCCTTGCAACATAGTGTTGCAGAGGCAGTTGCAGTGCGTTCTGTGTGGTGCATACGTTCGATAAATCAAATTATATGCGTTGACTTGACAGAAAGTAGCAAAATGTGAATGTTGGATTTTTGTTGCACACATATCCAGTAACAAAATGTGGGATTACATAATAAAAACCGTTTAATTACATAATTTCTTTACATTTTTTATTCATTTATTTGCCAAGTATATTATTTATTCGATGACATCCACAAATTAATTGTGAGCCTATAATATAATTTCCTCCAAAATGCAGTTTTGGAGTGAAATGCAATAATAAATAGTCAAGATAGCAGAGTAGGCTCTTTCAACAATGAGACCAACGTTGAGGAAGGTGGTCTTGATCGCGCTGTTGGGTCGGGATCAGGCCCGCCGAAAGCGCAGGTCTGTGTGGGTCCAAAGATGGTTAAAGTCCCGAACGCATGCAGGGGAGATCCACCGTCTCATTCAAGAGCTTCGACTGTTTGGAGAGGAATTCCGAAGTTACTTTCGTCTGGACCGAAGCCAGTTCGATCACCTGCTCCAGATGGTTGGAGCCAGGATCGCCCGGATGGATACCAACAACCGGGAGTCCAACAGCCCAGTTGAACGCCTGGCGATTTACTGGAGGGTAAGCTACATTCTAGTACATTTAAAGCCTTTGATACCATAATTGATTGATATTTGATACATTGTTTTTATGTGCAACCTAGCTAGCATAAGGGCTCTCTAGTTAATAGTCCATATTAAAGAATGTTCATTAGGACTATAACTTTTCCCAAAGTTGGTTTATAATCCTTTTTTAATTATGCAATGTTACCAAATGAAAAGAAAGTTGAGGTGCCTTCTGCTCTGATGAAGGTAGGCTAGTCTTCTCCAGGACCCATTGTTGTTCAAGACAGTTACAGTCAATCATTACATTCTTATTGGACTCACATACACTCTGTGGGGTTTTGCAAAGCTTAGCGTGCTAAAATAACTATAAACTAGAAGGATTTTGCATTAATTAAAGTTTAAGCTACTGACTCATGTAAGCCTGACATTTGTCTTTGTTCTCAGGATTAACAGTTCTCATAGCCTAACCATGAGGCCACAGCCTGAAATATGTGTGTGTATGCAACAATGTACAAGAACTTAAGATATGAACAAAAATGTGAAATGTGTGTGTGTTGAGAAGGGCACTGCCCCGTGTGACCGAAACTGTGCTAATCTTAGAGAGGCACATGAGGGGTTTAGAAGAAGGGGGGTGAATCAGGAGAATGCTGACTGTGGTGTACAATAGACAATAACAGGAAATTATACACACGAAGATCATCTCTGCACCCGAAGACAAGTCGTCACATGCGCTAAGGGGCTGGACTAGCTTAAGCGCCAACACCAACGATAGGCCAGTGAGTTTAAACCATGCTGTGCCTCTATTCTAACAGGCCTGTACAGAATCAGGAACTACCTCTGTTGGAGTATAAAAGGGGAAGGGGGTAGGGTGTTGGCCGTCTTCTCTGTTTTCATCCTGCGTGATGTTACAGTGAACCCGTATATACGGAAACTGCATTTGCCATTTATTAACTCTTGAATTAAACAATTATTTTAACCAAGTTCAGGTGTGCTATTGTTCCTATCTCAGTTGAACCTTCGCAGCCTTAACAATTGGTGACCCCGGACGTGATCTGAGGGAACTTCGCTGGACAAGGCGCCAGCCTTTGGCCGAGACTGTCGCCAGACGGGGTCCTCTCACAAAAAGACCGGTCTACTAAAAAAGGTAAGCAGATGCCTATTGTCTAAACTAAAAGTCTGCACATTGGCGTTAACCAAATTTATTTTGTGAGAAAACCTAACTGGTGTAAGTTAATAAATTATCGAACAATATGTTCATTTAATTGAAGTAAGGTTAAAACAAACTACGTATTATTTAATGGCGAATGCATTTTCAGTTGGCCAACAGAATAACAATGGAATGACTGTATGTGTCTGAAGTGAAATTAAAAGCCTGATTGTGTGTATGTATGTGTATAAAGTCAGATTATGAAATGTCTGTTAGACTAGGGAAGTGAGTGAGGACAAACGGCAACATAACCACCGTGAATGGCGGAATATTGGACATAAGACAAGTTCCAATACGGAACGGCAATATGGGTTCACGGATTTTTATGGTTTTACATGGTGTGTTGGAAATAAGACAAGTTCGTCGACTAAGAGATTAAGTGGACGGCAATACAGTCCAGGGAAAGGCAGAAGTATTGGAGATAAGACAAGTCTAGGTGGTCCCTAGACGGCAATACACTGAGTAAGACAAGTTCCCTGTAACAAGTGAACGGCAGAATATTGGAGATAAGACAAGTTGGGTTTATATGCGCATATTACCGAACGGCAATATTTTGGAAATAAGACAAGTTCACTGATTGAATAAGACGTATTGGAAATAAGACAAGTCACACTGTATGAATGTGTTTTCTGTGTATGCAATGAGACAGGCCTATGTGAAATGAAGTGAGGACATATATATATAAATAACGTAACCAGACATACTTAAATAAAAATCAAGAACACATAATACAATTCACATAATACAATTCACTCTAATATAGAATTAACAATAGTCCACTAGATAGTAACAAATAAAAACAAGATTATAAAATACGGAATAAAAAGAGGCGACTATGGCCCAAATAGAAAAGGTGGTGAAGACATTAAAATCAACTCTGGAGGTAAATGGGGGGAAAGATGAAAAAGAATGGAAGAAGAAAGGAGAGAAACTATACCGAGAATGGATAGACGATGGGTCCATCATGGACCCATCCGGACTACCAACGGAGGGAGAACCCGGAAGAATGTTGGATGCCTTAAAGCGGAAAACAATGAAGACAGCGGCCGAGTGGAAACAAGGTGGGGAACCAACAAAAGGGGCAGTAAGGGATGCAATGGAGAAGGCGAAACTCAAAGAAAAAATTGGCCTAGCAATGCTAGACAAATTAAAGAAGATGTGTTATACCGCCCCAGCCGCGCCCACCAACACTCAGGGCCCGTTATACCCTGAACTACCTAAACCAAGTGCTCCCCCACCATACGAACCAGCCACCAGGATGGCCCCCCTACTGGATCTCACTGCGACAGTGAACTATCACAAAAGGCCAGATGACGAGGACACACAATGGGTCCCGATGAACCAAGGAAGAAGGGAGGAAATAGTTGTTCTCCTGGAGTCTGCTAAGGAACTCCAGAAGGGAGTGGCAGAATTGAGTAGGATACAGACATGTAATGACAATGGGAGAGACGGACGTGAACGCAGCATGGAGATAGTGAGTGGCCCCTGTAGTACATCCACGTGGACACTAGGGGGCAGTGAAGGACAGAAAACTTACCAGTTGACTACGGAGCAAAAGAATGAGGAACTGAAACTACGAGAGGAAAGGGAGCAGATAAAAGCTCTACAGGCCAGAATGGCAGCTGAAAAAGAGGAACTAGTGCGGCTACGGTACACACTGGGCAACTTAGACAGGGAACAAAAAAGAAGTGAGAAACATGACACGCCTAAGAAGGCCATGCCTTCCCCCCACGTTATTCAGGTGGGACATGAGAACCAGGCAGAGGAGGTGAGTGAGGGGGAAAGGAACAGGGATGTGTGTACCCGGCAGCCTAAATGTACAGGTGACGATTATGACATAAGACTAGTTAGAGCTTACCGAGGGATTCCTGCATATATATGTAGTGGGGAATGGTGTCCATATTGGGATTTTATGGTAACTAACACTGGGAAGTTCTGGGATTGGAGGAGGGGATATCCATATAGCATTGGGGATCCCACCAAGGTAGACAGGTTCTCCCTAACTTGGGGAGATTTTGGGAAACCTAGAAATCTGTGTAAAGGTGATGAAATCCTACTAACCATTAGATCAATTAGACTCTCTGATGCAGGCACTTACACCCTGGGGCTGGAGAGGACTGGGATGGATACATTGGGTACACTTACCATTGTGGTATCTACAAAACTTGCTCTCCAGACCCATACTTCTACGGGACAGACGAACTCCTCCACCGTGGTGTCCCCCACTCCGGCTGTTGCATCTCCTGAACAAAACCCGGTACAGGTAATTAATATAAAAGACATTTCGGATAGTGATCAATTGGCCACGGAGACAGGCTATGAAGGCAGAGATAACATGTGGTTGGCATACATGCGATACACGGCAAGATCACTGGGTAAACAGAACTGTGTTATATGTGGCTATGCCCGGCCTGTACTGGCCACCCACCCGTTTGCACTGTACTCAGGTGACGGATGGGAGTGTATACTAGAAAGATTCTATTCCGAAAACTCAACCTCTACCCTTTGTCAAACTCTAGCCCTAGTGTTCCCTACAGGTCCACCTAGGAAGGCCCCAATGGGTGTGAAGGCATATGGAGGTAATTACAGCTGCATATCTAATGTGGGGGATGGGGTAAACTATGGACACCTGCCCAGCAGTGACTGTGGGCAGACTCAGAGAACGAATGATACTTGGCCAGGGATGGGACTTAGACTCTGGGGGTGGCTGATGTGTGGTGGATCTGTGGGCCCAAAAGATTCTTGACCCCCACGTTAAAGGGAAATTGGAGTGGTACCTGCGCATTGGCTAGCATAATTGTTCCCCTGACCATTATTGAAGTCACAGCTGAGCAGTTAGTGGGGGGAAAAAGGACAACTATGCCTAAGATTCTGTCCAGACGAAGGCGCAATGCTCCATGGGATGAGGTTACTATACATACTAACATGCTAGGAGTACCGATTGGGGTGCCCCATGAATTCCAGGCTATTGGACGGAATGATGGGTTATGGCATTTATTACCCATCATAGGCCCTGCCATAGTGGATGCTAGACAAACGGCATGGATAAATTACATATATTATAACCAACAACGATTTGTCAATTATACCCGTATAGCTTTAACTGGATTGGCTGAACAATTAGAAGCCACCTCACAAACGGCAAGACAGAATAGATTGGCATTGGACATGCTATTGGCTAACCAGGGTGGGGTATGTAAGATGTTTGGGGAGCAGTGCTGTACCTTCATCCCAAATGACACTAGTCCAGATGGGAGTATTACCAAGGCTCTGACAGGATTGCAACAGCTCTCAGTGGAGATGAGGGGTCTCGCCGGTGTGGAGGAGGGCGGGCTGTTCTCGTGGTTTACTGGTCTGTTTGGTAAGTATACTGCCATGTTGGTTACTGGATTTCTGACCCTAGTAGTCGTGTTTCTTATGCTAATATGTTGCGCTGCTTGCATTTTACCTTGTGCCAAGAAATCCATTGCAGATGCGGCCAAGGCATCTGGCATGATGCCCCTGCTTGCAGCTAGCGGGGAGGATACTGAGGCCAACTACCGCGAACAGATGGGGTTAACTGAGGATTATTAAGGCTGCGAAGGTTCAACTGAGATAGGAACAATAGCACACCTGAACTTGGTTAAAATAATTGTTTAATTCAAGAGTTAATAAATGGCAAATGCAGTTTCCGTATATACGGGTTCACTGTAACATCACGCAGGATGAAAACAGAGAAGACGGCCAACACCCTACCCCCTTCCCCTTTTATACTCCAACAGAGGTAGTTCCTGATTCTGTACAGGCCTGTTAGAATAGAGGCACAGCATGGTTTAAACTCACTGGCCTATCGTTGGTGTTGGCGCTTAAGCTAGTCCAGCCCCTTAGCGCATGTGACGACTTGTCTTCGGGTGCAGAGATGATCTTCGTGTGTATAATTTCCTGTTATTGTCTATTGTACACCACAGTCAGCATTCTCCTGATTCACCCCCCTTCTTCTAAACCCCTCATGTGCCTTTCTAAGATTAGCACAGTTTCGGTCACACGGGGCAGTGCCCTTCTCAACACACACACATTTCACATTTTTGTTCATATCTTAAGTTCTTGTACATTGTTGCATACACACACATATTTCAGGCTGTGGCCTCATGGTTAGGCTATGAGAACTGTTAATCCTGAGAACAAAGACAAATGTCAGGCTTACATGAGTCAGTAGCTTAAACTTTAATTAATGCAAAATCCTTCTAGTTTATAGTTATTTTAGCACGCTAAGCTTTGCAAAACCCCACAACTCTTAGAGAAAAAGGTTCCAAAAGTGTCCTTCTGCTTTCCCCATAGGATAACAATTTTTGGTTCCAGGTATAACCCTTTGGGGAAAAGGTTATACATGGAACCCAATAGGGTTCTACTTGAAACCAAAAGGAGTACTACCTGGAACCAAAAAGGGACCTTCTATGGGGACAGCCGGAGAACCCTTTTAAGTAGATAGTACCATTCTTTCTAAGAGTAGAGTTGGCCTGGGCTACAGTTTATTGATATAATCATAGACTGAATTGTATTGTTTCAAGGCATTGTTAATGATGGTTGATGAGTATTACAATATAATTAGTAGAGCATAATAAACTGTAATGAGGTAGCTATATGAGTAGATAGAATATGTGGGTGGAATTCAAGTTACACACAATATTGATCATTATTTTGAATTATATTTCAGATTCTTGGAGACAGGGGACTCCTACAGGACCATAGGATTCAGCTTCCGAGTTGGACGGTCCACGGTGGCAGGCATTGTCCCCTCTGTGGCACAAGCCATTTGGGACTGTCTGGTTGGTGAATACATGCCTGTCCACAAGGAGGAAGACTGGAGGGCCATCGCTGCCGAGTTCCTGGAGAGGTGGAATTTCCCCAACTGTCTTGGCTCCATTGACGGGAAACATGTAGTAATCCAGGCTCCACCGTGCTCAGGATCGCAATTCTACAACTACAAGGGTACATATTCAGTTGTACTCTTGGCTGTAGTAGATGCCATCTACTGTTTCCGTGTTGTCGATGTTGGTGCTTACGGCAAGGGAAGTGATGGCAGGACCCTCCGGGACTCTGCCTTCGGCCAGGCACTTCAGGTTGGCACCCTGGAGATTCCACCACCTGTATCACTCCCTGGGGCTGAAGACCTAGGACCTGTTCCCCACGTCTTCGTCGGCGACGAGGCCTTCCCTTTAAGACCCAACCTCATGAGGCCCTACGCTGGACGCCAGCTGCCATTGCCAAAGCCTGTAAGGATCTTTAACAAACGACTGTCCAGGGCAAGGTTAGTTGTTGAATGCGCCTTTGGGATTCTGGCAGCCCGGTGGAGAATGTTTCGGAGAGTGCTTGGTCTCAATCCCTCAAATGTCGATGCCTGCGTGAAGGCCACATGTGTTCTCCACAACTACCTGCGGAGGTCATTCCAGGACCCGCTCCGGATGGAGATGGGCACGCCAAATGGTCAACTTCCTGATGTCACCAGGGCAGGTGCCAACAACGCCCCCAGACAGGTACTCCAGGTGAGGGAGAAGCTGACCACCTACTTCTCATTGCCAGCAGGTGAAGTCCCATGGCAGTATGCTGTGGAGTGAAACAGCTCTTTTAAGAGCCCCATAACACAAAGGTTATTTTAAGAACCATCCACCATTGTTCATAAAATTACATTTTTTCCCCAGATTACTTTATGTATCATTGTCTCTCTTCATTTGGAAGCTATATTTCAGATGGGGCCACAGTGTCTCCTGACCCCTCCTGTCTCAGCCTCCAGTATTTATGCTGCAGTAGTTTATGTGTCGGGGGGCTAGGGTCAGTATGTTATATCTGGAGTACTTCTCCTGTCTTATCCGGTGTCCTGTGTGAATTTAAGTATGCTCTCTCTAATTCTCTCTTTCTTTCTCTCTCTCGGAGGAACTGAGCCCTAGGACCATGCCTCAGGAATACCTGGCATGATGACTCC
The DNA here is from genome assembly GCF_016432855.1 of Salvelinus namaycush. NCBI lineage: Eukaryota > Metazoa > Chordata > Actinopteri > Salmoniformes > Salmonidae > Salvelinus > Salvelinus namaycush. The sequence continues at coordinate 26,505,939 of NC_052343.1, forward strand.
TTGCTGTCCCCAGTCCACCTGGCCGTGCTGCTGCTCCAGTTTCAACTGTTCTGCCTGCGGCTATGGAACCCTGACCTGTTCACCGGACGTGCTAGCTGTCCCAGACCTGCTGTTTTCAACTCTCTAGAGACAGCAGGAGTGGTAAAGATACTCTGAATGATCGGCTATGAAAAGCCAAATGACATTTACTCCTGAGGTGCTGACTTGCTACACCCTCGATAACTACTGTGATTATCATTATTTGACCATGCTGGTCATTTATGAACATTTGAACATCTTGGCCATGTTCTGTTATAATCTCCACCCGGCACAGCCAGAAGAGGACTGGCCACCCCTCATAGCCTGGTTCCTCTCTAGGTTTCTTCCTAGGTTTTGGCCTTTCTAGGGAGTTTTTCCTAGCCACCGTGCTTCTACACCTGCATTGCTTGCTGTTTGGGGTTTTAGGCTGGGTTTCTGTACAGCACTTTGAGATATCAGCTGATGTAAGAAGGGCTATATAAATAAATTTGATTGGATTTGATATTTAAGTGACATTTGGGAGTAAAGACCACACCTTAAACCCTTCCCTCTCCCATTAACGTCAGTATTATACACACCTGGCATGGTACATCAGGTGAGCAGGAGCAGTAATTAAGGTTATACGACACACAGTTAGTATGATAACAAAGGGAAAGGGTAACCTAGGGTCCATACAAATAGTAGTTTACCACCATGTTCACTGGCCTGACAAAATACAGGTGGGAAAAAAAACTAATTAGGAAGAGAATGTGTTTTTACTTTCATCTTGTCTGCAAAGGTGTAGGGAAGAAATAAGCAGATTAAGTCTAAATGAGATATTAATAAACAACTGAAACAACTATGAAAACATTATAATGTAATAAGTATTCAAGTACAGGAAAGAACATGATAGGTATGTGTGTTGTAATTTAAAAAAAAAATACAACTATTGAAAGGTGTGTGTGCGTGTAAAAAAAAAAAAATGAATGTGTAGCCTGTAATCTGTAAGAGAACAACAAGAGCATGTATTTTTGGCACAACTGCAGACCGATACAGGGACTACTCATAAAGCCTAGACGTAGTAGGGGAACTTCAGACATGGACATAAAGAGAGAGAGGGCAGGGCACAGGAGATCTGAGGTACAGAGAGGAGTGGAGGAGAGGTGTGTCTCTCTCTGAAAAAAGAAAATAATATGTAGCCATAACACAGCTAAACAAACAAATGGCCCCTGGACGTCATGGACCAGTCGATGGAACATAACTTCACAAAAAGTTTCAACACCCTGGTTTTCAAGTGGTTTTAAATGAAAGAAATATATTCACCTTCAGTCTCGTAAGAGACCAACAAGAGCATCTGTGAATTCTCTGGTGTATGAGTTTAAATTCGGTCAATTCAGAAATCTATGTAACACTAATAATGAATGCTATCCTAAGACTTTATAAACAAATGACTTTATGAATTGACTGAATTTAAACAGAACTGACGTGTGTGAAAAGAAAGGTACAATGAGGGAGGTCAAAACAACAACCAGACAACTCCTCTTCCTGTCCTTCCTCTCCTCTTCCTGTCCTTCCTGTCCTCTTCCTGTCCTTCCTCTCCTCTTCCTGTCCTTCCTCTCCTCTTCCTGTCCTTCCTCTCCTCTTCCTGTCCTTCCTCTCCTCTTCCTGTCCTTCCTCTCCTCTTCCTGCCCTTCCTGTCCTCTTCCTGTCCTTCCTGTCCTCTTCCTGTCCTTCCTCTCCTCTCCTCTTCCTGTCCTTCCTCTCCTCTTCCTGTCCTTCCTCTCCTCTTCCTGTCCTTCCTCTCCTCTTCCTGTCCTTCCTGTCCTCTTCCTGTCCTTCCTCTCCTCTTCCTGTCCTTCCTCTCCTCTTCCTGTCCTTCCTGTCCTCTTCCTGTCCTTCCTCTCCTCTTCCTGTCCTTCCTCTCCTCTTCCTGTCCTTCCTCTCCTCTTCCTGTCCTTCCTCTCCTCTTCCTGTCCTTCCTCTCCGCTTCCTGTCCTTCCTGTCCTTCCTCTCCTCTTCCTGTCCTTCCTTTCCTCTTCCTGTCCTTCCTCTCCGCTTCCTGTCCTTCCTGTCCTTCCTCTCCTCTTCCTGTCCTTCCTCTCCTCTCCCTGTCCTTCCTCTCCTCTCCCTGTCCTTCCTGTCTTTCCTGTCCTTCCTCTCCTCTTCCTGTCCTTCCTCTCCTCTCCCTGTCCTTCCTCTCCTCTTCCTGTCCTTCCTGTGAGCTGCTCGGCTAAATTGACTCCATCTCTGGAAGGGAAGAGAAAAACACATACAAGCTTAACATAATATGACACCATAAAAGGTGAGATTTATGTTAACTAAATACTGCTTGTATAGTGTAGTTAGAGGCATAAATATTGGAACAGTGCGGTAAAGTTGGTAATACTCGCTGTTTACTCATGGAATTTGTATTTCAGATCAAAAGATGAATATGACAGGCAAATATTTAGACAGCAAACTGTTGTTTTGGGATATTATCTAACCTAGAAACAACAGCTATACATTTGCCTCATATTAATACTTTGATCTGAAATACCAATTAGCCTACATGAGTATACTGTAAAAATGACCTACTTTACTTCACTGTCGCAACACTTATGACACTACCTGTGATGTGGAGAAAAAAAAAACGTACCATTGAACTCAGCTTTGAAAAGCAGCTGATACATTTTAACCTTGACTGCTGCTTTTCTTTGCTGAGGCAGCCTCTTCAGTGTTGGCACCAGGCTCATGGCAAAGAGGGTCTCTTCATCCTCCTTCCTGTGAGCATCAGGTTGGGCTGCATCCCTCTCGACGGCTTGGAGGAGCCTCTGCTGAAATGAATTGAGTGGATCTGGGGGCTGGTACCTCCGATGACGCCTGGTGTGACGTTGTTCCTCTTCGTTTCTCTCTATTTCTCTCCTCGTTTGTCTCCACGGCCACATCCTGTTCAACAAGGTCCTCAGTGGTCACTTCCGTGAGGTTCATAATAATCTCAGGTGGTCCTAGATCCAGAGGTGCTTCCTCCATTTCATCATCTTCCATGGCTGCACCGGTGGTGGTCATACTTGTGGATGATGTAGACGTTGTAGAGGGTCTCGCTGCACCGGTAGTGGTCATACTTGTGGATGATGTAGACGTTGTAGAGGGTCTCGCTGCACCGGTAGTGGTCATACTTGTGGATGATGTAGACGTTGTAGAGGGTCTCGCTGCACCGGTGGTGGTCATACTTGTGGATGATGTAGACGTTGTAGAGGGTCTCGCTGCACCGGTAGTGGTCATACTTGTGGATGATGTAGACGTTGTAGAGGGTCTCGCTGCACCGGTGGTGGTCATACTTGTGGATGATGTAGACGTTGTAGAGGGTCTCGCTGCACCGGTAGTGGTCATACTCGTGGATGATGTAGACGTTGTAGAGGGTCTCGCTGCACCGGTAGTGGTCATACTTGTGGATGATGTAGACGTTGTAGAGGGTCTCGCTGCACCGGTAGTGGTCATACTCGTGGATGATGTAGACGTTGTAGAGGGTCTCGCTGCACCGGTGGTGGTCATACTTGTGGATGATGTAGACGTTGTAGAGGGTCTCGCTGCACCGGTGGTGGTCATACTTGTGGATGATGTAGACGTTGTAGAGGGTCTCGCTGCACCGGTGGAGGTGATGGTCGCACTTGTAGATGACGTTGAGGGTCTTGATGCACCGGTGTTGACAACACTTGTGGATGACGTAGTAGAGCGTCTGGCTGTAAAATTGCCACTCGTTGCCATAGGCATAATAAATGTATCCAGAAAAGAAAGAATGTAGCAGAAGGCTACAAGGCTGCTGGCCTGAAGCTGCTGACCCAGACCTCTTATTCTCTTTCTCTGCCCTTCTCTCTCTCTGATACCTGTCCCTGAGTCCTCTCCACTTCCTCCTACAGTCTTCTTCTACATAGACATGAACATGATAAGCCAAACCATTATCTAGCATAACTATAGTTATTAGATAGATATCATGAACATGTCACCGTGGGAGTAAATGGTACATATAGGGACAGATATAAATTTGTACATCAGACCACAGGAGGAGAAGGCGACACATAGGCGCATAGGACAGCTGGACACACTAATGTTAGAGGGACACATAGTCTGCTGATCCTAATAAGGGCAAACATACCAAAGAGCACACCAAGCTAAACATAAGTACGAAGGCCAAAGACATAGGCCCATAGGATAGATGGACATATATTATTTTTAGGACAAGAAGGGGTCCTGCCACCATTATAACCTAACTGAAAGCAGATATGGGCGTTATTGGGCGTGAACAAGCAGGAAGCTTAAACTAAAAGATAATGGTGGCAGATGGACTGAGGGAAGGAACTTCATTTGCATGTGGGATGGACTCATTTGATGTATGTGTATAAGAACAGAGCCAGTGCTTATGGAAATTGGTCTTTTCCGCGGACTGACACAGCTTCTGATATTTTGTATTAAAAGCCTTTATTGAATTCACAAGTTCTTGTAAGTGTTATATTTGTAATACGATTTTCCACGACAGACTTGGCGAGCTTGCCAGGAGAGACAGGGACCACGGAGTGACGTTCCGGGCTGGTGATAGTTTCTTTGGACAATCTAGCAAACAAGGTGGCCACCCAACTATAAAAAGGTAAACCATAGTTGAAAGTTTGTATAAATTGCTTCAGAGATCCTGTCTCAGCGAGAAGGGCGTCACGTAGGTCTCTCTTTAAATTTCCTAAAAACCCAGTAAATGCTAAGAACTTTTGAATTCAATGAATTGCATGCATGTGTGATTTTGGGGGTTGTCAAAAGTAAACATATATGTGCATGTGTAGGGACTAAGTGAGTAGGGGCTGTGAACCTTGCGGGTGTCGGGCGATTAGCGGAGGGGGCTTGCACTCGTTCTGATCGGACCGTTCGAACGGACCCACGTGTTTGGGTTGGTTGAGGGGAGTTGTTCCGTCTGATTCTGCTTGGCCGGGCTCGACTGTCTCGGGATTTGTTTTGGGATGTGCGTAAACACAGCCCAATCAACCTGAGCGGGCGACTTGAGTCGAGTGTGTGTGATTCGGACTGCCCCTCTCACCAGACCATTCATTTGGGGACCTTGTGTGGCCTGACTGGTGCAGCTGTTTGCGCTCTCTGGCTGAGCTGCCTGGCCCGGTGTGGGGCTGCGGCTGTCTGCCCATACGGTCAAAATAAATAAGTAGTTAGAAAGTCCACGATACCGCCCTTTAAAAAAGAACATTTTAGAAAGGGGTCCGCTTGGGTGGCATAATTCACGGCTAAACGCTCCTGTTAAGAAGAGGGGGACTGAACGGGTGAATAAATAGGGAGCGGAAGAACGCTGACCCGATTTGGCTGGGTTCAACTGCAAAATAAATCCTGCGGATAAAACGCTCCGTCTAGCTAAACGGGGGTCTGTAAATCGGTAGGTCACGCCACGATATTGCTCTAATACGGAATAGAGGCCAGTATTGGGTGGGTGAAGAGGGTATGAAGACAGGCTGACCCGGTTATGCAGTAGTCTCGTCATACCGGAAAAAATCCTATAGAACAGATCTGGCTTATGTTGAGGAAGTGAATTAAGTTTAGTAGAAAGAACTATAGGTCGTTTTAGGTAAAACGAAGGGTATGCGTTAACAAATGAAGCCTGAATGAAAATGTCTCTGTATTGAGAAAATGTATCAGAGCAAGCTAGAATTGTGAAAGAGTGTGTGTGTGTGTGTTTGTGCCAACTGGTCAGGAGAGGAATGCGCAAGCCTCTCTGTGACAGATAACTGAGTGTAATTTGAGAAGGAGAGTGCATTTAACTTACTAAGAAGAGGAACGAAATCGCTAGACATTGGGCAAAAATAAGTTATAAATAAGGATAAAACATTGACGTGATAATTTGTTAAACGACCATTGTAAAAAATACAATAGGTGTTAAAAAGAGGTATTAAACAGGGCACAGATAGTATGTAACGGATGCGAAGTAGGAAAAATATACAGATAAATCAAAATTATACTACGTGGTTAAAATAAATATAGGCTGTCTAGAATAAAGTAACAAAACTGCATGAGAGACACAAATATAAGTCTAGAACACATATTAAAAATATCACGAGCCCTGTAACGAAATAGGAGGAAACAGCAGGCGACCAGGCACTCTGTAGCAGCAGAGGCTGTAATTTAAAAATAGCCTGAAGGACAGAAGAGGTGTAAAAGATACTGAGGCCAGGACAAGAGAGGAGAGCAGGAGAGGCTTGCCTCACTAACAGTAAATTAGGAATTAACCAATAAAGAAAGAAAGTAGAAATAAGAAAGAATAGGCAGTATAAATAAATAAATTAGAAAGAAAAGGTATTAGATAAAATCCTAAACATTAAGTCCAGCTTTTTAGCTGGAAAAACAGAATAAACAAGTGGATAAAATGAACAGAACACCAGTAGAGATCTTAGGGGCGAGACACCGCCTGAGCAAAAAATAAATAATAAAGACTTCTATAAAATAGGAGAAACGCACAAAAAAGCTAAACACCAAATGGCCAGCGGTGGGAACATTGGATGTCACTGTGTGTGAGGAAATGGAGACGCTGATAAAGAACTATACACCGAATGACAAGAAACAGAAAAGGAGGTATAAACGGGAAAGAGAGAATGAAATACTGAAGATGTTCAAAGAAGAAGGAACTGGCCTGTTACAAAGCATGAAGACAGCAAGAGAAATGCTGAAGAAAGATGACAAAGCACAGAAGGGGAAAGAAGAGTGGGTGGCTAACCCCCCACCTTATTCCGATGGGCAATTTCCAATGATAACTGGACACATAGAAATAAAAGGCGAAGTGGAAGTGAAGGAAGAAGAAGAAGAAGCTGGCACGCCTGAGGCAGCATGTGCATCCTCTCACTCAACGGACAGAGACAAGAAAAGGACTGTGAAAAACCCAAGAACAGAAGAAGGTTTCAATTGCTATGAAGGCCTGAGAAAACCCCTGGCTGAAATAGAAATGGCGAAGGATGGAAAGGAGTCATCAAAGCCATGTACAAAAGGAAGAAGGAAGGGAGCAAAAGAAGGAAGGGAAATATACCTTAGGAAAAGCTTGGGACTGTTAGCAGATCTCCAAGAAGAACGGAGTCTTTGTGAGTCAGAAGGACAAGAGGACGATAGCCACAGATACAATAGAATACAAACGGAAGATCAAATATCACGGCTACAGGAGGAATGTAAAGAACTGGGATTAGATATAGGAAGGAGTAGGGAGAGCGAACAGCGAGAGAATAGAGATCCAGTCTGGGATGCACAGGAAGACATGAGAAATGAGTCTGTAGAACACTATCTTAGAGCTCGCAGAAGGGGGTCAGAAAAGAAAGTTGGTTACTATACAGGGCAGTGTCAAATTCTGATAAAAGGCACCCAGGGACACTATACACCATGGGCTACACAGGACCTGGAGGGGTTGGTTGTCCGTCTACCAGATCTACATGAGGGGGCGGGAAAATGGAACGGAACCTTTGAAAAACATACAGTAGGGAAATTGCTGGCGGTGGGTGACATAAGGGCACTACTGGCCAGGGTAACGAGCATGCGTACTATGGGAGAGATGAGGCAGGACGGTGGCATCGATGGCACAGAAGGGGGAGTGATAAATGATGGACTACTGTTCAACAGACACAGACCAGCCATCTGGCGCGCTTTAAGAACAGCATATCCAACAAAATTGGATCCCAAAGGACTGAGAGGTGAAGCTATTGGGGACACAGAAAACCCAGCCACATACCTACATGGGCAGCTGAAAAGATGGAGGATGGAAACAGAACAAGATCCTGAGGGGAACGAATTAATGACAACTATGTTCCGGAGTTCAGTGATAGAAGCCATGCCCCAGCCAGTAAAGAGCAGGCTGGAGGATATGGTGGGACTTACTTCAAAACCTTACAAAGAATTCTGTGACTATGTGATCCAGATGGAACAAGGAAAGGATATTCAGAGGAGACTGACCCAGTTACAGTTGGACGAACTAACCAACAAAGGGAAGAAGAAAGTCCAGGCCGCAGTAACGACCCCTGTGCCAGAGATGGGAACAATGGCTGCTGTCTCCCCAGGAGAGCCACAGCTGCTCAGCCCCAGGCAGTCCCAAATGCCAACCGCACTGCCAGTAGTAAATGTGTACACACAGCCCCCGAATTGAAATGGTGGGAAAAAAACTACAGAAAAATGTACGGTCTGATCAGGGAAAAGGGACCAGGAACCCTCGAGGGCCACCTTGTACCTGTTGGGGATGTGATCAAACAGGACACAACAGACGAGACTGCCCTACACACCCATGGCAGGATCGGACTGAAGGAAATACAAATAGAAGACCACCACCAACAAACAACACCCAAGGGGCTGGCAACCACCTGGTACTGAAAATCAGAATGGTTGGAATCAAGATGATGGATGGCGGGGCAGCCCAAACCAGCCTTCGGGCCCTGTGAACCCATGGTCAGGGCCTAATCAAACATACTAGGGATGCCCAGAGAATCCTACGGGGGAGGGTCAGTTTCCAATAATAACAGCAGGGGCTGACCAAGAACATGCTGCAGGTTCAAATAGAGAAAAGAGGCACACCCATGATGATAGATACTGGAGCCACTTACACTTGTGTGAGTCCAAATTATGCCTCTCATCTCCCTATGTCTGGTAAATATGCCAAAACAATAGGATTCTCGGGAAATACGCAGTTAATTCCAATGACTGCTCCAGTTCGTCTGACGGCTGATGGCAAATCAGCCACAATTCCAATATTGGTATCAGATCAAACACCAATTCATTTATTAGGAAGGGATGCTCTATGTAAAATGGGCATACAAATTAAATGTTCTCCCGATGGAATAATAATAGAAAGAACAGGATTACAATTACCAGTGGTGACTGCAGAAGAGACAGCTAACGTATATTGGTTAGGAGGCATTGAGGCAGATGTAGATAGGACCGTAAGGAAGTGGGGTAAATTCATTCAGGCCCAAATACCTAAAGCAGTTAGAGCAAAATCTGAATATCACTGCACAATGCAATTTGATCCTCATCAGGACCCCTTGCTAGAACAACTCTGGGTTATGGGGGCAAATGGAAGGAAAGCACCAATAATGTCTCAGTATGTGATCATTGGAAAGCAGGGAGCCGCAATGGATGTGATGGATGGAGACGGATCTGAATTTGTGCAAAAATGGTTCAATGTCTCTGACTCTGTCCCTCACATTACATTGCTGGTAAATCAGGGATTTAGATCAAAAGATCTAGGACCGATGATGAAGAAAGCTGGGAAAAAGAGTTGGGATAAAACAGACAATCCATTAATATTCCATTCAAAAGATAAAGCATTTATCAAAATAGTAACCACTACAATGTTGATTGGTGATCCCAGGGAGGTAGAGGTCAGTGCAAGCCAACAGGTAATGTTAGGTGAGGTAATAGGACTGATTAGTCAGAGAAGAACTCAGAGAAGAAATGGAAAAGATCATACCACCAGAGGTATGGTCACAACATGATACAGACGTAGGGTTAGTGAAGTCAGCAAGTCCTGTTAGCATCAAAATAAAACCTGATGCTAAACCTCCTTGGAAAGCCCAGTATCCTACGAAGCCTGAGGCTGAAGAAGGGATAAGATTGACAATTGAAGGACTGATCAGGGCAGGTGTATTGATAGAGATGCCCAGTCGTTGCAATACACCCCTGCTACCTGTTCTTAAGGCCAATGGTAAAAAATGGAGACTGGTTCATGACTTAAGAGCTATAAATGACATTGCTCAGGATTGTCCCGCTGAAGTCCCAAACCCTCACACGCTGTTGACCAATGTTCCCCCTGATGCCAAATACTTTACCGTTATTGACCTATGTGGAGCGTTTTTTTAGTATACCTCTGGCGGAAGAATGTAGGCATTTGTTTGCATTTAGATACAGAGGCAAAACTCTGTCTTACACAAGAATTCCACAGGGATTTAAGCATAGCCCACATTTATTCAATCAAATACTGAGAGCTGATTTGTAAGAATTAATGCTTGATGGCACTCTGATCCAATATGTGGATGACCTGTTGATCTGTGCCTCAACAGTAGAACAGTGCCACTCTGACTCACTAAAAGTACTGCAGCGATTAGCAGAAGGAGGAAAAATGTCTGTCCTTTTTTGTATTTGGTGGTGAGCTAACATAAATATACGTGCTGTTTTCGCTGTAAAACATTAAAAAAATCGGACATGTTGGCTGGATTCACAAGATGTGTACCTTTCATTTGCTGTATTGGACTTGTTAATGTGTGAAAGTTAAATATTTCTAAAAAATATATTTTGAATTTCGCGCCCTGCACTTGAAGTGGCTGTTGTCATATTGTGGCCGGCCTCGGGCTTGCAGCCAGAAGAAGTTAACTAAGGACACCAATTGGAATGCGGACACTCCAGAAAGGGCTACTTATCAAGCAGCTGGAAGTTGGGTGGGAAAAGTATTTGTTCATGATGATTGTAAAAATCAAACTCTAGCACTACCATTAATTGCACCGTATGAAGAACAGACTATGGTAGTGGCAGATTTCTTCTGGGTATGTGGAAGGCAAAGATTAAGGGCAACATTACCAAAAGGATGGACAGGCCTTTGTGCAAGAGTTAGGTTAATTCAACAGATAAGTGGCACTGAATGGGATCCTAGTGATGCTAAGCAACAAAATACTAAAAACAGAGTAAAAAGAGAATATAAGTCTGACCCCAAGGTCTATTTGGATGCAATAGGCCAACCTAGAGGTGTTCCTAATGAGTACAAAGCAAGAGATGAGATTAAATCAGGATTTGAATCAATATTCCTGTGGATAACACCTAATAAAAACTTAGAGTGGATAAATGATTTACTATAATCAACAAAGATTCATTAATTATACTGACTCTGCATTTACAGCTTTAGGAGAACAGGTAGAGGCAACCAGTAAAATGACATGGCAGAATAGACAAGCTCTCAACTGGCTCTTAGCAGAAAAGGGGGGTGTTTGTGTAATGTTTGGAGATGAATGTTGCACCTTTATTCCCAATAATACTGCACCTAATGGATCTTTCTCTATTGCTATGGCAAAACTTAAAGGATTAAGAGCAGAAGTAAAGGCTAATGCTGGGTTTGATGCCCATGTTTGGGATTGGTTGGACCTGACTTTGGGAAAGTGGGGTGCTATGTTTGCTAGAATGGCTATCATGCTGGGAGGGGGCTTACTGGCACTGGGTATTGTGTTTTGTTGTTATTTGCCCTTGGTAAAATCTTTAGTGCTTCATACAACAGTCAAACAAATGTCGGTACAAAGAGTTAATCCTCCTGTGGTAATTAACCCTGTACCTGGAAACCCTGGCCATTATACCAATAAGTATGGAAAGCCTTGCAATGCTGTCGGAGGACCTCTTGACTGTCCCTTTGGTAATCCTAATTGTCTATATGGGGTGACTCCAGGGGGTGGTTATGCTTGCCATGGGTTTTGAAAAAATAAAATAATAAATATAATTATAAAAATAAAAAAATAAAAAAAAGGACTTGGTAAAAAAGGACGTATTCATCATGCTGTTCCTTTGTTCTGTGCTAAGTGTCAAAGAGCGGATTGTCGGATCTGTCAGGATGAGGACTGTGTTCCTATGTAACGATTTTTAATATATCTATAAAGCCAAATGCTTTGTGTTAGTTTATGTTTGTTTGTATCTTTTAGGTATATATATATATATAAATATATGTACATTTGTAACGGCTGTCGTCCTCCTCGTCTGAGGAGGATAAGTTAGAAGGATCGGAGGACCAATGCGCAGCGTGGTAATTGTTCATCTTACTTTAATAAAGGTGAACACTCAAAATACAAAACAACAAAAGTGACAACCGAAACAGTTCTATCTGGTGCAGACACACAAAGACTGAAAACAACCACCCACAAAACCCAACACAAAACAGGCTACCTAAATATGGTTCCCAATCAGAGACAACACAAAACACCTGCCTCTGATTGAGAACCATATCAGGCCAAACACAGAAATAGGAAAACATAGAAATACAAACATAGACTGCCCACCCCAACTCACGCCCTGACCATACTAAATAAAGACAAAACAAAGGAAATAAAGGTCAGAACGTGACAACATTTTTCTTTTAATTCAACTTAGTTTTGCCTTCTAAAAATAGGATCATTTAAAAACAGGTAACAGAGGGAATTCCGGTTACAAGTGTCTACGGACCATGCCCTTAATCGTCTAACAAAGGGTGTTATCTTTTGATATTACTTTGTTAGAGAGGTGTCTGCAAGGGAGGATCGTGTTGAAATGTTTGATTTTAGAATGATGTCGTGTTAATTTTTATTTTTTAAACTGCATGTAGGCTACTTATATTGGTATCATATTCATTGTGTTGTTTTCTTTATTTTACATAACTGGGATAACCTCAGGCAAGGCTACGTACTACATGCTCATTGCTTCTTCACAATATAATGATTGATTATAAGTGTTTTATTTTATACTAGCTAGATCTTTTACTCCTATTTTATGTCATTAGTTGGAGATTTTTGGTCTAGTTGGGTTTTGTAAGTATTTATATGTTTCCAATTGGATCTTTTACTCCTATTTTGTATTAATGATTTGGAGATGTTTGGTCCAGTTGACTTGTATGCTTTATTCACATTTGATAATTTTTTGTTGTCCATCTTTGGTATTACCCTTCACCATCTTGATGTCCTGTTAGTATAGTTTGTGGGACTAATTAGCCCCAGAGGAGGGATTTGTGGGAGTAAATGGTACATATAGGGACAGATATAAATTTGTACATCAGACCACAGGAGGAGAAGGCGACACATAGGCGCATAGGACAGCTGGACACACTAATGTTAGAGGGACACATAGTCTGCTGATCCTAATAAGGGCAAACATACCAAAGAGCACACCAAGCTAAACATAAGTACGAAGGCCAAAGACATAGGCCCATAGGATAGATGGACATATATTATTTTTAGGACAAGAAGGGGTCCTGCCACCATTATAACCTAACTGAAAGCAGATATGGGCGTTATTGGGCGTGAACAAGCAGGAAGCTTAAACTAAAAGATAATGGTGGCAGATGGACTGAGGGAAGGAACTTCATTTGCATGTGGGATGGACTCATTTGATGTATGTGTATAAGAACAGAGCCAGTGCTTATGGAAATTGGTCTTTTCCGCGGACTGACACGGCTTCTGATATTTTGTATTAAAAGCCTTTATTGAATTCACAAGTTCTTGTAAGTGTTATATTTGTAATACGATTTTCCACGACATCACCCACTAACATATACACACAGACACACACGGTTATCTGACCAAATTATCAGGGGTACAGTAGTATCTACCATTTCTATTACTATTTATCTGACATACACACTCACACTCTTTCAAACATGATTATTTGATAAAGTTATCAGGGGTAGTAACTAGCATAATTTATATGACTATTTTTTTCACACACACACACACACCTTATTGGCTAGGTTAGCAAGCTAGGTTAGCTAGCTAGCTAACGTTAACTAGCCACATCTAGCACAAGCTCACTACTAAACTGACCTGGCAATCCTACTATCGTGGACACTTGTCTCCAAGCAGCATTTTTTGTGTTTATGTCCCTGTAGCTGTCAGCAGTTGTGTCAAAAAGACACGGTTTTGAGGATACTGCGAAAATGATTCTCTCCTCCATGTGTCCAACCGCATGCGACCATCTGCAAAAGATACCTGCATCAGTATAGTTGCCTAGCCGCGCAAAATGTTATGCAGCAGTGATGCAATGACACAGTCGGTGTGTTCGAAGTGTTAAACCACCTGATATTCTGATGGGGTGCAACAGTTGAACTAAGCTCATGAGACATAAGTTAGATACTAAAAGAATCAATGGGTATATATATATATACCCATTGATTATTTTAGTATATATATATATATACACTGCTCAAAAAAATAAAGGGAACACTAAAATAACACATCCTAGATCTGAATGAATGAAATATTCTTATTAAATACTTTTTTCTTTACATAGTTGAATGTGCTGACAACAAAATCACACAAAAATTATCAATGGAAATCAAATTTATCAACCCATGGAGGTTTGGATTTGGAGTCACACTCAAAATTAAAGTGGAAAACCACACTACAGGCTGATCCAACTTTGATGTAATGTCCTTAAAACAAGTCAAAATGAGGCTCAGTAGTGTGTGTGGCCTCCACGTGCCTGTATGACCTCCCTACAACGCCTGGGCATGCTCCTGATGAGGTGGCGGATGGTCTCCTGAGGGATCTCCTCCCAGACCTGGACTAAAGCATCCGCCAACTCCTGGACAGTCTGTGGTGCAATGTGGCGTTGGTGGATGGAGCGAGACATGATGTCCCAGATGTGCTCAATTGGATTCAGGTCTGGGGAACGGGCGGGCCAGTCCATAGCATTAATGCCTTCCTCTTGCAGGAACTGCTGACACACTCCAGCCACATGAGGTCTAGCATTGTCTTGCATTAGGAGGAACCCAGGGCCAACCGCACCAGCATATGGTCTCACAAGGGCTCTGAGGATCTCATCTCGGTACCTAATGGCAGTCAGGCTACCTCTGGCGAGCACATGGAGGGCTGTGCGGCCCCCCAAAGAAATGCCACCCCACACCATGACTGACCCACCGCCAAACCGGTCATGCTGGAGGATGTTGCAGGCAGCAGAACGTTCTCCACGGCGTCTCCAGACTCTGTCACGTCTGTCACATGTGCTCAGTGTGAACCTGCTTTCATCTGTGAAGAGCACAGGGCGCCAGTGGCGAATTTGCCAATCTTGGTGTTCTCTGGCAAATGCCAAACGTCCTGCACGGTGTTGGGCTGTAAGCACAACCCCCACCTGTGGACGTCGGGCCCTCATACCACCCTCATGGAGTCTGTTTCTGACCGTTTGAGCAGACACATGCACATTTGTGGCCTGCTGGAGGTCATTTTGCAGGGCTCTGGCAGTGCTCCTCCTGCTCCTCCTTGCACAAAGGCGGAGGTAGCGGTCCTGCTGCTGGGTTGTTGCCCTCCTACGGCCTCCTCCACGTCTCCTGATGTACTGGCCTGTCTCCTGGTAGCGCCTCCATGCTCTGGACACTACGCTGACAGACACAGCAAACCTTCTTGCCACAGCTCGTATTGATGTGCCATCCTGGATGAGCTGCACTACCTGAGCCACTTGTGTGGGTTGTAGACTCTAGAGTACTAGAGTACCACTAGAGTGAAAGCACCGCCAGCATTCAAAAGTGACCAAAACATTAGCCAGGAAGCATAGGAACTGAGAAGTGGTCTGTGGTCACCACCTGCAGAACCACTCCTTTATTGGGGGTGTCTTGCTAATTGCCTATAATTTCCACCTGTTGTCTATTCCATTTGCACAACAGCATGTGACATTTATTGTCAATCAGTGTTGCTTCCTAAGTGGACAGTTTGATTTCACAGAAGTGTGACTGACTTGGAGTTACATTGTGTTGTTTAAGTGTTCCCTTTATTTTTTTGAGCAGTGTATATATTTCATTTATAAGTCCAAAGACGCATGCATGTGTGACAAACTGTGCCCAAACTATCCCACTGCCCACAAACGGCAGAATTATATATCTGTCTCGGCAGCGGCGCTGTCCTTTCAGCACCACAGAATTGATCTGCTATACCAGGGTTTCACAAATTTGGTCCTTGGGTGCACATTTTGTTTTTTGAATGTCGGCTGCTGTCTCAACTCTCCATGGCTAGAACTTGCAGCCTACTTCCTAATTTCGCCATTGTTTAGTTGAGTTTGCTTCTTTTATCATGCATGCGTCTTTAACGTCCTTATAAGTTGGCATCCTACCTTTTATTTGAATGCATTATAAGCCTATATTTATTTGTTGATTTATCTGTCATTGTTTGTATTTACCAAACAGCTGTTACGTGCGCCGATAGGCAGCCTTGCGGTAATATGACAGCCTTTAGTAACTTGAATATCAATTTTATTTTGTGAAGCTCTTTATGGTTAGATTTATGGACAACATTACTCTGTTGCACTTGATTTGTCAAGCTAGAATGTCGTTATGAAGAGACATTTTTCTTTGACGCTTTGAACTGCATTTATTAGTTAATTCGTTTGTTGATGGGCTATTATTTAATTACAACTTTTGGCAATAATAATAGCCTATGAATTCATTGCGTGTATTGTAATATATTATTGAGACAAGCTCATTTACTGCCTTTTTACTCCTTTCAGAATCATGGCTGATATGGCTGACTTTAGAGGTAACATGAGTCTACTCCAGACTTTGTGGATTTGTGTAGCTCTAAGAACGGCGTTCTCCTTAAGTAGACTTCATAACTTAATTACGCATTTTTGTTTACGATGCAAACTAAAGACACTATGTGCAAACTCAAACGTATGCCACATGTATATGAACGGCGCCATTTGCTGGGTAATTTCGATATGACACAATCAAATAGCACCGTGACATGACAATGGTTAATGTTATTGGAAAGTCTATTTTGCTCGATCCTCAACGTACTGTCAACTACATTATGTGTTTACTGATTTGTAAATAAAGAACACAACCATGCACAAAACGCAACTTCACAGTGAACAAGCAAGACATCTAGCTAGCATAGCAGAGTCAGTCAGTCTCACACACACAAACACACGGTCTGCTGCTTACACTGACACTTCTAGAAATTGGAAATCAATTACCTATTTTAATCGATTTCAGATGAGTATTCCATCAGAAGCCTGTTTCTTGCGAAGGGGTGCAGACAATTAATGGAAAAACGCAGATTCCGAGGATTATTAATATTGAGAAAATTAATTAAAACAAACCGAGGGAACGAATAAAACATCTGAGGAAACTGATTAAAAAAAACAGTGTTAATAAAAATAAAAAAATCTGAGGGAATGGATTAAACATTTTTACAAAATCCGAGTGAATTGATAAAAATCTGAGAGAATTGAGAAAAAACGAGGGGAATTGATTAGTCTGGCAGTTTTTTTTTACCGTGACCACTCAGGGGCTCCATATGTTTCCATCTCAACAGTAGTGATTTTGTTTTTATGCTGTTTGACTTTACTTACATAAAGACTGTGGATGGAAACGTGGTTAGTGACAACCCCATTTTTGTTGATGCTTTTTTCTTCCTGTTGAAGTGTGAAGTGAAAGTCAGTCATATAAGCCACTAGACGAAATTCTTTGGTTAAGAGCTCTAACATTACTCAGATTCATATTTAAACTACCAGCAAAAGCAATCTTGACAAAGATAGTCATTCTTTAACTGGCTTAGTCAATTCATTTGAATGGGTTGAGTAACCTAATACTATAGAAATAAAAGTCTAACAAGACAAAACTAGCCAAAATTGCAAATGTAGGCCCGTGTTCTGTTAGTTTGGCTATATATAGCTAGACTATGGGTTAGGGGAAGGGTTAGCTAAAAGGCTTACGGTAGGCTGGGCACATTACATTTTTAACAATGCTTTTTTTCTAATAAAAACTAGATCATTGCATCCGCCGTGGAACCCAGTTTCATAATATTACCATATTTCCCAGCTGCTTGCGTACTGTAGTTTTGAAGTAATCACACAAAAAAAGCAGGCCTTATTTTAGGGCATTTTTCACCCTGTCAGCTCCTATTAGTTATATTTAGCACCGTGGCACCAACTCGCCTTCCGACTGTTACAATGCCTGCTTTGCTGTTGTTGGCAATGAGACCTGCCCACGTTGCTGGTAGTTAAAATGTAAACAACAACAAATTAATCATTGAACTCTGAGGTCGTCCCATAGTTTTTTATAGGGAAATATAGGTATGTATGTCTATTTAAATATCACGCAATGTGTGTATATGTGTATATATCTATTTATATTTTTTCAATTGGACACCATTTTAATAATGAGAATCTCCTCTTTCTAATTATGTAAGGCTGGGCAGTATGACGAGACAGAGGCATTGATGCGAGTAACCAGTCTTGTTCAGTACATTGCAATACATCCGAGTATCTCAAGCACACCGGTAAAAACACTGGAGTTGCAGTAATTAACATTTACCAACAGATGGCATTAAATCAAATCAAACTTTATTTGTCACATGCGCCGAATAAAACAAGTGTAGACCTTACCGTGAAATGCTTACCAAATAAACGAAAGTAAAAAATTATTAAAAGTAACACAATAACATAACAATAACGAGGCTATATACTAGTGATGCATCGATATGACATTTTTGGCTGATACCGATATCCGATACTGATAACAGATATTTACAATTTTAGCGGTGGGTCACTCCAGTGGGTCACTGCATCTCAGTGCAAGAGGTGTCACTACAGTCCCTGGTTCGAATCCAGGCTGTATTACATCCGGCCGTGACTGGGAGTCACATAGTGCTGCGCACAATTGGCCCAGCGTCGTCCGGGCCGTCATTGTAAATAAGAATTTGTTCTTAACTGACTCGCCTAGTTAAATAAAGGTTACACACACACACCACACTGACCAAAACGTTATTTTGTTGGCATTTACGTATGTCCCCATTACCAGTAAAACATCATCTAAACCTATTTCTTTCACTTACTTGTTGTGCTGTTTCGTTGTTCATTTGTTCAGTCGTTTCATTCTCAACCAGGATTTCTATGGAATGCCGTTTGGGTCTTTGCGTGTCAAAAAAGAAATACGTCAAAACATCTGTTTCAGTAGCTATAGTTAGCTAGCAAACTATATTGCTAGGTGACATCATCTAAAATAACCCTAATTTATAAAACAGTTATTATTTGATTAATGGTGACCCATCTATGTGAAGATAGCCACAATAAGGATTAGCCACAATTGTGGACTTTGCGCCTTCAAAATAAAAGTGTGGCTTAATTATACTATTTGTATTCATTTGCATTACTGTCAATGACACACATATTTTGAAGGCAAACCGCAAATTCCACTATTGTGCCTAACCCTTATTGTGGCTAGCTTCACAACATATAACCCGGTGCGGTGGAGCCTCACTAGCCAGATGGCTGTTTATAACGTTAGCTTTGGGCAACAGCAACAGTTGCTGACTAGCTATTTATTTTCATGAACTGAAGTTCAATTTCAATAGGCGAACAACAAGTGGCAACCTAGCTAATACTTACAAGGATTCCAAAATCATTGCTAAGAATAATGAAAATGACTGCAGGTTCTACTGGTCAGTTTTCAGGCTGGTTGTATTGGTGCTAGCTAGGTACCAAGTTAAAGCTAGCTACCCCAGAAGTTGCGGTTGAACAAATTATGCTTTATTACCAACACGGTATTGTAAACACGTGGCCGTTTTTTGCTTGTTTGCAGAGTTTTTTTGCACCGCTTTGACAGTGCTACTGTATCTTTTTTGACACACAAAGACCCAAATGGCATAGTATTGTAATGAAACAGCAGGGGAGTAGGTCTCGAACCCTCAACCTTCTAGTCCGAAGTCCAGCACGCTATCAACTGTTCTCCAAAAGCATGCTCAAGCAGCAGAGTTGATATCCGCGCTTATAAACCCAGGGTCGTTACACTACCTCCTTTCAAATAGCGTGTCCTCGCGACTCAACGTATTATAGGAACGCGCTCACTGGCCAAGCACACGCACTGTCGTGGATGCAAGGTCTGATCACTTCTGACACCAATGTAATGAAACGGCAGGGAGCAGGTCTCGAACCCTCAAACTTCTAGTCCGAAGTCCAGCACGCTATCGACTGTGCCCCAAAAGCATGCTCAAGGGGCAGAGTCGATATCCGCGCTTATAAACCTAGGGTCATTACAGTATGTATGTCGTGAAGCTAATAGCAGTGACGATATTACTGTGTAACTCCGGTAGGGCAACATGTACGTCATATACGTTATATACAGTATATCACAAAAGTGAGTACACCCCTTACATTTTTGTAAATATTTGAGTATATAGCACAGTCAACTTAGTGTATGTAAACTTCTGACTCACTGGAATTGTGATACAGTGAATTATAAGTGAAATAATCTGTCTGTAAATAATTGTTGGAAAAATTGCTTGTGTCATGCACGAAGTAGATGTCCTGACCGACTTGCCAAAACTATAGTTTGTTAACAAGAAATTTGTGGAGTTGTTGAAAAACAAGCTTTAATGACTCCAACCTAAGTGTATGTAAACTTCCGTTTTCAGCTGTACATGTAGGTAGGGATGAAGTGACTATGCATAGATAATAAACAGCGAGTAGTAGCAGTGTCGTCCGGTGGCCATTTGATTAATTGTTCAGCAGTCTTATGGCTTGGGGGTAGAAGCTGTTAAGGAGACTTTTGGTCCTAGACTTAGCGCTCCGGTACCGCTTTCCGTGCGGTAGCAGAGAAAACAGTCTATGACTTGGGTGACTGGAATCTCTGACAATTTTATGGGCTTTCCTCTGACACTGCCTATTATATAGGTCCTGGATTGCAGGAAGCTTGGCCCCAGTGATGTACTGGTCTCCTGAGGGGGAAAAAGTTTTGTCGTGCCCTCTTCACGACTGTCTTGGTGTGTTTGGACCATGGTAGATCGTTGGTGATGTGGACACCAAGGAACTTGAAACTCTCGACCCGCTCCACTACAGCCCCTTTGATGTTAATGGGGGCCTGTTCGGCCTGCCTTTTCCTGTAGTCCACGATCAGCTCCTTTGTCTTGCTCACGTTGAGGGAGAGGTTGTTGTCCTGGCACCACTCTGCCAGTTCTCTGACCTCCTCCCTATAGGCTGTCTCATAGTTGTCGGTGATCAGGCCTACCACTGTTGTGTCGTCAGCAAACTTCATGATGGTGTTGGAGTCGTGTTTGGCCACGCAGTCATGGGTGAACAGGGAGTACAGGAGGGAACTAAGTACACACCCCTGAGGGGCCCCAGTGTTGAGGATCAGCGTGGCAGATGTGTTGTTGCCTACCCTTACAATCTGGGGGCGGCCCGTCAGGAAGTCCAAGATCCAGTTACAGAGGGAGGTGTTTAGTCCCAGGGTCCTTAGCTTAGTGATGAGCTTTGTGGGCACTATGGTGTTGAACGCTGAGCTGTAGTCAATGAACAGCATTCTCACATAGGTGTTCCTTTTGTCCAGGTGGGAAAGGGCAGTGTGGAGTGCGATTGAGATTGCGTCATCTGTGGATCTGTTGAGGCGGTATTTTGAATTGGAGTGGGTCTAGGGTATCCAGGAGGATGCTGTTGATGTGAGCCATGACCAGCCTTTCAAAGCACTTCATGGCTACCGACGTGAGTGCTACGGGGCGGTAATCATTGAGGCAGGTTACCATCGCTTCCTTGGTCACAGGGCTATGGTGGTTTGCTTGGAACATGTAGGTATTACATACTCAGGGAGAGGTTGAAAATGTCAGTGACGACACTTGCCAGTTGGTCCGCGCATGCTTTGAGTACACGTCCTGGTAATCCATCTGGCCCCGTGGCTTTGTGAAGTTGACCTGTTTAAAGGTCTTGCTCACATCGGCTCCCGAGAGCGTTATCACAGTCATCCAGAACAGCTGGTGCTCTCGTGCATGCTTCAGTGTTGCTTGCCTCGAAGTGAGCATAAAAGGCTCGTCTGGTAGGCTTGCGTCACTGGGCAGCTCGCGTCTGGGTTTCCCTTTGTAGTGCGTAATAGTTTTCAAGCCCTGCCACATCCGACGAGCGTCAACCGATGTAGTAGGATTCATTCTTAATCCTGTATTGACGTATTGCTTGTTTGATGGTTAGTTTGAGGGCATAACGAGATTTCTTATAGGCGTCCAGATTAGTATCCCGCTCCTTGAAAGCGGCAGCTCTAGCCTTTAGCTCAATGCGGATGTTGCCTGTAATCGATGGCTTCTGGTTGGGATATATACTGTGGGGACAACGTCGTCGATGCACTTATTGATGAAGCCGATGACGGAGGTGGTATACTCATCAATGCCATTGGATGAATCCCAGAACATATTCAAGTCTGTGCTAGCAAACAGTCCTGTAGCGTAGCATCCGCGTCATCTGACCACTTCTGTATTGAGCGAATCACTGGTACTTCCTGCTTTAGTTTTTGCTTGTATGCAGGAATCAGGAGGATAAAATGATGGTCAGGTTTGCCAAATGGAGGGCAGGGGAGAGCTTTGTATGCATCTCTGTATGTGGAGTAGAGTGGTCTAGAGTTTATTTTCTTCTGGTTGCACGTGACATGCTGGTAAAAATTTGGTTAAACTTATTTAAGTTTGCCTGCATTAAAGTCCCCGGCCACTAGGAGCGTCGCTTCTGGGTGAGCATTTTCTTGTTTGCTTATGGCTTCAAAGAGTTGGTTGAGTGCGGTCTTAGTGCCAGCATTGGTCTGTGGTGGTAAATAGACGACTACAAATAATGTAGATGAGAACTCTCTTGGTAGAGGTCGAGGTCGACCGATTATGATTTTTCAACGTCGATACCGCTACCGATTATTGGAGGACCAAAAAAAGCCGATACCGATTAATCGGCCGATTTAAAAAAAAAATGTAATAATGACAATTACAACAATACTGAATGAACACTTATTTTAACTTAATATAATACATCAATAAAATCAATTTAGCCTCAAATAAATAATGAAACATGTTCAATTTGGTTTAAATAATGCAAAAACAAAGTGTTGGAGAAGAAAGTAAAAGTGCAATATGTGCCATGTAAGAAAGCTAACGTTTAAGTTCCTTGCTCAGAACATGAGAACATATAAAAGCTGGTGGTTCCTTTTAACATGAGTCTTCAATATTCCCAGGTAAGAAGTTTTAGGTTGTAGTTATTATAGGAATTATAGGACTATTTCTCTCTATACCATTTGTATTTCATTAACCATTGACTATTGGATGTTCTTATAGGCACTTTAGTATTGCCAGTGTAACAGTATAGCTTCCATCCCTCTCCTCGCTCCTACCTGGGCTCGAACCAGGAACACAACGACAACAGCCACCCTCGAAGCAGCGTTACCCATGCAGAGCAAGGGGAATAACTACTTCAAGTCTCAGAGCGAGTGAAGTTTGAAACGCTATTAGCGCGCACCCCGCTAACTAGCTAGCCATTTCACATCGGTTACACCAGTCTAATCTCGGGAGTTGATAGGCTTGAAGCACAGCGAAGAGCTTCTGGCAAAACGCAGGAAAGTGCTGTTTGAATGAATGCTTACGAGCCTGCTGCTGCCTACCACCGCTCAGTCAGACTGCTCTATCAAATCATAGACTTAGTTATAACATAATAACACGCAGAAATACGAGCCTTAGGTCATTAATATGGTCGAATCCGGAAACGATCATCTCGAAAACAAGACGTTTATTCTTTCAGTGAAATACGGAACAGTTCAGTATTTTATCTAACGGGTGGCATCCCTAAGTCTAAATATTCCTGTTACATTGCACAACCTTCAATGTTATGTCATAATTACGTAGAATTCTGGCAAATTAGGCGGCCCAAACTGTTGCATATACACTGAATCTGCGTGCAATGAACGCAAGAGAAGTGACACAATTTCACCTGGTTAATATTGCCTGCTAACCTGGATTCCTTTTAGCTAAATATGCAGGTTTAAAAATATATAGTTCTGTGTATTGATTTTAAGAACGGCATTGATGTTTATGGTTAGGTACACATTGGAGCAACGATATGCACCGCATCGATTATATGCAACGCAGGACACGCTAGATAAACTAGTAATATCATCAACCATGTGTAGTTAACTAGTGATTATGATTGATTGATTGATTGTTTTTTATAAGATAAGTTTAATGCTAGCTAGCAACTTACCTTGGCTTCTACTGCATTCGCGTAACAGGCAGGCTCCTCGTGGAGTGCAATGTAATCAGGTGGTTAGAGCGTTGGACTAGTTAACTGTAAGGTTGCAAGATTGAATCCCCCGAGCTGCCAAGGTAAAAATCTGTCGTTCTGCCCCTGAACGAGGCAGTTAAACCACCGTTCCTAGTCCGTCATTGAAAATAAGAATGTGTTCTTAACTGACTTGCCTAGTTAAATAAAGATTAAATAAAGGTGTAAAAAAAAAAATCGGCCAAATCAGTGTCCAAAAATACAGATTTCCGATTGTTATGAAAACTTGAAATCAGCCCTAATTAATCGGCCATTCCGATTAATTCGTCGACCTCTAGTAGATAGTGTGTTCTACAGCTTATCATAAGGTACTCTACCTCAAGTGAGCAATACCTCAAGACTTCTTTAATATTAGACATTGCTCACCAGCTGTTATTGACAAAAAGACACACAACCCCACCCCTCGTCTTACCAGACGTAGCTTCTCTGTTCTGCCGGTGCATTGAATATCCCTCCAGCTCTATATTATCCGTGTTGTCGTTCAGCCACGACTCTTGAAACCTAAGATATTACAGTTCTTAATGTTCTTTTGGTAGGATAATCGTAATCATAGGTCATCAATTTTATTTTCCAATGATTGCATGTTAGCAAGTAGAATTGATGGCAGTAGGAGTTTATTCGCTCTCAAAAGGCAGCCCGATCTGCGTCCTCTTTTCCTCTGTATTTTCTTCACGCAAATTATGTGGATCTGGGCCTGTTCCCGGGAGAGCAGTATATCTTTCTCGTCGGACTCGTTTAAGGAAAAAGCTTCTTCCAGTTTGTGGTGAGTAATCCTAGTTCTGACGTCCAGAAGTTTTTTTCGGTCATAAGAGACAGTAGCAGCAACATTATGTACAAAATAAGTAAAAAAATAAGTTACAAACAACGCAAAAAAAAGAACAAAAGAGCACAATTGCTTACGGGCATGTAAAACGTCACTGTGTCATCTTACACCCATAACATATTCCCTTTTATAAAATAGGACAGGAGCTGTCAATTCACTAACAAAACAAACCTAGTAATAATTTCCAACATGAACAGTTTAGTTTTTTTTCAGGTATAAACTTAACAACACATTTTGATAGTCTCTTCACTTTTTTTGTATGTCTCTGTCTGTCAACAATCCCTAATGGGAAACCTGGTGGCGCTGGACCGGGTTGCTATCCATGCCTTCTGTTGGGGTTTTGCATCACTGCAGGATTGCTTTCCAGGCATCCTTGCCCTCTCGCAGAGCTTTTTTGCAGAGGTTCTTTGCGATTTTGACTGCCGACAGATGCCGACAGACTGCCGACTGCCGACAGATGCCCGCAGCGTGAAAAGACAGGGGGCTTGTCTGCGACGACTGCGTGTTCCCGCACAGGCGTGTCAGCTAACTGTCTAAGGGGAGTATTGATGGGCGAGGGAGCGGTCGCCCTGTGATTCCCTGGTTCTTCGCCCAGTGCCTCAGGCCCCACATGACTTGCTGGGGTTCCGTCCTTTGACATGCGCCCCCTATGACCATCAGGGTTCTGAGTAGGTGCTGGCTCAGCAATCCGAAGGTCAACCCTGTTATGACGGTACAGTGATCCATTCACTTCGACCAAGTAGGAGTGTGGTGAAACTTTTTGTACACAGAATCCGAGTCTCCAGAGGCCCGTCTGGTCCCCTGGTAGTGGCTTCATCCGCACTGTTTCACCCACCCTGAGCTCAGGTAAGTCTTTTGCTGATTTGTCATAGATTAACTTGGAGACCTGTCTTCTGTGACGTAGCTTCACCAGCACGTTTGTCACCACACAGGGCTCCAGGAGAGTGTTGGCTGCTGGCAGATCTGCTTTTAAGTGCCGTGCAATGAGGCGCTGGACCGGGTTGCTATCCATGCCTTCTGTTGGGGTTTTGCATCACTGCAGGATTGCTTTCCAGGCATCCTTGCCCTCTCGCAGAGCTTTTTTGCAGAGGTTCTTTGCGATTTCGACTGCCGACTCCGAATTCCCATTAGCTTTTGGGTGTATTGGCGATTAGGTGACGTGCTCAAATTCCCATTCTGCAGCAAATTTTCGGAACTCAAATCCGGAGAATTGGGGTTCATTATCTGAGATTATCCTATCTGGCTGGCCATAGCGGGCAAACTGAGCCTTGCAGCGTTTGATCGTTGCCTCTGCTGAGAGGTTGGGGAAGGAGGTCATTCTCCCAGAAGTCTGAGTAATGATCAACTACCAGCAGAAGTCTTTGCCACAGTGCTGGAAGAGATCTAGACTTACTATCTGCCAGGGGTGCATCGGTAGCTCATGGGAGATCATCGTATCTCTCTGTTGCTCAATGGCATATTCATTGCAGATTGTGCATTTATTGACATAGTCTTTGATTTCATTTAATTTCACTCTGCATTCTTGGCCAATACAGTGTGTCATGTGCTTGTCTGCAACAGGCCTCACCTCCAATGTGACTTGAGTGCACGTGAGCCAACATCTCAGGGCGCAGAGACCGGGGAATAATAATATTACTCCGTTTTGAACACTGAGTTCCTCTTTGACTGGCCAATATTCTCTGACGGCTAGAGCAGTTTCTTCCTTGCAGCCGGGCCAGCCCATCAGAATCACAGACCTCAATGCCTGGAGGTGCTCGTCCCTGTCTGTGTGCTGTCTGATTTGTATAAGGCACTGGTCCGTAACATTGAGGTAGTCAATCTGGTTGATGTGTTCAACATCCACTTGCTCTGTTTGTAAGCTGCACACTGCGTGTTGTTCATACATGGAGCATGTGTGTGTGTGTGTGTGTGTGTGTGTGTGTGTGTGTGTGTGTGTGTGTGTGTGTGTGTGTGTGTGTGTGTGTGTGTGTGTGTGTGTGTGTGTGTGTGTGTGTGTGTGTACCTGATGCAGTAGCCCTGCTGGGCATGTCACTCACATCTCCGGCCCTGAGGTTGTAGCTTTGTTGAGCGAGTAGCATGCTCTGCAGTTGTTTCAGGGCATTCAGGAGAGTCTTGCTGAATATAGCAATAAGGGGCTTGTGATCTGTCTCTGTGGTAATGTTGTCGCGTCCGTAGTGGTAGTGGTGGAAGCGTTGGCATGCAAACACAATGCTGAGGCACTCCTCTATCTGGGCATAGTTCTGCTCTGTTGGAGTGAGCGCCCTAGAGGCAAATGCCACAGGCTGGCCCTCCTACATGAGGCAACAGCCAAGTCCATACTGTCTCGAGTCACTCTGAATCGTGACAGGTTTTGACACATCTTAGCATTGCAGTACAGGTGTCTGGGTGACCAGTTGTTTTATTTCCCTCACTGCGTCATGTTTTGGGAGCCAATGCCAGATGGCGTCCTTGTCCATGGGCATCCTTAGTGGTGGTAGGAACTTGGCCAGGTAGGTGACGAATCCAACGAAGCGCTGCACTGCCTTCACATCGTGGGGGGGGGGGGGGGGGGGGGGGCATTTCCAAGACAGCCATCACTTTCTCAGGATCCGCCTTCAATCCGGTGGAGGACAAGATGTGCCCATGAAAGCGGACCTCTGGCACTTTGAGCTGAAGCTTTTTTATGCTTAGCCTTAGCTTGACCTGTCTGTATCTGTCCTTCAGGGTCAACAGCTTGGTGTCATGGTCACATTCTGCCTCCCCATAACTGTCCCCACAGCCCACAACGAGGATGTCATCTGCTATAGGTTCCACGCCACTGAGTCCCAACAACAGCTCGTGCTGTTTCCGCTGATACACCTCTGGAGCCACGGAGACCCCAAACAGAAGCTTCAACCACCTCTTCCTGCCCCAGGGTGTCCAAAAGGTAGTCATGTAGCTGCTGGGCTCGTCAAGCCTTTACTGCAGGAAGGCATCTCTGGCGTCCACGAGTGTGAAGACTCTGGCCTTCGGGAGCTTGTAAAGCACATCCTCCAACGTGGGCATAATGTAATGTGAACGTCGCAGAGTCCGGTTGAGGTGTTTTAAAATCAATGCATATCCGTAGCTTGTCTGGTTTCTTTACGACAACCATATTACTTATCCAGTCTTTAGGCTCGGTGACGGATGTGATGTGGCCATCTGCTTCATATTTGTCGAGCTGAGTTTTCGTAGCTGCTTTCATGGCCACTGGTATATTACGGTGTGCACACTGGACAGCCTGGATTGCTGCGTCCAACTCAAAGTAGACTTCGCCGGGAACTGACTCGACCGGTGCGTTGAAGACATCATGGTATTTTCTTAGGAGCGTCTCCTTGCTCAGGGGCCCAGCCTTGAATTGTCTATAATGTTAAGGTCTGCTGGGATGGTGAAGTTATTAAGCCCGAGGTGCTCGCATGTGGACCCTGACAGTAATGGCGGTTGACTAGCCTCAGCTATTTCAAACTCAAGGGTGTATTTCTGGCCACATAAAACACACTGTCACAAACAGGCCTAAAGAGGTCATGAACTGGCCTGAATAGTTTCAGCTTGGTGCTACTCTGTGTGAGTTTGTCTCTGGGCGCAAGCCTCCTTTTGTCTTTAAGGCTCATAACGTTACATGTGGCCCCCGAATCTAGCTGGCATTGCTGTGGTTTATTATTAAGTAGTGACAAACCACTTTTTTCCTTTGGCCCTCACTGCCCCTATGCACTCGCTAGCATATACATCCTCAGTGCTGTTGTTCCCTTCATCTTTACCCTCCTTTCTCTTGCTTTTCATGAGGACCCTCACGAAGTGATTAGCTGTACCATAGGATTTGCATATTTTCCCATAGGCTGGTCAGTGTTCTTTTCCCCATCCATGAGAAATGTCACTATTTGCATGTATTGGGGTTGTCTACTGCAGACTGGGCTGTAGTATTAGCATTAGCCGTGGCAAAGGGGAATTTCTTTACTGGCTGCCTGAATGTAGCATTGACATTGTCCATATGTTGCCTTTCTAGATCCATGGACCTCAGTAAGATATTAGTAAGCTCTGCTGCACGGCATGTCTCCACTGCCAAGTCCAGCATCAGGTCACGTTCTCTCAGCAAATGTCTGCGCGTGCCCTCATAAGCTATACCAAGCACTATCTTCTCTCTGATCAGTTCATCTCTTAAACAGCATGATCATTACACAGTGCTGGGGACAATAAAAGGCCACTCTAAAATGTGCAGTTTTGTCACACAACACAATGCCACAGATGTCTCAAGTTTTGAGGGAGCATGTTGCATGCTGACTGCAGGAATGTCATGGTAATTTCTCTACCATAACGTTGTTTTAGAGAATTTTGCAGTACGTCAAACCGGCTTCATAACCATAGACCACGTCTAACCACCCCAGCCCAGGAAATCCACATCCAGCTTCTTAACCTGCCGGATCGTCTGAGACAAGCCACCCGGACAGCTGATGAAACTGTGGGTTTGCACAACCAAATAATTTCTGCCCAAACTGTCAGAAACCGTCTCAGGGAAGCTCATCTACGTGCTCGTCGTCCTCATCAGGGTCTTGACCTGACTGCAGTTCGGTGTCATAACAGACTTTATTTTTATTTATTTTTTTATTTATTTTTTCACTTCAGTGGGCAAATGCTCACCACTGGCACACTGGAGACGTGTGCTCATCACGGATGAATCCCAGTTTCAACTGTACCAGGCAGATGGTGGACAGCGTGTATGGCGTCGTGTGGGTGAGCGGTTTGCCTATGTCAACGTTGTGAGCAGAGTGCCCCATGGTGGCGGTAGGGTTATGGTGTGGGCAGGCATAAGCTACGGACAACAAACACAATTGCATTTTATCAATGGCAATTTGAATGCACGGAGATACCGTGACGAGATACTGAGGCCCATTGTCGTGCCATTCATCCGTCACCTTCACCTCATGTTTTAGCATAATCATGCACAGCTCCATGCCGCAAGGATCTGTACAAAATCCTGGAAGCTAAAAAGGTCCCAGTTCTTACATGGCCTGCATACTCACCAGACATGTCACCCATTGAGTATGTTTGGGATGCTCTGGATCGACGTGTATGACATTGTCGTGTCTTTGGCATCATTAAACTGAAGACTTAGTTTTTATAAAAGATTCTCTGTAATTAGTATTACGCGATTAAACTGATTAATCATGTAACTGTAATTAACTAGGAAGTCTGGGCACCAAGGAAAATATTCAGATTACAAAGTTATAATTTTCCTAATATAACTTTTCAGATATTTTCATATCTGATCAATAGTCTTCTGATTAATGAATTCTTCTTTACCTCACGTTAGTCTCATTCCAAACGTCGTAAATTGTTGGTTATCTGCACAAACCCAGTCTTCACTATGAGTCATCCATACATCAATTGTCTTAAATAATTTATTTATTAACTAACTAAACAATCACAGAAGTGCACAAACAAACAAAGTAAATATGGTTACAAGAAATGATAGGGGAATGTGCCCTAGTGGGCTAAACTGGCATGGCGGCTTGTTAGACAAAAGGAGAGTGGGGGTCAGCTGAGAAGTCACTACAGAGTTGATAATTATAACAATTGAAATGCTAATCCTTTGCACATGAACGCTCACTCATTCGGGAACAATTGCAATCAATATATATATTTACACTCAGTGTGTCGTCGGGATCTCTGCTGAAAAGTTTGTTTCTGTTGGAGAGTTTGTCCGCCCTTTCTCTCTCTGTCGTGGTTAGAATGGATAGTTCAGAGTGACATTCATTTATGTCGTTATGGATAGATGTTTCGGCGGTTGTCGTTCTTCGCGTTCAATGATACCGAATTCCTAGCTGCAGACTAGTAATTAATATCAAAGACTTGTTCTTATTCTGTCGGTATCGATAGTCTAAGAGTTTAACCACGTGGGATGGTTAAAAGATTCAGCAATCGTCTCAACCCTTGGTCCTCTCTATCGAGATAAGCTGGTCTGCAACCTTTGTCCTCTCGTGATTGAGAGAAAACATGGTCTGTTTAGAAATTCTCAAGGTGGGGGTTTTATTCGGGAGTTGTAGAAAAGGGCCTGTCCCAGGTTGCCCGACCCTAACTGGGCTCATGGGCGGTCCTTTGATTTAGTTAAACTCAAAAGGGAATTGGAGTTTCCTTCATTAAACAGTCCAAAATCACATTACACAATTTTACAAACAGTATCATCCTCACTCATTCATCTTATACAACAATTAGATGTAAACCTCATATCTGAGGCTATTATATAAACAGTGTTATGGTAATGCGGCCGCACCGTCTCTCATGAGTTTTACAAACTTGTACCAAACGGACCAGTTCGTAGCTGGATTCTTCACTGATATTTTATACCTTCTCCGGAACATAAATGTTGTTCGGACCTCAAGTTCTGTGAGGTGGAAGAAATTCCTTTGTTCTCTATGAAACTTCACTCTGTCTCTATACTGTGGCCATGAGGAGATCATCTCCTCCTGAAATGTACGACCTCTCTGACCACAGCAGCCTAGTTGTAGGAGGCAGGGGGAGGGGGATGGGGCTTGCTGTACCCAAAGAGGGCAACGTCATGACAACAGCGTGTTCCAGTTCCCACCAATATTCAGCAACTTGGCACAGCCATTGAAGAGGAGTGAGACAACATTCAACAGGCCACAATCAACAGCCTGATCAACTCTATGTGAAGGAGATGTGTTGTGCTGCATGAGGCAAATAGTGGTCACACCAGATACTGACTTGTTTTCTTTTCCACGCCCCTAAGGTGTCTGTTACCAACATATGCATATATGTATTCCCAGTCATGTGAAATCCATAGATTTTGGCCTAATGAATTTATTTCAAATGAATGATTTCCTTATATGAAATGTAACTCAGAAGAATCTTTGAAATTGTTACATGCTGCGGTTATGTTTTTGTACAGTGTACTTTGAAAAGACTTAAACCAAATGGAAACTGTGTAGTAATGATAATGGACCTACATTCATACAGTTTCTTGACTCTGTCCAGCTCACTAATAATCACCTAAATGAGATCTAGACAGTAAGGGAGCATCGAGAATTCCCAGAATTATGAATAGAGGAATATTTTTTGCTAATTTTGACTTGAGGAATATGACCAATTTTCAGTGCGGCCCTCCGGACTGCGTTGAAGAACGAATGCGGCCCCCGAGGCAAAATTAGTTTGACACCCCAGATCTACATTGTAATAACCAAATAATATCTCTATGATACGTTTAAAAACAACCCTGAATTGGTAGTTGATATAACATTTTTCTACTATAACAATTTATCACACAGATAATGATTGTTGGCATTGCTTGCAAAAACACAGTTACACAATTATCAAGCATCTTGAAATTTTGGTAGCCAAGCTGCGGTCGTTATCTATCATTGCTTAGCTTTAAATCAATGATCAGCTCTGGTTAATTATTTTAACAGGGACCAGCAGGAGAAAGCAGAGTCACCTGTTCCCAGCTGTATGTCCATGAAGAGTGACCAGTCAATAGGAATTCCATTTAACTTCAGTGAGGGAGTCTTTCCTACTGAACAGAGGTGAGAAGTGGTGGGACTTCGACTTGTAGTCATTCACGTGCACAGCTAGGGGTCTACCTGTGCCTGAGCACCTGCCTTTTTGCCCTCCCACTCGCCAAGTGACCATTTAGGTGGTGGTATTTTTAGGGCCTTCCTCTGACACGCTTGGCCCCAGTGATGTACTGGGCCGTTCGCACTACCCTCTGTAGTGCCTTGCGGTCGGAGGCCGAGCAGTTGCCATACCAGGCAGTGATGCATCTAGTCAGGATGCTCTCGATGGTGCAGCTGTAGAACCTTTTGAGGATCTGAGGACCCATGCCAAATCTTTTCAGTCTTCTGAGGGGGAATAGGTTTTGTCGTGCCCGCTTCACGACTGGCATGTTGTGCTTGGACCATGTTAGTTGGTGATGTGGACACCAAGGAACTTGAGGCTCTCAACCTGCTCCACTACAGCCCCGTCGATGAGAATGGGGGTGTGCCCGATCCTGTTTTTCGTGTAGTCCACAATCATCTCCTTTGTCTTGATCACGTTGAGGGAGAGGTTGTTGTCTTGGCACCACACGGCCAGGTCTCTGACCTCCTCCCTATAGGCTGTCTAGTTGTTGTCGGTGATCAGGCCTACCACTGTTGTGTCATCGTCAAATGTAATGATGTTGTTGGATTCGTGCCTGGCCGTGCAGTCATGAGTGAACAGGGAGTACAGGAGGGGGCTGAGCACGCACCCCTGAGGGGCACCTGTGTTAAGGATCAGCGTGGCGGATGTGTTGTTACCTACCCTTACCACCTGGGGTAAGGTTACCTAATGACACAGTAAATATCCCGATAACATCCTGAGAGGATGTCATTAAGAGGTCAACAAGAGGTCAAACAAAGGACACAGAAAAACACATACATCACTTTTTGACAGCAACCGTCTACTATATTCTCTCGTATTGAATCATCAAAACATTTTTAATAATATTGATGTCACAAATGTATGCTTTTTACATTTCTTTATAAAAAAAATATGTATTTGTTACATTTGACTGTGTAAAACCAATACTACTTATTTCTATGAGAATGAGGTGGATATACAGTACTGTATAGCATTTAGCAAAAAAACATAATTATTTGCCTCTCTCAAATGAAACCATCAAGTGATAGATTTTAAACAATTACATGTCTGTCATTGAACAACCCCATGCCCTGATAAGAGAGTGAAAAAACACACCAATCTCTTGCATAATTTCTTTATTAAACAATAAAAGCTGATTTACCAACATTTCCTAAAATGGATATATAGCGTTTAGTAATAAAACTCTCAATCTCATCATGCTCACTCATTATGTTTCTACCTCTACCTGCATGTGGTGCTTAGCAGCAACCTGGGTCTAGCCCTGACATCTGGCCTGAGCTGAAGCGGCTGAGAGACATGGTGGTGAAACAGAGAGTGGAGCTGGGAAACATGGCGGCCAGAGTGACAGCTAATGAGAGCCACGTGGAGGATCACTGGAGAGTGAAAATACAGGTAATGCATTATTTGCAGTACTGAAAAGGATCTAGTTACTATAAATGGATTTGTATCAGATCAAAATCTCTACACATTTTCCTTATAATTCCGGTCCAAGCAGCAGAACTGTCAACCATGGGGGCCAGAGTGACAGCTAGTGAGAGAGAGGTGGAGGGGTTGAAGAGTGAGAAAACAGGTGATATTATTTTTAATTTCAGTGTATGTTTGCAGTGGATTGGATTGCACATGTTTTATTCAGTATGGATTAAAAAGCCTCTCCATGTTATTGCAGGTTTGGAGGCCAGACTGAGTGCCAGTGAGAGGCCAGGTGGAGGAGCTGAAAGGAGAGGTGGAGGAGCTGCAGAAAGAGGTGGTGAACCAGAGAGTGGAACTGAGTCACTAAGACTGAACTGCACTTCCACAAGAACAAGGTGGAGGAGCTGGAGAGAGAAAATGCAGGTAACCTGAGACATCTGTAATTGATGTTATTTGATTACTGTAATTAACAAGTAACTAAGTGGTGTTTTTTCATCAACAGTTTATTTGTATCTTTTTACATCATTCTAGGAATGGAGGCCAGAGTGACAGCCAGTGAGAGCCAGATGGAGGAGCTGAAGACAGAGAATGCACGTACTCTAGAGATAGGAAAATATCAAACTGGTCTCATAGACTAGATGCATCACAGTAAATGTACATCTGGGACACTCAAAGTAGTATATGTTACGTTTGGTATGGTTACATAATATAGAAGGTTTCTTAAGGAAAAAATTAAAGGAGGGTGGTTGGTTGGGGTGAATGGGTAGTTGTATAACTCAAACGTCTAACAACCGAAAGGTTTCGGTTTGAATCCCATCACGGACAATTTTAGCATTTTAGCTAATTAGCAACTTTGCTACTACTTACTACTTTGCAACTACTTTGCATGTTAGCCAAACCTTCCCCTAATCCTAACCTTAACCTTTTTAGCTAATCCTTCCCCTAACCTATCTCCTAACCTTAACCATAAACGTAACCCATAAACCTAAAATGCAAATTAATTACTTAAAAATCATACAATGTGATTTTCTGGATTTTTGTAAGACCTCTACATGCTTTGTAAGTAGGAAAACCTGCAAAATCGGCAGTGTATCAAATACTTGTTCTCCCCACTGTACGTACAGAATAATTCGAAGTGCTCTGAGACCACGTCGGAAAATATCTACAGAATTGTATTTTCATTATTCTCTATCAGATTGAACACTGTATATATTTCCTGTAATTCTAGTCCAAGCAGAACTGTCAGCCATGGGGGCCAGAGTGACAGCCAGTGAGACAGAGGTGGAGGATCTGAAGACAGATAATGCAGGTAATGGAGGCTGTTCAATTGATCCCACTGATTACAACAATTTGGATAATTTGTTTTTTATTCAGTATGGATCAAAAAGTATTTTCATATGATTTTGTCTTTAGAGGATAGAGTGACAGCCAGTTGAAGGAGCTGAATAGAAGATATATATTATATAGCATATTACATTATTACGGCACTCCTGTGTTCAGACAGACCAAAAGTAGCATTCCATGCTGGTTTAGAAAGAACGATGGGATCTTTTTCTGATATTGAAATAGCTCTGGACTGCACTAATGTCACCACAAATACAGCCCTGTTACAGGTACTGCTTACACACCTGTACATGCATTAACTCACATGTCCACATTGGGTAGCTACAGACATCCACCCAGATGTTCCTCTCACCTGTCATTAAACATGATGTAAAATGACTCACCTCTTCTCTTATTTTGATGTTTGTAGATTATAACAGTATAGAGTAGGCTACAGAAAACAACAAAATCAAGACCAGATTGATTGAACTTTATTAGTGTGTGCACTTTCCTTGTATATTCAGGTCATCTGAAGTACATACATGAAATGAATAAATACATGAACACAATAACAAACATGCATAAAAACAAACAAAGTGAGTCAGTATTGAATAGGTGCTAGGTTCATTAACATACAGTAAATATGCAATAAAACAGAAGCAGTCATTGAGCAATGGAAATGATTTGAAGTGAGGAGTGATAAGATCAGCATGTTAGGAGCAGGGAGTTTAGTCTCTGTCTGATATCGATCTCAGCTCAGATCATCTCAATGTCAGCCTCCCTGGCAGGGTTCTTCTTGTGGTACTCCGAGATGCGGCTCTCCATGACCGGACGGAAGTGGCGAACCAGACCCTAAACAAGGAAGAGAAGGGTGGAGTGACGGAGGAGGAGGAGGGAGAGGAGGTCAGGGTGTTACTTCAACAGTTTCTCCAACTCCAATAGTCTCACCTAGCTATCCTTTGATCCCAGTAGTCTTACATGTCTAACCTCTGACCCCAGTAGTCTCACCTGTTCCTAACTAACCTGAACCTAGTAGTCTCACTTGTTTCTATCTAACCTCTGACCCAAGTAGTCACAGGCCATGTAGCCCCGTCCCCCAGCAGTCTCACCTGTACAGGCCATGCAGCTCCGTCCCCCAGAGGTCTCACCTGTACAGGCCATGCAGCCCAATCCCCTAATAGTCTCACCTGTACAGGCCACGTGGCCCTGTCCCCCAGTAGTCTCACCTGTACAGGCCATGCAGCCCCATCCCCTAATAGTCTCACCTGTACAGGCCACGTGGCCCTGTCCCCCAGTAGTCTCACCTGTACAGGCCATGCAGCTCCGTCCCCCAGAGGTCTCACCTGTACAGGCCATGCAGCCCCGTCCCCCAGTAGTCTCACCTGTACAGGCCATGCAGCCCCATCCCCTAATAGTCTCACCTGTACAGGCCACGTGGCCCTGTCCCCCAGTAGTCTCACCTGTACAGGCCATGCAGCCCCATCCCCTAATAGTCTCACCTGTACAGGCCACGTGGCCCTGTCCCCCAGTAGTCTCACCTGTACAGGCCATGCAGCTCCGTCCCCCAGAGGTCTCACCTGTACAGGCCATGCAGCCCCGTCCCCCAGTAGTCTCACCTGTACAGGCCATGCAGCCCCATCCCCTAATAGTCTCACCTGTACAGGCCACGTGGCCCTGTCCCCCAGTAGTCTCACCTGTACAGGCCATGCAGCACCATCCCCCAGTAGTCTCACCTGTACAGGCCATGCAGCCCCGTCCCCCAGTAGTCTCACCTGTACAGGCCATGCAGCCACGTCCCCCAGTAGTCTCACCTGTACAGGCCATGCAGCTCCGTCCCCCAGCAGTCTCACCTGTACAGGCCATGCAGCTCCGTCCTCCAGTAGTCTCACCTGTACAGGCCATGCAGCCCCGTCCCCCAGTAGTCTCACCTGTACAGGCCATGCAGCTCCGTCCCCCAGAGGTCTCACCTGTACAGGCCATGCAGCCCCGTCCCCCAGTAGTCATACCTGTACAGGCCATGCAGCCTCATCCCCTAATAGTCTCACCGGTACAGGCCACGTGGCCCTGTCCCCCAGTAGTCTCACCTGTACAGGCCATGCAGCTCCGTCCCCCAGAGGTCTCACCTGTACAGGCCATGCAGCTCCGTCCCCCAGAGGTCTCACCTGTACAGGCCATGCAGCTCCGTCCCCCAGTAGTCTCACCTGTACAGGCCATGCAGCCTCGTCCCCCAGCAGTGTCACCTGTACAGGCCATGCAGCCTCGTCCCCCAGCAGTCTCACCTGTACAGGCCATGCAGCCTCGTCCCCCAGTAGTCTCACCTGTACAGGCCATGCAGCTCCGTCACCCAGCAGTCTCACCTGTACAGGCCATGCAGCCCCGTCCCCCAGTAGTCTCACCTGTACAGGCCATGCAGCCCCGTCCCCCAGTAGTCTCACCTGTACAGGCCATGCAGCCCCGTCCCCCAGTAGTCTCACCTGTACAGGCAACGTGGCCCCGTCCCCCAGCAGTCTCACCTGTACAGGCCATGCAGCTCCGTCCCCCAGTAGTCTCATCTGTACAGGCCATGCAGCCCCGTCCCCCAGTAGTCTCACCTGTACAGGCCATGCAGCCCCATCCCCCAGTAGTCTCACCTGTACAGGTCACGTGGCCCCGTCCCCCAGTAGTCTCACCTGTACAGGCAATGCGGCTCCGTCCCCTAGTAGTCTCACCTGTACAGGCCACGTGGCACTGTCCCCCAGTCTTCTCACCTGTACAGGCCACGTGGCCCTGTCCCCCAGTAGTCTCACCTGTACAGGCCATGCAGCCCCGTCCCCCAGTAGTCTCACCTGTACAGGCCATGCAGCTCCGTCCCCCAGTAGTCTCACCTGTACAGGCAACGTGGCCCCGTCCCCCAGTAGTCTCACCTGTACAGGCCATGCAGCTCCGTCCCCCAGTAGTCTCACCTGTACAGGCCATGCAGCCCCGTCCCCCAGTAGTCTCACCTGTACAGGCCATGCAGCCCCGTCCCCCAGTAGTCTCACCTGTACAGGCCATGCAGCCCCGTCCCCCAGTAGTCTCACCTGTACAGGCCATGCAGCTCCGTCCCCCAGTAGTCTCACCTGTACAGGCCATGCAGCTCCGTCCCCCAGTAGTCTCACCTGTACAGGCCATGCAGCCCCGTCCCCCAGTAGTCTCACCTGTACAGGCCATGCAGCTCCGTCCCCCAGTAGTCTCACCTGTACAGGCCATGCAGCTCCGTCCCCCAGTAGTCTCACCTGTACAGGCCATGCAGCCCCGTCCCCCAGTAGTCTCACCTGTACAGGCCATGCAGCTCCGTCCCCCAGTAGTCTCACCTGTACAGGCCATGCAGCCCCGTCCCCCAGTAGTCTCACCTGTACAGGCCATGCAGCTCCGTCCCCCAGTAGTCTCACCTGCACAGGCCATGCAGCCCCGTCCCCCAGTAGTCTCACCTGTACAGGCCATGCAGCCCCGTCCCCCAGTAGTCTCACCTGTACAGGCCATGCAGCTCCGTCCCCCAGTAGTCTCACCTGTACAGGCCATGCAGCTCCGTCCCCCAGAGGTCTCACCTGTACAGGCCATGCAGCCCAATCCCCTAATAGTCTCACCTGTACAGGCCACGTGGCCCTGTCCCCCAGTAGTCTCACCTGTACAGGCCATGCAGCCCCATCCCCTAATAGTCTCACCTGTACAGGCCACGTGGCCCTGTCCCCCAGTAGTCTCACCTGTACAGGCCATGCAGCTCCGTCCCCCAGAGGTCTCACCTGTACAGGCCATGCAGCCCCGTCCCCCAGTAGTCTCACCTGTACAGGCCATGCAGCCCCATCCCCTAATAGTCTCACCTGTACAGGCCACGTGGCCCTGTCCCCCAGTAGTCTCACCTGTACAGGCCATGCAGCCCCATCCCCTAATAGTCTCACCTGTACAGGCCACGTGGCCCTGTCCCCCAGTAGTCTCACCTGTACAGGCCATGCAGCACCATCCCCCAGTAGTCTCACCTGTACAGGCCATGCAGCCCCGTCCCCCAGTAGTCTCACCTGTACAGGCCATGCAGCCACGTCCCCCAGTAGTCTCACCTGTACAGGCCATGCAGCTCCGTCCCCCAGCAGTCTCACCTGTACAGGCCATGCAGCTCCGTCCTCCAGTAGTCTCACCTGTACAGGCCATGCAGCCCCGTCCCCCAGTAGTCTCACCTGTACAGGCCATGCAGCTCCGTCCCCCAGAGGTCTCACCTGTACAGGCCATGCAGCCCCGTCCCCCAGTAGTCATACCTGTACAGGCCATGCAGCCTCATCCCCTAATAGTCTCACCGGTACAGGCCACGTGGCCCTGTCCCCCAGTAGTCTCACCTGTACAGGCCATGCAGCTCCGTCCCCCAGAGGTCTCACCTGTACAGGCCATGCAGCTCCGTCCCCCAGAGGTCTCACCTGTACAGGCCATGCAGCTCCGTCCCCCAGTAGTCTCACCTGTACAGGCCATGCAGCCTCGTCCCCCAGCAGTGTCACCTGTACAGGCCATGCAGCCTCGTCCCCCAGCAGTCTCACCTGTACAGGCCATGCAGCCTCGTCCCCCAGTAGTCTCACCTGTACAGGCCATGCAGCTCCGTCACCCAGCAGTCTCACCTGTACAGGCCATGCAGCCCCGTCCCCCAGTAGTCTCACCTGTACAGGCCATGCAGCCCCGTCCCCCAGTAGTCTCACCTGTACAGGCCATGCAGCCCCGTCCCCCAGTAGTCTCACCTGTACAGGCAACGTGGCCCCGTCCCCCAGCAGTCTCACCTGTACAGGCCATGCAGCCCCGTCCCCCAGCAGTCCCACCTGTACAGGCAACGTGGCCTCGTCCCCCAGCAGTCTCACCTGTACAGGCCATGCAGCTCCGTCCCCCAGTAGTCTCATCTGTACAGGCCATGCAGCCCCGTCCCCCAGTAGTCTCACCTGTACAGGCCATGCAGCCCCATCCCCCAGTAGTCTCACCTGTACAGGTCACGTGGCCCCGTCCCCCAGTAGTCTCACCTGTACAGGCAATGCGGCTCCGTCCCCTAGTAGTCTCACCTGTACAGGCCACGTGGCACTGTCCCCCAGTCTTCTCACCTGTACAGGCCACGTGGCCCTGTCCCCCAGTAGTCTCACCTGTACAGGCCATGCAGCCCCGTCCCCCAGTAGTCTCACCTGTACAGGCCATGCAGCTCCGTCCCCCAGTAGTCTCACCTGTACAGGCAACGTGGCCCTGTCCCCCAGTAGTCTCACCTGTACAGGCCATGCAGCTCCGTCCCCCAGTAGTCTCACCTGTACAGGCCATGCAGCCCCGTCCCCCAGTAGTCTCACCTGTACAGGCCATGCAGCCCCGTCCCCCAGTAGTCTCACCTGTACAGGCCATGCAGCCCCGTCCCCCAGTAGTCTCACCTGTACAGGCCATGCAGCTCCGTCCCCCAGTAGTCTCACCTGTACAGGCCATGCAGCTCCGTCCCCCAGTAGTCTCACCTGTACAGGCCATGCAGCCCCGTCCCCCAGTAGTCTCACCTGTACAGGCCATGCAGCTCCGTCCCCCAGTAGTCTCACCTGTACAGGCCATGCAGCCCCGTCCCCCAGTAGTCTCACCTGTACAGGCCATGCAGCTCCGTCCCCCAGTAGTCTCACCTGTACAGGCCATGCAGCCCCGTCCCCCAGTAGTCTCACCTGTACAGGCCATGCAGCTCCGTCCCCCAGTAGTCTCACCTGCACAGGCCATGCAGCCCCGTCCCCCAGTAGTCTCACCTGTACAGGCCATGCAGCCCCGTCCCCCAGTAGTCTCACCTGTACAGGCCATGCAGCCCCGTCCCCCAGTAGTCTCACCTGTACAGGCCATGCAGCCCCGTCCCCCAGTAGTCTCACCTGTACAGGCCATGCAGCTCCGTCCCCCAGTAGTCTCACCTGTACAGGCAACGTGGCCCCGTCCCCCAGCAGTCTCACCTGTACAGGCAACGTGGCCTCGTCCCCCAGTAGTCTCACCTGTACAGGCCATGCAGCTCCGTCCCCCAGTAGTCTCACCTGTACAGGCCATGCAGCCCCGTCCCCCAGTAGTCTCACCTGTACAGGCAATGCGGCTCCGTCCCCCAGTAGTCTCACCTGTACAGGCCATGCAGCTCCGTCCCCCAGTAGTCTCACCTGTACAGGCAATGCGGCTCCGTCCCTCAGTAGTCTCACCTGTACAGGCCATGCAGCTCCGTCCCTCAGTAGTCTCACCTGTACAGGCCATGCAGCTCCGTCCCTCAGTAGTCTCACCTGTACAGGCCATGCAGCTCCGTCCCCCAGGGCACAGATGGTATGGCCCTCGATCTGTTTACTCAGCTCCCAGATCATATCAATCTCTGAGTTGGCCGCGTCGCCACGCACAAACCGCCACATCATCTTATCCATCCAGTCCACTCCTGGTGGGGGGCGCGAGGGTAGAACAAAATAGGGAGAGAGAGAGATGAGATCAACTTATCCACCCAGTCATTTTTGTGGCACTCAGATATCAGATTATCAGAAGTGGGATGGGGTTTTATGTTGGAGCAATAAGCTATGTCGGAGCAAAACCTGTGGACATTCAATTATCAAGACTGAATGTATAGTTCCTTACCTTCCCTGCAGGGGGTGCACTGGCCACAGCTCTCATGTTTATAGAACTCAACCAGACGGGCGATGGCTCTGATTACATCAGTCTGGAGGAATAGATGAAACTATTTGTTTAGTTTGATTTGTCTTAAATATAATGTTCATCAATATAAAGTAAATAGAGTGTGTGAGTGCGTTCTTACAGATTTGTCCATGACGATGACGGCGGCGGTGCCCAGAGCGGACTCTGCGCGGACGAGGTCATCAAAATCCATCATGACATCATCACACACAGAGCGAGGGATAATGGGTGTGGAGGAGCCTCCAGGGATCACTCCCAGTAGGTTGTCCCAGCCGCCCCTCACACCTCCTGAACCAATCAGAGACGAGGGGAGGGTCAGGCGCACAAATATCAGCAGCACCAATAATATACACACTCATACACAAACCCACTCTGGGATACACACACAGTAACACAAATACAGACAGTACTAGAAAACTTGTCACACTAACACTTGCACGAACACACACACCTGCGTGTCTGTCTATGAGTTCTCTGAGAGGAATGGACATCTCTTCCTCTACTGTGCACGGAGTGTTTACGTGACCAGAGATGTTGAACAGCTTTGTCCCAGCATTCCTCTCTCTCCCGAAGCTCGCAAACCACGCTCCACCTCGACGACAGATAGCAGGCGCCACGGCAACCGTCTCCACATTAGCAACTGTTGTTGGGCATCCGAACACCCCTGGAGACCCAAAGACAAGGTGGTACATTGAGAGAAAGTCAATAAGAAGAGCATTTATTTTCACAGTATAATCTACAGAAACTGTCAGAAATGCAATGTACACTTCCCTTACGGAAAAAAACACATGAACCAAGTTAATGTGATAACGTGACAACATGTAAAGCAACATGTGATAACATGAAACTACACATTTTCCACATGTGAAATCATGTGGTTTTTCCGTTAGGGTTTTGGTAGACTATATTATCATTATTTTGGAAGTTTCTTTTTTGGCGAGATTAAGGTCAATCCAAAGGTGGTAGGTAATTTCCTCACCTATGTCAGCGGGGAAGGGTGGTTTGAGTCTGGGTTTCCCCTGCTTGCCCTCCAGGGACTCGATGAGGGCCGTCTCCTCCCCACAGATGTAGGCTCCCGCCCCCCGCATCACAAACACATCAAAGTCGTACCCAGAGCCACACGCGTTCTTGCCTATCAACCCTGCTGCATACGCTTCGTTTATC
Organism: Salvelinus namaycush; assembly: GCF_016432855.1. Taxonomy (NCBI): domain Eukaryota; kingdom Metazoa; phylum Chordata; class Actinopteri; order Salmoniformes; family Salmonidae; genus Salvelinus; species Salvelinus namaycush. The sequence continues at coordinate 26,548,705 of NC_052343.1, forward strand.
GCCACCTGGTGGACAGGACAGGACATACTGTAAGTGTGTGTGTGCTCGTTTGTGGAGGAGACAGGAGAGGACAGGACTCCAACCAGTCTAAGCAGGTAGTCTGACCTGTGTATTTGAGGACTCGTTGTAGAACTCTGACCTGTGTATTGGAGGACTCGTTGTAGAACTCTGACCTGTGTATTGGAGGACTCGTTGTAGGACTCTGACCTGTGTATTGGAGGACTCGTTGTAGAACTCTGACCTGTGTATTGGAGGACTCGTTGTAGGACTCTGACCTGTGTGTTGGAGGACTCGTTGTAGAACTCTGACCTGTGTATTGGAGGACTTGTTGTAGGACTCTGACCTGTGTATTGGAAGACTCGTTGTAGGACTTTGACCTGTGTATTGGAGGACTCGTTGTAGGACTCTGACCTGTGTATTGGAGGACTCGTTGTAGAACTCTGACCTGTGTATTGGAGGACTCGTTGTAGAACTCTGACCTGTGTATTGGAGGACTCGTTGTAGAACTCTGACCTGTGTATTGGAGGACTCGTTGTAGGACTCTGACCTGTGTATTGGAGGACTCGTTGTAGGACTCTGACCTGTGTATTGGAGGACTCGTTGTAGAACTCTGACCTGTGTATTGGAGTACTCGTTGTAGGACTCTGACCTGTGTGTTGGAGGACTCGTTGTAGAACTCTGACCTGTGTATTGGAGGACTCGTTGTAGAACTCTGACCTGTGTATTGGAGGACTCGTTGTAGAACTCTGACCTGTGTATTGGAGGACTCGTTGTAGGACTCTGACCTGTGTGTTGGAGGACTCGTTGTAGAACTCTGACCTGTGTATTGGAGGACTCATGGTAGAACTCTGACCTGTGTATTGGAGGACTCGTTGTAGGACTTTGACCTGTGTATTGGAGGACTCGTTGTAGGACTCTGACCTGTGTATTGGAGGACTCGTTGTAGAACTCTGACCTGTGTATTGGAGGACTCGTTGTAGAACTCTGACCTGTGTATTGGAGGACTCGTTGTAGGACTCTGACCTGTGTATTGGAGGACTCGTTGTAGGACTCTGACCTGTGTATTGGAGGACTCGTTGTAGGACTCTGACCTGTGTATTGGAGGACTCGTTGTAGAACTCTGACCTGTGTATTGGATGACTCGTTGTAGAACTCTGACCTGTGTATTGGAGGACTCGTTGTAGGACTCTGACCTGTGTATTGGAGGACTCGTTGTAGGACTCTGACCTGTGTATTGGAGGACTCGTTGTAGGACTCTGACCTGTGTATTGGATGACTCGTTGTAGAACTCTCCTCTGATGTAGATGTAAGCGGCGTGGGCTCCCATGGCCCTCCCAGCCACCAGGCAGCCCTCCACCAGCTTGTGAGGGTCGTGACGCATGATCTCTCTGTCCTTACACGTCCCTGGCTCTCCTTCATCTGCATTCACTACCAGGTACTTAGGTCTGAGATACACAGATACTGTATGTTACACACCAGTGGAGGCTCCTCAGGGGAGGAAGGAGAGGACCATCGTCCTCAGTGAATTTCAGAAAACATTTAAAATGTTGTCCTTTTTAGATACAACTACACTAAATATATTCACCTTACCAAAGAATTGATTAAAACACAATGTTTTGCAATGAAGGTCTACTGTAGCCTCAACAGCACTCTGTATAGTAGAGCCAAAGGCATACCTGGATGACAGCTAGTTTCTGTCATCCTCTGGGCACATTGACTTCAATACAAAACCTAGGAGGCTCGTGGTTCTCACCCCCTTCCATAGACTTACACAGTAATTATGACAACTTCCGGAGGATGTCCTCCAACCTATAAGAGCTCTTGCAGCATGAACTGACATGTTGTCCACCCAATCAAAGGATCAGAGAATTCATCTAGTACTGAAAGCATAAACTACAGCTAGCTAGCACTGCAGTGCATAATATGTGGTGAGTAGTTGACTCAAAGAGAAAGACAATAGTTGAACAGTTTTGAACAAATTAATTTATTCAAAAGTGAATGAAAAGCAAGAGAGAGATAGCTATATATTTTTTTTTTCACTTTTGAGCTAGCCTACTCAAACACCTGGCTCAAACAGAGAGGGATGCTACGTTAGCTAGCTGGCTATGGCTATCCAACACTGGAACTCTTCCAAGTCAAGGTAAGCTTTTGGTTTGATTAATTTACTGCCACTGGGGCCCGCCGATGTAACTACTAAACTCCTTGCTGACTGTACACTGTATTGCATGATTGTAGCGGGTTTACTAACACATTAGTTCTAGTAGCTATATTGACTATTTTGTTATAATATGGTGCCAAACGATGTAGGTGGTGTGTAGCGGTTAGCGGTTATGATATGAAGGTCTGCAAAGCTGTCATCAAGGCAAAGGGTGGCTACTTTGAAGAATCTCAAATATAAAATATATTTTGATTTGTTGAACACTTTTTTGGTTACTACATGATTCCATATGTGTTATTTCATAGTTTTGATGTCTTCACTATTATTCTACAATGTAGAAAATAGTACAAATAAAGAAAAACCCTTGAATGAGTAGGTGTGTCCAAACTTTTGACTGGTACTGTATGTGGCTGCTATGAAAGTGAACTGTGTTTGTGTGTGAACTGTTGGACTAATGATTACACCCTAGATCAGCTAGATGCAGACAAGAGTGTACAAGGCGGTATTGAATGTATCAATGTCTGTCACCTTGATTACTCAAATTTCTCTCGACCTGTTCACCTAGCGTACGTTGTAAACCTTTTATTCATAGGCTAGGTTGTAGCAATCTCATGATGGGTACAGAGAAAATTTGAGTATCAAGTAGTAGCCTAAACCTATCGATGTTACATTGAGCTGGGTGAATGGAATATCAATGACAGTCATCCAATATGCTGTGATAGAAATAAGGCCATGCTCATAAAAAAATGGTACCAACCGCCACTGTTGCACACACACACACACACACACTCACTCACTCACTCACTCACTCACTCACTCACTCACTCACTCACTCACTCACTCACTCACTCACTCACTCACTCACTCACTCACTCACTCTCTTTCTTACCTGCCGTCGCTGGGTTTGTTCATGAAGCCCCACTTCATGCCGGTGGGGAAGCCAGCTCCTCCTCTCCCTCTCAGACCAGACACCTTGACCTCATTCAGGATCCAGTCTGTCCCCTTCAGGAGGATCTCTTTAGTCTTATACCAGTCCCCCCGACGCAGAGCACCCTTCAGACTGGGGACACAATGGGAAATATAGATCCCGTGTTAAATAGACCACTATCACCTAATAATTCCTATGTACCTGATGTATGTATTGTTTTCACATATCATGTATTCTCGGGTATGTTGAGGAAAGGGGACAAGGAGACAAGGACACTTTATGGATGGTGAAGAAGAGGGCAAGAGTACTGTATGTGCATAGATTTGATGGTATCCAGAGTGTGTATGTGCATAGATTTGATGGTATCCAGAGTGTGTATGTGCATAGATTTGATGGTATCCAGAGTGTGTATGTGCATAGATTTGATGGTATCCAGAGTGTGTATGTGCATAGATTTGATGGTATCCAGAGTGTGTATGTGCATAGATTTGATGGTATCCAGAGTGTGTATGTGCATAGATTTGATGGTATCCAGAGTGTGTATGTACACAGTGATATGTGCATAGATTTGATGGTATCCAGAGTGTGTATGTACACAGTGATGTTAAGTTTTGGATGTTACTACCTCCAGTCATGGCGGCCATACAAGTTTGTGAAAATCCGGTCTTGATCACTCAAGGGCCCAAATTTAGTCTTCTTTAGATTCTCCTAGCAACCCAGATAAACACACATACATATAATAATTTATGTAACGATAATAGGCTAGATGGAGGCCTAGGCAGCTGTAGCCTAGTCTCGAAAACAGAAATCGTTTAAACTACACTAGGTGAGAGAAGGCTACCTGTTGCTTTGCTGCGGTGCCGTAGCGCTGGGCCAGATGAGGCGAGACGCACTGCTGCGCCGCGGCCGAGTGCGCACCTGTGCTCCCTAGCATCCGGCGTAGCGTCAGCATCCTGGAACAGAGAACGAAGGGAACTTTGTTTTGGAGCAAACTAGCTAGTCCAGTTAGCCAGCTACAGAGTTATTGCCCTAGTGCTCATTTAACAATCTATACTTGAATAAAGTTGTATGTAAGATATCTTAAGCAGCATATGGCATCTTATTATATGTACAGTTAGCCAAACAAATAAAAAAAGCGCACTTGCTGTTGCTGGTCCAGATAAATTAGCCTAGTTGAGCTAATTTAGCTGCTATTTTGTGCTGCTAAGAATGTTCTAGCTAACTAATCTCCATTCACCTTCCTGCCATTAGATGACCAATGATGTTGATAACCTGAAAGGTTTCTCCTTTGGGTTGTTGCTTCTCTCCTTGACTTGTTCACTGCTGACTCAAAAATGACAAAACACTCACACGTTCAGTTTAGTTAGCAGTACAGTCGGTTGTTGGCCAGGCTAGCTAGTTGGTTTAGCGAACTCAACTAGTGCTGCTAATTGGATTATGACGTTCCGTCTGCCTGCGACAACCCAAAGCCACCGGTGTCGAGGCTGGTTGACATTCCTCCCTGCATCATTGGCAGAAGTGAATCTGGGTACAGTGTGTGAAAGACTGCAGCTGAGAAGTTAGGCCTACTCAGTGCATGCACTTTTGTTGTGAATAATAATCTACTATAATTTAATACTTTTTGTTGTGGGAAATCTATTGCATTGGGAATTTGAATTAGGTATTGGATGAATAAATGCACTAAATAAACGTTCAGAGACCAAATGACAGATCAAAGTTACAACTCATTATCTACAATGTAATACAGTAGGAAACAGGCTGTAGACTAATTAGGCCTACCTAATTAGGACTACATTAGGCCTACCTAGGCTACCATCTATGGATATGGAACCATGCACTAGTGTCAAACAAATAAATAACACAAACAGACAGGGATAGATATCTTTGTTTATTTATTTGTTTTCTTTACATTATCAAACAAATGATGGGAAAATGAATTCATATCTCTGACAGAAGGTCCACTAAAAACGGAAAGACAAAAATGTATCCCTGATAGTGGGGTCTCTATTCAAAACAGACCCCAGATCCCTTCACCAAAGCCAAATAGAACTACATAAAGTTCCATAGAAACACCACGCTTCACAGCTGGCATAATGTTTCCCTCTCATTCACTCACCAAGCTCTCTAAATGCTGGTAGCAACACCCCTCAGCACAAAAAACCTTTCAGCACAATGTGTGTGACTGGCTGGTTTCAATTGATGTACACTACATTGTACATGTTTTACCATACAAATGGATATCTACTATTTCTCGATTTGCTTTTATCCTATTTCCTCATAGTCATGTGGTACAAGGTGTTATATTGGAACCGTACTTTTGAGTGAAAGGTGTCACTACCTCTTCAGACACATGTATGAACATACATAGGCTACATATATACACAGCATATCTCCCCCACAAGTTTGCATAATTACTTAGTGCATTGCTCAAGATTTCCTGAGAATAGTTGCAGCACAAAAACAAAACAAAAGTCCAAGGCAGCTTCACCCCTTTACATAGCAATCTCTTATTATTATTATTATTACACTACGCAGTAGAAAGAATAGACTAATGTTATTATCAAGAATTGAAGGAACAATATATAGATATCTTCTCTTACAATCATAAACGATACTGAGTGACGCCATGGAATGGATAAGGAGGTGAAACAAAAAAACATAAAAGCTCAATATTTTAGTGCAAATAAATCAGAAACAAGGAAAGTTCTTCTACATAGCGTGGAATGGATAGCACACACAGGTCCAGTCTGCTAGAGCTACATAAGCTTCAGGCTAGAGTTACAGCCCTCGTAAATAGTTGTAAATAAAGAACATAACTCACTATCACCTAAAGAGTGACAGACTTTGAAGAAATAGTTGATTATCTGTAAGCAAAGTAGCTTTACTCCTGCAATGGGCCACCCAAGATGGCCGCTGGTCTCCTAGAGACAGGCCCCCTAAGGGCCTATCTGTGACTTATACACACAGCTTTGACAGATTACACAATAACATACAGTACATGTTGAATCAACAACACAGTTCTCTCCCTAAGTGCAGTTGATGCTTATCTCTTTAACTGAAAGTGTGAAACGGCTACGGGTGGTGCGACAGTTGTCTTGTGCTCTAAAGAGAGAGAGAAAGGCTCGGTCTGTCTCTTTTCCCTCTCTCTTTTCTGATCCCTTCTTTCTACCCCGGAGGATGGAATGTGCCAGTATTATTGCAGTACCTTTTCAGGGTGTGATGTGTTGTGCAAAACAAATGCAAAAGGAGAAAGAATAGCCAACAGAGGACCTATCACCCAACATGGCACTGGGTGTACGGGTCTTTGTTAGCCGTCACTTTAAACACAATGCAGTTTCTCTTAAGACTCAAAAGGAAGCAGGTACGAAGCACTTCAACTGTGCCAGAAGGGTACCGAGCCGAGTGGTGTTGCGGGTCACTGTGTCAAACCCAGGGTCAGATCACTGTGGATACCCTGGGTCAGGTCACTGTGGATACCCTGGGTCAGGTCACTGTGGACACCCTGGGTCAGGTCACTGTGGACACCCTGGGTCAGGTCACTGTGGATACCCTGGGTCAGGTCACTGTGGACACCCTGGGTCAGATCACTGTGGATACCCTGGGTCAGGTCACTGTGGACACCCTGGGTCAGGTCACTGTGGACACCCTGGGTCAGGTCACTGTGGACACCCTGGGTCAGGTCACTGTGGATACCCTGGGTCAGGTCACTGTGGATACCCTGGGTCAGGTCACTGTGGATACCCTGGGTCAGGTCACTGTGGATACCCTGGGTCAGGTCACTGTGGACACCCTGGGTCAGGTCACTGTGGATACCCTGGGTCAGGTCACTGTGGATACCCTGGGTCAGGTCACTGTGGACACCCTGGGTCAGGTCACTGTGGACACCCTGGGTCAGGTCACTGTGGACACCCTGGGTCAGGTCACTGTGGATACCCTGGGTCAGGTCACTGTGGATACCCTGGGTCAGGTCACTGTGGACACCCTGGGTCAGGTCACACACACAGTTTCAACTGGAAAGCCACAATAAATAGCAATAAATAAATAAATACAGAGCAATCAAGGGATCAAGGTCTCTCCCTCACTCCTTCCCTCTTGGTCTCTCCTTTTCTCTCGCTCTTTTTACAATCAACAAAAAACGAGGAGTGCATGATCAGAAGACATTCTAAAGAAGGAAACTTTGGAAAGGAATTGTCCCCTGTCGATGTCAAAAAGTAATCGCTAAAGCAACAAACACACCTCTCATTAACAATCATCCAATGACCCTGCAGATGTAGTCTAGTTTTGGTCAGGCATTTTCCACAGAGCACTAGAGCTCCACAGAGAATCTAAACTATGGAAGCAGTCTCCAACCCTTCTAGCACTCTGCAGCGGAGAACCGGGCAAATGAAGACAGGTCTTTTAACCAAACCTTGGCTCTAAAATCCCAGGATACCCTTAGAGCCATCCCACTGGGCACAGACATCAATTCAATGTCTATTCCACGTTGGTTTAATGTAATTTCATTGAAATGACGTGGAACCAACAATGATTCAACCAGTGCGTGCCCATTGGGATCTCAATCTATAGCTCTGGTGCTCCTGTGCTTGATCAAACTGATTGATTAGGAAGAAATAAACTGAAATCTTTGGTATCATCAGTGCCTCATTAAAGGGCATGAAAATCTACTTACAACAGACAGCAAAATAATACGCCTTAAAATAAGAGTGTTACTGTTAGATAATGGCTATCTTCAATAGGAAACCTGTGTGACTTGTTGCCATTGGCAACTAGCGCCACCAATAACCACTAGAGGGTAGTACAGTACACCCAAAGTGAAACAGCAGATTCCACACCTACTACTATACTTACCTAACTTAGCAGGCGTAAAACAAACGCCTGAGTGGGTCGGAAGGAACCGGAAGCTACCGGTTTTCAGGCTTTGTGTCTTCTCTGCTTTTCCACTGAAAACCGGATGATTCCGGTTTCTTACTACCCCGCTGAGAGTGCTAGTATAGTGACAAGAAGAGTGATAGGGTTTATTAGGCCCAGATGGATGTTGTACATACGTTGTTTGAACTTCAATAACATTTGATTGTTATATTACTCTAACAGAACTCTGCTCAAAAATACATGATTTGTTTTATCTTCTTTTTTACATCTGGACACCTCATGTTTCTCAGCTCCTGACTTCAGTTTGCATAGTGCGAGAAAAGAACCCCATATCCCCATCAGCACATCTATGCGCAAAACATTCCCTCAATAAAGCCCCTTTTTATGTACAGCTAATAAGAATAACCACAGCATGAAATAAAATAGAAATAATGGAAAATAGAAATAAAAGACAACTGAAATAAAAACAGAGAGCCATGGAACCAGAATAACAAATCAGAAAACCCGTTTTCCATTATTCTTTTTGTATCGTTTAGTCTTTCTCTATCGTTTAGTCTTTCTCTAAGCGCTTTGTAAGAAGGAGCAGGTCCAGTCACCTGAGTGAGATCCCCATCCATACTGTGGGTGCGACACACACACACACACACACACACACACACACACACACACACACACACACACACACACACACACACACACACACACACACACACACACACACACACACACACACACACACACACTTATGCATATACAAATGCACATGCGCGCACACAAACACATGCACACGCATACAGATCCATGCACGCTCTTCTCTTTCTCTCTTCTCACTCGTCTTCCTCATCCTCCTCTGCCTCCCCCTCCACCCCTCTCACCCCCAGCTCCAGGCCTCTCCACAGCAGACCAGGGTAGGGTAACCTGTGAGGCCCTAGGAGGGCTATAGCTTGCTCCCTGTCAGCCTCCTCCTGGAACACCATTTGACCTCCAGCCCCAGCCTCAGCCCCATCCCCTAGGCCAACCATTCCAACACGGGGGTGGAATACTGAGGCGTGGGGCTGCAGGGCCAGATTCTCCAGCGGGTCGAGTTGGTCTGGAGAATACCCTCTTCCTCCTCCTCTAGCCCTTCTGCCCTCATCCCCGTGGTCAGCCCCAGGTCCGCGCCTCGGCCGTGCCCGGGTACGGACCTCCAGGCAGCTGAGGCCCTTGCGGTGGCGCTGGAGGTGGTCCTCGCGGGCGAAGGCCTTGTGGCAGAGCGGGCACTCGAAGGGGCGTGCCCCACTATGGAGAGACAAGTGGTTCTTCAGGTCGTAGGAATGCAGGAAGCGGGCGGGGCAGTGGGGGCAAGGGTACGGACGCTCCCCTGTGTGTTTACGCATGTGGATCTTCAACTTGTCATTCCTGAGAGAGAAAGGAAAGAGGATAATGGCTCAGCATCATATGTAGAACAATGCTAGCCCTGTAATCTGTTATAGATAAGTGTTAAAACACACAGGTACATACCTGGTGATAATAGTGTTAAAACACACAGGTACATACCTGGTGATAATAGTGTTAAAACACACAGGTACATACCTGGTGATAATAGTGTTAAAACACACAGGTACATACCTGGTGATAATAGTGTTAAAACACACAGGTACATACCTGGTGATAATAGTGTTAAAACACACAGGTACATACCTGGTGATAATAGTGTTAAAACACACAGGTACATACCTGGTGATAATAGTGTTAAAACACACAGGTACATACCTGGTGATAATAGTGTTAAAACACACAGGTACATACCTGGTGATAATAGTGTTAAAACACACAGGTACATACCTGGTGATAATAGTGTTAAAACACACAGGTACATACCTGGTGATAATAGTGTTAAAACACACAGGTACATACCTGGTGATAATAGTGTTAAAACACACAGGTACATACCTGGTGATAATAGTGTTAAAACACACAGGTACATACCTGGTGATAATAGTGTTAAAACACACAGGTACATACCTGGTAAAGCGGACCCCGCAGGTAGAGCACTCGAATGGTTTCTCCCCGGTGTGTGTTCTCATGTGTCTGGGCAGCTTCCCTGCTCCGTGGATGATCTTCTGACAGACAGGACACTGCTGGGGGGTCTGAGACTTCCTCTTCCTACCCCCTCCTCCTGCCCCCGTGGCCACCCCTTGCTCTGCCAGGGGGGCGGAAGTAAAGCTGGCCACCCCACCGTTCCCCACTCCCTCCATCTCCTCCTCGTCTTCTGACAGCCTGTCGTCTGAGAGGGGGAGAGGGGGGTGGGGGGCGAGGAGTCGCTCCTGAGGCCAGTGCACCCCTCCGTTGACTGCTGTACTCCCTCTCCCTGCATCCCTGCCCTGCTTCCTCTCCCCGTTGTGTCCCGTGGTGGGGGGGTGTTCATCCTGCTCAGGGGTGGGGGGTCGGGTGGAGGGATGAGAGTGGGCCCCATCTTGAACAGGTGAGGGGTGTGGAGGAGGAGTGGAGGGGTGCTGGTGTGTGTTGATGTTCGGGCGATGAGGCAGTGGCTGGTGGTGCGATGACTCCACCTTGGTGACTCTCCGTCTGTCTATCTTCCTCCGGGAGCCTTTCTTCATCCCCCTCTCCACCCTTCTCTCCCTCTCCACCTGTACCCTCTCCTCCCCCGTCTCCCACTCCACCTCTCCCGCCGTCTCCCCCAGTATGTCTCTACAGGCATCAACCACACACTGGATCCCCAGTAACTGAGCTCCTCTCAACACGTCTCTCATGCCAGAGCTGCGGATGGTCAGGGTGGCCGTGTAGGCAAACTCCAGCAGGGCATCCAGGGCATCGGGCGCTACACAGTCCAGCTGGCACACACTGAACCCTCCTCCTCCCCCCGCCTCACCCCCTGCCTCGGCCCCCTCCTCCGCCCCAAACAGCCCGCGGAAGTAGAGGCTGACGGCAGCCATGACAGAGCGGTGGGTGGGGTAGCGGGCACCCCGCGAGGTCAGGGTGAGGTCACAGAGTAGCCCCGCCCTGCGCTGGGCGTTAAGGCGGAACAGGATCTCGCTGCTGTGCTCTGGGAAGGGGATCCCGATCAGACCGTCCTCTCCTGGAGACATCGCCACCTGCAGGAGGGAACAGTTGGTTAGAATAACACAGACATTGAAGTTCAGGCTGAATCAAACTAATTCGGTGGCCACAGATGTTTTTTTTACATGGAAATAAAACAAGAATCAGACAAAGTTTTTTTACATTTCTTCTGGTGTGGTGAATGTCAAGCAATGACATCAGAACAATATTGTGTATGCTTTTGATATAGATCACATTTCATGGCTTTGAATACCAGGAAACAAATGCTGACATACCTAGAATACCTCAGTGCATGGACGCGTCCTTTGTCAAGTAAAACTGTGTTAGTTAATGCAGTCACAGTGCAGAGATATTTTGGTTGATACTGTAGCCTTTCATTACTAGCGTGACTTCCACAAGGAGCTCTCCTTCACGTGAGGGACCATATTAAACAAGAGCTTACTGCTACCCCTCCTTCAATCACTCCTCCCTTCCACCTCGAACTTCCACCCTCTCAACCCCAGATTACGACATCAGGAAAAAGTGATTTTGGCAGAGGGGGTGGGAAGGGGGGACAACTGGGAGGATCAGAGGGGGTAGAGGAGAAGGGGGTGCCAGAGAGAGAGAGAGTGAGAGTGTGTGTGTGTGTGTGTGTGTGTGTGTGTGTGTGTGTGTGTGTGTGTGTGTGTGTGTGTGTGTGTGTGTGTGTGTGTGTGTGTGTGTGTGTGTGTGTGTGTGTGTGTGTGTGTGTGTGTGTGTGTGACAGTGCTTGATAGTATTAGCTCCTTGATTAAAAATAGAGAGAGACGAAGGAGAGGAAGAGACAGAAAGAGGAAGGAGAAAGAGACGAGTCAGACTGTACTGGGGACGACGTCCACACACAAGGTGCTAGAGCTTTTGCATATGTCACATCGTCAAAGGAAGATTCAAGTTATATGGATGTATTTCAAGTCAGGATTCTGCTCACTGAGTCTAACCTTAACAGTGAGTGGTATGGTATTTCCTGAAACAAAACTTTTACTTTAGGAAAGTGAAAACAGAGAAGGGTTAATGTTGGGTAAAACAAGACGTGTCTAGAAGTGTTTATGTGAGGATAACAGAAGCTTGTTCTTCTCCTCCCTTCTTTTCAAGACCTCATCACCCACTCCGTGTCCTTCCTTTCACACATGCCCTCCAGGGGAGGTGTATAATGGAGGAAGAGAGTGAGAGAGTGTGAAACAGAGAGATCATTAAGGCCTACAGCGGAAGTTTGTGTCTTACTCCATTTTACTAATCCATAGACTACTTTCTAGGTAGGTTACCAGGTCTATAGAAGTCTATACATCCATATGATGAGGTTTATTTATAACACCCAAGGGCTCTCCTCTCCTGTTCCCCTGGCTCTTACCTAACCCCCTCTCCTGTTCCCCTGGCTCTCACCTAACCCCCTCTCCTGTTCCACAGTACCACTCACACCTGAGCAGACTACATTTTCCACAAACAACACTAACTCCCCCCTCCTCCCCCACCTTTGTCTCCCTTCCATAGCAACCACCAACAGCCCCCTAACCATCCTATAATACTGTCCACATAGCACCCTGGAGGGGCTCTCCTCGACGACAGTACATTATGTTTCACCTGACTAACCTTCTCAAAGACACACCCCATTAAATACACACACACGTTGCGTGTCTCTCTCTTGGCTCCCCGAGTCCCCATTGTTCAGTTTGTGGTCTGTTGATCTTCATGCAATGTCAAAAACACACACACCCCACCCATACAGTCCACACTAACGTTATCGTATCGTCGCTCTTCAACAGAAACCCCAATCCCACCTGTACCAACAGAACCTTACCCAGACTTAACCCTCCCAAACTCAACCCATCAGCTGAGTCTGAACCCAAATGGCACCCCTACCTTTCCTGCCTTCATGGCTGATAGAGGGACCGTCGACTGGAGGCGATGCTGTGTCTGTGTCATGGCATAAGTGTTTTTGTACTTCAGTCTTCCTCGCTCTTACTTGCTTCTTCCTTTCTATATTACAGCCTTCTATTCTCCCTCTCTCTCCTTAAACCTTTAACTCTCGAAGTTCAGAGAAGTTGGGGTTACGCGTTCATCCTTGGGGATGTCTACCTCTTTCTCTCTCTCGCTCGCTCTCTCTCTTCCTGTTTTATGAAAAGAAGGTGTTTGGCGGCGGAGAGAGAGATTGAGAGATACCCCTCCCCCCTTCTCGCCCACGCGCCCCTCTCTAAAATACAGCGGGTCCATTTTCTGAAACGAGCGATCGTAAGTTTCCGAAATACACAACTTCCTGGCCTGCCCCTCCCGACCACAGATCTGACCTCTGACCTTGGCTGATGGACAGGTAGGAGGGATGTTTGTCCATCTGTCTAGACAGGTGGTGGGAACTTGGGTACAATAGTCTAAAGTGGCTTCTTCTCCTCGAAGAAAGAAGAGGAAGGAAGCCATGCGGGACTATTGAGACGCAGCCCGTGGTCTCATCGTTCAGCCATCAGCCACTTACGCACACAATTAACGATCTCTATGCACCTACATTACTGATGAGGGACCTTGAACGAAGCACAAAAATACCCTACAACATTGTCAAATATGTGCAAATTTAGCCAACTCAACCAACATCAAAATTGTCAAAGAAGAAGTAACGTAAGAACCAAAATGATATTGGTGCTGTGAGTCATAACAGACCCAGCCACAGACGTCAAGGTAGGTATTAGATGAAACAACCAACCAACATGCCATATTACAGACGGTCTGTGATGATGATAAAGTCACATTAGAACAACCCATAAGGCAACTCTGACTGACTCTGTGAAGTCTTCTCCAAATGGAAGATTGTTCACTAAAACAACTCTTAACATGTAACATTCTCGGTTTGATGCATCAAGCTATCGATGCTGGCATGGGTTTGTGCCACCGCCGCTCTCAGAGCAGGTAGGAAGTGATTTCAGGGAGATTTGTTTGAGGTGTCTCCTACGCTCGTAAGCACATCTAAAACAACGCCCTGGAAAAAGCTGTAGACGAGGAGGACATCGACGGTGCTGCCAGAAAGGTCAAAATCCCCACCGAAAACACTGTGTGTGTGTGTGTGTGTGTGTGTGTGTGTGTGTGTGTGTGTGTGTGTGTGTGTGTGTGTGTGTGTGTGTGTGTGTGTGTGTGTGTGTGTGTGTGAACCTGTCATGAGGCACAAAACAATAAGCCAATAGAAAAGACGACTGTCCCAGCTGAGACGAGGTTTTGTTTAAGAGAAAACTCAATGTTAACAGAATCCACCTCCTAGAAATCAGAGGAGATAAAAAGAGAGATTAAGTTGGTGAAAAGAGAAAAAGAGGAGGAGTGAGAGATAAAGGCATATGAAGAGCATACTAGTGTTTAGTTTCCGGCGTAAAATTGAAAAAAGCTGTAAGGGGTGGTTTTCCATTCCTCAGAAGGGGGATGTAAGTGTTGTTCGGAAGGGTATACGTGTTGTTCGGAAAAAGGGAAGAGATTCCTGTTAATCGAACTGTGAGTCACTTAATAACGAGACACCCTGAAATACACAATTGCACACAGTTAAAAAGTAGGAATGGTCTTTGTTTGACGGTAAGACATAACGGTAAGACATTTTCTCTTTCTCTGTCTTCTCTCTTTCTCCCCTCGTCCCCTGTCCTTTCTCGCTCTCTCTTAGTCACCCTGTTTCTAGTTTCTAGTTGTTCAGCAGCCCCTGTTCTAACAGTCAGGGACAGACGTCTCTGGCTGCTGATCCCTCTAACATATAGCACTATAGATTACACAGCCACCTAAACATACACTGACGTGTGTTTAATAAACACATTCAATGAGAACAAATCATTTGAAACACAGCTCCTTTTCCCACAAGAATGGAAGGTAAAAACGAAGAAACAACAACCCGGGTGGAAAGTATGTGGAAAAACATGTCAGACTGTTATGTTGAAGAAAACATAACGGCTCACCACTTTACAAAACACTTAGTGGAAATGTGAAAGACATCAGGAAGCAGTGAAGACAAACGAATGTGACAAATCAATATAATAGTAACTAAAACCCATATTAAGAATTATTGTTGAAATATGCTGTACAATTGGTATAAACTGTAGGCTATATTACACTGAAAGACTCACTCCTCATGCTTCAAGTGAATTAAAACCAACAAATTAAACCAAAACTATAACAATGGAACCAGTTGAAAACTGTTTATGCAGTAAATAAGTTAGTTTTATTTTCAAAAAATAAAACACTTTGTCATCCCCTTTTCTTTAATGATTGGTGGCCAACTTATCTCTCCGTTTCAGAGCGGATTCTCAACTCCCACTCCTGTCGACAGTTGACTACCTTTCCTCCCCTCCGACAATACGGCTTCCTCTTCCCTCGCTTTCGTTATGTACGTCACTCACTCTCTAAAAGCTCTTAGAATGGTTCATTGCCCCATTCTAACTCAAAAGGTATTGGATGAATATAGATATTTCTGGACAGGAAATAACAACACTTTAAATGGGGTCCTGATAGAATGAATAAGTAAAAAACTATTGGACCATCAAAATAATGGTTAAACGTATTGTCCTTTTGACTGCAACTTCAACGGAGTTCACCAAGTGAGAGATCAATAGTAGTTGACACAAACAAGACATTAGACTGTTATTACAATTGGTGCTTATTTTCCCTTACAGCCTGTAACTTCTCCCAGTCCACATCAGTTTTATCAGCTCTGCTCGGCTCTGAACGGCTCAGGGGGAAAATATGACTCTATTCACAGAAATGTGTTTAAATGAATTCTGATGTCAGACGCTTTCCGTGTGTGTGTTCATTCATAATATGTTTAAATGCGTGTCACTCGCAGTGTTTTTAGCAAACTTCTAATGCTCTAATGTATTTCACATCCACGTTTCACAGGCCCTAACAATCCACAGCTTACCAGAAATACTGTACAAATGTAAAATGCAATGTAAGTTTAGCTACTTCTTCATTTAGTTTAATTTAGAAAATAACATATTTTTTCCAGGGAAGGCTTAAATAAATTACTATAAAGAAAACAAGGAAACAAAGTTTTTGGAAATAATTACACAATGTACGAACATACACTCAATTTACTAGGATATTTGTAAACAACATTTGTAACCCTGAAAAATGTATTTCAATTGTGTGATAAAATATTATTATTTTTTGTTCTAATACAATAAAACGATTTATGAATTTCTTAATATGTTATAAAGATTATTATGCAAAGCTAAAGAGAGGGGTGGGTGGCAGTGAAATGTATTATTCCATGATGGCTGAATAAACACACACAGCAGACCTACGGAGATGTGTCATTACACACAACATGAAAAATACTCATGGGAGGATAACACACCAGGTCATTTCAGTCCATCAGAACTACACAAACCAAACTAAACGAGAACTCAATTAAACCAAGAATAAGTCTAAATATGTATAATTTACATGAGACAACCAGAACAGCACAGGTGGAACCAAACAAAACACAACACAGCAAGGCCTGAGAGAAGGAAATTAGGAGTCATGAGTCTCTGTTCATACCGTTTCTCCTCCTCCACGTGCTCCTCTTGCTCTCAGTGCTTCTCTATCTCCTTCTCTTTCTCTCATTCTCCTTCTCTCACACACTCGTTTTAGCCTCTCTCCCCTCTTAAACATAGGAGGCTGGGAGAGAGGTGTTGGGTTAGGTGCATCTTCTCAGAGGAGGGGTGAATTAGGGGATGATGAGAAGAGTTCCTGCCTACACAGAACCTTATTCAGCCCAACACAAGTTGGCAACACTCTATGTACCGCCTGTATGTAATGAATTATGAATACATTTACAGACATTCATAAAGCAGCTATAAAGCATTCACAAGATGTCATGAAGGCTTATTGCAAGTATGCATTGTTATTAAATGTGAGACACATCCCCATTCTCCATCTCTTCCTCCATCATCATCTTCATCATTTACAGTATATCTTGACCCTGCACCGTTTCTGAAGTATAATAAAACCCAGACCCTCTCCACTCCCTCCACTGATAACTCTCCCTGAACCGGCTATTTGCATCTTACGAAGAGATATAAAAACAGACCCAGCCAGAGAGAATTTGAATCTTCATTTGAATTCGTTAAAAGGCTGGATAACGAGAATAAAGACAACATTATGGTAATTACCGGTACAGCCATTTCCTCCAAGACGTGGCTAAAGCAATTCTATAAAGATGAAAACTATGTGATTATATAGGGAATAATAATTGCACTCAACCTCAACCATGCAATAAAGACCTGCCAGGATGGAGCACATTCTTTATAGTGGCAAAGTGCATTTGAGTAACAAAAACACACAAATCATATCCAGGAAAAGGTTCCAATCTTACGATCCTTTTGTACCAGCATCCAGCCCCTCTGCTTAGCTAAACTGGGGCAGTGTCTGTGTGTGTGTGTGTGTGTGTGTGTGTGTGTGTGTGTGTGTGTGTGTGTGTGTGTGTGTGTGTGTGTGTGTGTGTGTGTGTGTGTGTGTGTGTGTGTGTGTGTGTGTGTGTGTGTGTGTTGAGGTCTTAGTTCCAAGAACACATTACATTATTCATTTGGCTGGCAGAGCAGTACAGAGCGGAGGCTCTTAACCCAGCCCTCCCACGCCCCACCACACCGAGGACATTTTGCATGTTATCCCAATTTACCGATGGGAATCAAGGGTTTTATTCAGGAGGGACGAACGGTACAGAACCTTCACATAGAAATGTATTGTATAGAGCAGACACGCCTCTCTGCCAAAAACAGGAGTGAGGAGAGAAGAGGGAGAAAAAAAGAGAGAGAAATGTGAGGTTGGAAAGAGGAAAGGGGGTCTGAGATTTGAGGGGAGATCAAGGAGATGAGAAGAACACGGCTGAGGTTTGTTTGACTTCAAAATAGACGTGTTCCTAGAGAACATACCAGGAAAGCAGAGAGTGGGAGAGGAGAGGTGGTAAAAGACTGTCAGACAACGAGTGAGTGAGGGGTGGGGGTAAAAAAAGATGTAAAGATAGGTATAGAATGAGGTAGGGTGGGGGTAAATCTCACAGAGAAGAAATAAGAGAAGAGTTCTGTTACAAAGAGAGGGGAGAGGAGGGGACAGAAAGGCAGAGAGAGGTGAGAGGGAGAGGAACAGTGACGTGAACAGAGGTTAAAGAAACAGAGAGAATGTTAGAAGAGAGAAAGAAAGGGGAAGGGAGCGAGAGACTGTGACAGGAAGTAGCTGCAGTGAGTCCTTGCAGGTGTGTGTGTGTGTCTGCAGATGTCTGAGGGGAGATGTGGTAGCAATCGCTATCATTAGCAATCAGTGAAAGGGAGTTTCACAAAGATGGGGAACACACACACACATGCCTGAGAAAGGATTAATTGTGTGCGTGCGTGTGTCAATGCATATGTGTGTGTGTGTGTGTGTGTGTGTGTGTGTGTGTGTGTGTGTGTGTGTGTGTGTGTGTGTGTGTGTGTGTGTGTGTGTGTGTGTGTATGGGAGGGCTTTACTAGTTCTAACACATGCTGACAAAGTGGTTTCACACCTTCTATCTGTATCTGGTCAGCAGTTTCAGCCAACCCCCAAGACTACATGTGTGAACAGCGGAGTGTGTGAATGAGTGGTCCATTTATGTGCAGAACTTGTGTGAGTTTGTGTGTTTTTACAAACGGGTGAAAAAAGCTTGTGTGTCTTTCAATGTGATAGTGTGTGTGTCTGTGTGCACTTGTGTATTTGATGCACTGTGTGTGTGTCTGCTTGCTGGGTGAAGTTGCCACATCATTAGGGAGGGTCTCGACAGCTGTTCCTCTGTCTTACACATTACCTCCCTTTTCAGAGAATGATGTCGCAAAACACACGCTAGAACGGGGATACACACACACACACACACACACACACACACAGACACAGACACAGACACACAGACAGACAGACAGACAGACACAGACACAGACACAGACACAGACACACACACACACACAGACACAAACCCCTACAAACACACACACACCGATGTCGCAAAACTAACTGATCCTGATCGGCTTCCTCTTCCTCTGCAGTGAGGACTGACAACCACGAGGTGAGATGGAGAGATAAATGGATGACAAAACAGACAGAAAAGTAAAGGAGGAACAACCATGTCAGCTATTAGAAAGAGACCGTATATAACTGATACGGTATATGCCTACAGGAAGAAAGAGAGGGAGACTATATGCGGTAGGGGACAGGGAGAAAGAGAGATATTGATAGCGGTAGGGGACAGGGAGAAAGAGAGATATTGATAGCGGTAGGGGACAGGGAGAAAGAGAGATATTGATAGCGGTAGGGGACAGGGAGAAAGAGAGATATTGATAGCGGTAGGGGACAGGGAGAAAGAGAGATATTGATAGCGGTAGGGGACAGGGAGAAAGAGAGATATTGATAGCGGTAGAGGACAGGGAGAAAGAGAGATATTGATAGCGGTAGGGGACAGGGAGAAAGAGAGATATTGATAGCTGTAGGGGACAGGGAGAAAGAGAGATATTGATAGCGGTAGGGGACAGGGAGAAAGAGAGATATTGATAGCGGTAGGGGACAGGGGACAGGGAGAAAGAGAGATATTGATAGCGGTAGGGGACAGGGAGAAAGAGAGATATTGATAGCGGTAGGGGACAGGGAGAAAGAGAGATATTGATAGCGGTAGGGGACAGGGAGAAAGAGAGATATTGATAGCGGTAGGGGACAGGGAGAAAGAGAGATATTGATAGTGGTAGGGGACAGGGAGAAAGAGAGATATTGATAGTGGTAGGGGACAGGGAGAAAGAGAGATATTGATAGTGGTAGAGGACAGGGAGAAAGAGAGATATTGATAGTGGTAGGGAACAGGGAGAAAGAGAGATATTGATAGTGGTAGAGGACAGGGAGAAAGAAAGATATTGATAGTGGTAGGGAACAGGGAGAAAGAGAGATATTGATAGTGGTAGAGGACAGGGAGAAAGAGAGATATTGATAGTGGTAGGGAACAGGGAGAAAGAGAGATATTGATAGTGGTAGGGGACAGGGAAATGGAAACTAGAGTATAAAAAACAATGACAGTTAGTCTGATATCCTCTCCAGACCATGTCAACATGTGACGGACAGCGTGTGTTTACTTTAACAGTCCCAATCAGAGGTTGTAAAGCTCAAAAGGCGGAACACTTCATTGACATCATCAGGACGATACTGTAGTAGTGTTTTCTGGGCTTTTCAACAGGGGGGAGAGCGGTTGCTTTTACTGTAATTCGTGGCTGAAAGGGTTGATACATAGAATATGCAGTTATTTCAGCTGTCTTTCGAGAAACACAACAGAATGTCTGCCTTACTGTCACTGGTCTGAACACCCACCCATCTCTCGTCCAATTACAGCAGTACAGCACTTTGACAAAAGATTCAAACGTTGACGGGGAAAATTCTACTGGTGCTTAGCGAATTAGAGCTCATCGAATACCGCACTCTCAATGTCTGGAATACTGCCTTCTCATGGTACTGTACTTACAACAGCTACAACATCAAGCTGTCATTTCTCATCAAAATTGATCTAAAAGGTTAGGGGTCATTTTCACAACAAGATACAGGAGATGATTCTCTGCGGTGTGTGTCATTGTCTGGCTTTCCCTGAACCGCTGGCTCACTGTACCTGTTTATGAGCAACACCCCCTCACTATCTACACCAACATTTACACCATCACCAGAAAAACAAATCATCTTCTCTCTCACTACTATTTAACACTCTTTTCATCTTTAAGGGGTGTCTGTCTTTACAGGAAGTAAAGTATTGCCACTTCCTGCTCTTCCATCCCCCCTGGCAGTAGGCGGGTGGTGTGAGCTGGTAGGCTGGCTGCAACACAACAGAAACTGGAGACTGAAAAAGGAGAAACGCCATATGCACTACTTCCTCTAGTGAGACAGATCTACTGGAGGCAAACTAGGCTGTGGGGTACATGAACATTCAGTAAAGTACCTTAGTCAGTGGCACAGCATCTCGACATTATGGTTCAGGCCTACATGAAGTGTATTGGTTCAAATGTTTTTACTGCCCTTATATGGTAATAACCAAACAGAACATGTCCCTGACTCTGACCATTGTGTGTGAATGCAATAATGGATAATATGCAGAAACTCTATGATGACGCTAAGAGAGTAGTCTAAAAGTTCACCGCTTCTAAGAGTGGGAAAATGAGGGAATATGGAAAGGGAGTATGGATGGATGAAGGAGCTGAGCAGATAAAGGAGGACTGAATGGGTGGTGTAGGGGAACAGGGAGAGGTATGAAGGGATGATGGGGGGATGAGAGGAAGATACATTTGATATGAAGGAGTAAAGGTATAGAAGGAAAGGAAGGGAGGGAGGAAGCTCTTAAATCTGCTGATGCTGAGTAAAGAGGGGGACTTTGTCCTCCCCCTCTCTCCCCTTTCTCCCCCTGTCTTGTCCTCCCACTCAGCCTACTGTATGTATCTGAAACTGAAACCCCTATTGTGAACAGGGGGAATTTATATACGGGGCCACATGCCCTAATTCATATACTTACTGGAATTGGGTGACTGCCTGTGTGTGTGTGTGTGTGTGTGTGTGTGTGTGTGTGTGTGTGTGTGTGTGTGTGTGTGTGTGTGTGTCTTATCTTAAACGTTCCTCTTTCCTTTAAAGACCACTCACTGTTGTTACCCCCCCCCACCACCCTACTATAACACACACACACACTGGTCACACTTCTGCACGGCCCCAATCACATGATCTGTCGCTCGCTCGCAAACACACACACACCCACCCACACACTAACTCTAAGTACAGCGTTTGCTAAATGACTTTATGTAAATGTAGCCATTGCTGATCCTTGGATTTGCGTGTTCAAGTGAACTGTATTCCAAACACTGAGTCCAAAACCCTGGCTGAGTATCAGTGAAAGAAGACAGAGTGAGACACAATATACTGTACAGTACACGTCAACTCTGGGGGGTTCCTTCCTGACACATACTGGACTGTACCAAAATCAGTATCTTATGGGGGTGCCCTCATTCAACACATTTGAACATGTATGGAGGTTCACAGATGTTTTTTATGAGAGTGGCCTGCAGCACCCCAGGGCAGCCATGTAAACTAATCTCTAGTTTCTATACCTATAGTAGGACAGGCGCTGTCAACGACTGGGACAATAATACTTTCTTTAGTTCAATGCACTTATTGTGCAACACTCTCAACATTCCACACCCCTTACCTCCAGTCCATAAACTCAGAGGAGGACGGGTCCCTGCTCTCTTCCTCCCTCTCTATTTTCCACTTCTTCCTGTTTCTGTTCTTCTCCAGCAGAGCCAAAAGGTTTCCAGGGATACAAAGCTGAGGGGATGAGATGTTTGGATCGTTAGATGATTTGGATTTGAACAAACTTTATTGATCCCAGAGGACTGACAGATTGACACCAAGATACACATACAGTGCCTTCAGAAAGTATTCAACCCCCTTGACTTTTTCCAAGTTACAGCCTGAATTTAAAATGGATTAAATTGAGATTTTGTGTCACTAATCTACACACAATATCCTAGAATGTCAAAGGGGAATTTAGATTGACATTTTTATAAATTAATAAATGTCTTGAGTCAATAAGTATTCAACCCCTTTGTTATGGCAAGCCAAAATAGGTTCATGAGTACAAATTTGCTTAACAAATCACATAATAAATTGCAGCGACTCACTCTGTGTGCAATAGTAGTGGTTAACATGATATGAATGACCACCCCATCTCTGTACCCCAGACATAGAATTATCTGTAAGGTCCCATAGTCGAGTAGTGAATTTCTAACACATACTGTACAGTGCATTCGGAAAGAATTCAGACTCCTTCACTTTTTCTACATTTTGTTACGTTACAGCCTTATTCTAAAATGGATTAAATATTGTTTTTCCCTCATCAATCTACACACAATACCCCATAATGACAAAGTGAAAAACGTTTTATTTATTATTTTGCTAATTTATTAAAAATTAAAAACAGAAATACCTTATT
This sequence comes from Salvelinus namaycush, assembly GCF_016432855.1. Classification (NCBI taxonomy): domain Eukaryota; kingdom Metazoa; phylum Chordata; class Actinopteri; order Salmoniformes; family Salmonidae; genus Salvelinus; species Salvelinus namaycush. Next base: position 26,571,682 of record NC_052343.1, read on the forward strand.
TACACAAGTACTCAGACCCTTTGCTATAATACTTAAAATTGAGCTCAGGTGCATCCTGTTCAAATGATAATTATTGAGATGTTTCTACAACTTGATTTGTCACCTGTGGTAAATTTAATTGATTGGACATGATTTGGAAAGGCACACACACCTGTTAATATAAGGTCCCACAGTTGACAGTGCATGTCAGAGCAAAAACCAAGCCATGAGGTCGAAGGAATTGTCCGTAGAGCTCCGAGACAGGGTTATGTTGAGGCATAGATCTGGGGAAGGGTACCAAAACATGGATGAAGCATTGAAGATCCCCGAAAACACAGAGTCCTCCATCATTCTTAAATGGAAGAAGTTTGGAACCACCATGACTCTTCCTAGAGCTGGCTGGCCAGACAAACTGAGCAATCGGGGGAGAAGGGCCTTGGTCAGGGAGGTGACCAAGAACCCGATGGTCACTCTGACAGCGCTCCAGAGTTCCTCTGTGAAGATGAGAGAACCTTCCAGAAGGACAACGATCTCTGCAGCACTCCACCAATCAGGCCATTATGGTAGAGTGGCCAGACGAAAGCCACTCCTCAGTAAAAGGCACATGACAGCATGCTTGGAGTTTGCCAAAAAGCACCAAAAGGACTCTCACACCATGAGAAACAAGATTCTCTAGTCTGATGAAACCAAGATTGAAGTCTTTGGCCTGAATGTCAAATGTCACATCTGGAGGAAACCTGGCACCATCCCTACAGTGAAGCATGGTGGTGGCAGAATCATGCTTTGGTGATGTTTTTCGGCGGCAGGGACTGGGAGACTAGTCAGGATTGAGGGAAAGATGAACGGAGCAAAGTACAGAGATCCTTGATGAAAACCTGCTCCAGAGCGCTCAGAACCTCAGACTGGGGCGAAGGTTCACCTTCTAACAGGACAACAACCCTAAACACACAGCCAAGACAATGCAGGAGTGGCTTCGGGACAAGTCTCTGAATGTCCTTGAGTGGCCCAGCCAGAGCCTGGACTTGAACCCGATTGAACATCTCTGGAGAGACCTGAAAATAGCTGTGCAGCGACGCTCCCCATCCAACATGACAGAGCTTGAGAGGATCTGCAGAGAAGAATAGGAGAAACTCCACAAATACAGGTGTGTCAAGCTTGTAGCGTTATATCCATGAAGATTGGTGGTGCTTCAACAAAGTACTGAGTAAAGGGTCTGAATATATATGTAAATGTGATATTTCTAAAAACCTGTTTTGGCTTTGTCGTTATGTGGAATTGTGTGTAGATTGATGAGAGAGAAAATATGTTTTAATCCATTTTAGAATAAGGCTGTAAAGTAACAAAATGTGAAAAAAGTGAAGGGGTCTGAATGCTTTCTGAATGCACTGTATTCAACCACAAAGACCAGGGAGGTTTTCCAATGCCTCGCAAAGCAGGGTGCCGATTGGTAAATGGGTAAAAAATTTTAAAGAGCAGACATTGAATATCCCTTTGAGCATTGTGAAGTTATGAATTACACTTTGGATGGGCTGTCAATACACCCAGTCACTACAAAGATACAGGCGTCCTTCCTAACTCAGTTGCTGGAAAGGAAGGAAACCGCTCAGAGATTTCACCATGAGGCCAGTGGTGACAATAAAACAGAGTTTAATGGCTGTGATAGGAGAAACCAGAGTATTGATCAACAGCATTGTAGTTACTCCACAATACTAACCTAATTGGCAGAGTGAAAATAAGGTAGCCTGTACAGAATGAAAATATTCTGTACAGGCATCCTGTTTGCAACAAGGCACTAAAGTAATACTGCAAAAAATGCGGCAACGCAACTCATGTTTAGGGCAAATCCAACACATTACTGAGTACCATTCTCCATATTTTCAAGTATAATGGTGACTGCATCTTGCTATGAGTATGCTTGTAATCGTTAAGGACTGGGGAGTTGCAGGATAAAACAATTAATGGAATGGAGCTAAGCACAGGTAAAATCCTAGAGGAAAACCTGGTTCCGTCTACTTTCCTCCAGACATTGGGAGATGAATTCCCCTTTCAGCAGCACAATGGTTGAATCTGTGTTTGAAATTCACTGCTCGACTAAGGGACCTTGCAGATAATTGTATGTGTGGGATACAGAGATGAGGCAGTCGTTCAAAAATCATGTTACACTATTATTGCACAGAGAGTGTGTCCATGCAACTTATTATGTGACTTGTTAAGCAAATTTGGACTCCTGGCTTGCCATAACAAAGGGGTTGAATACTTACTGACTCAAGACATTTCAGCTTTTCATTTGTAATTCATTTGTAAAAATGTCAAAAAACATAATTCCACTTTGACATTATAGGGTATTGTCTGCAGATCAGTGACCAAAAAAATCTCAATTTAATCCATTTTAAATTTCAGGCTATTAACACAACAAAATGTGGGAATTTTTCTTCCACTTGGACATCAGAGTATTTTGTTTAGATCATTGACAACAACAAAAAAATAACAATTAAATCCATTTGAATCCCACTTTGATGCAACGAAACTTTGGAACAGTCAAGGGGTTGAATACTTTCTCTAGGCACAGTATACAGTATTTAATATCTGCTACGTGAGAGGCAGAGAGACACAGGGAAGTAAAGGGGCCAAATATTGAGGGAATAAGGTGAAGGAAAAGAGTGAAGGAAGGAAAGGAGAGACAAACAGGAGATCAAAAGATAAAGGAGAAGTGATATAAAGAGTGAATAAAAAGAAAGAAAATGAACAACCTAAACACACAGTGTGTCAGATGACGTGTTAGACATGGTGAGGGCTTCAGGGAGGAGAACAGAGAGAGAAGGTGGGGCGGAGAAAGACCACTTCCCACTTCACCATGCCTCAGAGCAGAAGTGGCCTACACTAACAATGAACAGGGCTGGGAAACAGGCACAGCACACACCTGTGTAGGACCACAGACATCCTCAGACACACTCCACTATCCCATACTCAGTGGCAAGAGCAGAGACTATACCCATTATCTGTCATAATTGAGAAGGTGCATGTAAATGTCATTTGGTGTTTGTGAGTGTGAACATGTGTGTGGATGGGAGAGAGAGGGGCCATGAGAACAGTCCAATCTAGTAAATGACAGGAGTAATTCAGTTACCATGACACCAGAAGGAGAGATGAGAAGAGAGGGAGGGGTAGATCAGTTACCACTAAGCCAAAGACAGTCTACACAGACTTTCCAGGTCTCCCAACTTTCATTTAGTTGCTAATAAGACTGCTTCAATTCAGACAAGTGGCAATTAGGGTTGACAGTGCAGAACAATGTTTCTGCTTCTCACTCTATTCTCTTCCATCTCTCACACTAAATAGTGGAATTATTCACGGAGTTGGGGTTGGTGACAAATCTAATCTGCATCGCAGACGTCAACAATACCTATTTGTCAAGATCACACACGGAAACCCACTGTACAAATATTAGCCTACATACTCTTACAGGGCAAATATATTCCTTATTCCTTCCAAGTGCCCTGAAGTTTAGGTCCAGACCCAACAATGTTTGGAGAACTATTGTGTGAAAAATAAACGTTTCAAACCACCAAATGAATATTGTAGACCAGAAACCCTTCAGTGGATTGGACTAATAACATGGTGCCCACAAAGTGGTAAATCAAACAACAAACTCAGACAGAGGACCAAACCCAAGCCAGTTTGGCAGGTTCAGCAGGTCTGTCTGTACCACAAGAAGGGCGAGTCAGCAACCCACACACCCCCACACAGACACACACACACTACACTAATGCAAAGTCACATGCACACATGACAGCCTCCCACCATCCATAGCCTAAGTTTTATACATTTAAAAGCCCTCATCCATCCAGCATTAATATACATTTCAAGACCTTTACATCAGCAACAGAGCTATAGAATTTAAGATAAAGGATATGTCAAAGTGTGGTGACAACAGCATAGCCTACTGAAAGGGTCTTGGAATAATAGAATTCGTGGCCAAAGTTGCCCTGTGGTAGAGCACATGGCTTGTTGCCTACAGAGACCGGCGATGTGCGTGAGAACAGGTTAGGTTTTGGATGTCAGCCGGTGTTCGCTGCTATAATTAGAAGCCAAGCCTCCAGAAGTGTACCCGTCGACCCTGCTTGTTCACCTGGCCACATCCACACAGGTAGCAACACAAAGCAACTAACCTGAGATCACATACATATTCTCTGCTAATGTAATTTAAATAGAATGCGTTCTTGTGTCAAAATAAGCCTCTAGGAAAAGAGAGCGCGAAAATCATAGGGAGAAATTATTGTCGACACGTCACACGGGAGTTACCGAATACCCATGACGTAGTCCTCCCGTAACCCCGGTTAGGACCGAAGGGGGTGTGTGTGTGTGGGGGGGGGTCAGGGGGGGTTGTTATAGAAAATGGGAAAGACAAGCGTTAAATCCTAACTTTAAGAATTCCATAATATCCCCCAAAAACAGAGAGCGAGTGAGGGAGCGGGTTTACCTGTGCGCCGGTGTCACCTATGTTATCTCGTCGCGTCCCACCTGACCGGCTTCTGTACTTCCTGGATTCACTCCCACCCGCCTCTCTCCCCCCTCGTCGCTCCCCGGGGGTCACCGCTCTCTCCGCACTGTCCAAAATCTCACACCAGTCCCTCTGACGAACCACGTATCGCCCGGGAGTTCTCTGTAATATCCGCCTCTTCTTGTCTCTCTGCCGGCGTTTATACCCCCCTGCCTTGGCTCTCTCTTTGCAGACCGCGGGCTCGCTGGGCTGTTCTACCCCCTCTCTGACTCCGCTGGCCCATTCCAACTCCAGGCAGCTCCTCCTTGAACCAGGAAGCGGCTTGCCCTACTTTACACCCAGCCGCGGATTGGCTCTGGCGGGGCTGGAGAGGGACCGCTGGGGTGGGCAGGGCACAGGGGGTCGGCCACGGTGCGATAGGCCAGCGGCAGTGTCTGTCGTAGCGAGGTGGGAGGGAAGGAGGGCCGAGGTGGGCATGTTGTTATAGAGACTCCCGGGGCAGGTTGAAGGTCTGTGAGGGATCACAGCGGGGCTAAGAGGTTAGCACAGAGAGAGAGAGAATCGTTGGAGGGCATATGCGTGTGCCAGCTGCAGCGGACATTTCTACTTGAAATAGATCGCCTTATTTAAACTCGCTATTTATGGTGCTCGTGCTGTTTAACTGCCTCTGTCTGGCTGTTACTGTACATATTTCTCTCTCTCTTTCCCGTCTCTCTCCATCTCTCTCTATGCGCGCCTAAAGCATTTCATTTGCAAATGAAGCCATGGCGACCAAGACAAGAGGTGACCATAGAGACAGAGAAACCAGCAGGTGCACATACAGTAGATATTGTAGGCTACTACTCAGCCTCAGTCACAAGTCACATCCCCTGCCCCTACCGACAGCTATGACAAAGCAGCAGTCTCATGGTGGCATGCTGAGTGTTAAAATAACTACAATCTCCTTATAATAACTCCTAGAGACTTCTCCCCAAATTCTGAGAAGACTAGAAGCAGTACAGGCTACAGTAGCTGGGGGACACCCACTATACTGAAACAGCTGGGGGACTTTCATGTAAGAATAATATCTCACTGTGTGTGTGTGTGTGTGTGTGTGTGTGTGTGTGTGTGTGTGTGTGTGTGTGTGTGTGTGTGTGTGTGTGTGTGTGTGTGTGTGTGTGTGTGTGTGTGTGTGTGTGTGTGTGTTTGATCTTGTGATATATTGAAGGCAATTCAAAATCCAATTTTTGGTAAAGAGGACATTTTCTACTGTAAGTGATTCACTGTTTCCAGTGTAGAGGGAGTCTGAGGTGTGTATGACAACACAGGGCTGATGCAAGAATCTTGAGACACTAGAGAGAGAATGAGGTTAGCGTCACACACACGGCGCACACACCCCTCCCCTCGTAACAAACTACACACACATCAGCTTCCTGTTTGAAGTGGTAACTACACAGCAGAAGGAATCACCTTATCCTTTCTAAGTTTTGCATCTTGCGCTCTTTGCTCCTGCATACACCCCCCCCCCCCCCCCCCCCCCCTTCTCTCAAACACCTCCCCTGTGTGTGAGAGAGATGGCAGATTTGGAAGTGATGGGAAGTCTAAATATAACATCTTGTGGTTTACCCACCCAGCCCATCCAGCCCACCTTCCCCTTGCCGCCCCCTAACCTTAAATCTGTGCTCAATCTGCGGTCTGGCTACCTATCTGGCTGCTGTTGTGTGTGACGTGTGTGTTACTGCAATTCACACTACCCAATGGGCAAAAACTGGTTGAAACGTTGTTTCCACGTCATTTCAACGTGGAAAACTAATTGGCTTAGCAAAAAATCATCAACGTAAAGGCATTTTCAATTTTTTCATCCAGTTTATAACCTAAATCCAATGACATGATGATTTTTTTTGTTGATTTCACATTGAATTCACGTTAGTTGACAACTCAACCAAATGTAAATCAATATTAGAAGTTGAACTGACGTCTGTGCACAGTGGGTAACCTTGTTGTTCACCTACAAAGTTAAAATATTGTTTTATTTTCCCCCAAAATCTCACTGAATTCAATTTCATTGAGCAAAGAATCAAATTAAGGATTTCCTTGCAGTTCAAATGCACTGACAGTAGTGGAACTAATGCACACCCTCACACAGTTGGTCCAGTAGTCAAGAGGAGTGTGTGACCCACCTGGGTGTGCTGAATCCAAGCCTACCCTTATAGACTTAATAACCTGTTACATGATGGAGGATCAGAGTTTCCACTGTCACCTCACTCTCTGCGGGGAGACACACACACACTGCAAATACACACACAATCCTTAACACACTGAAATATATACTGACTAAATAATTGCAATCCATTTCTCTTTCTGTCCATGTCCTGCAAGCCTTAGGTGATCTAAGACATTTCTGTGATTCCAGTGCCGAGGCCCCAGAATAGGACTTCCCCGCAGGTCCTCTAGTTCAGAGCCAGAGTGACAGGCAGCAATTACAGTCCTATTTATTCTCTACTAATCCTGTGGTCTGACACTGCTGTTAACCTCTTACATGCTGCTACACACTCCACATCTTTCCACATATACAACATCTCTTCACATCTCTCCACGTATACAACATCTCTTCACATCTCTCAAAATATACATCTATCCAAATATACAACATCTCTCCACATCTCTCCAAATATACAACATCTCTTCACATCTCTCAAAATATACATCTCTTCAAATATGCAACATCTCTCCACATATACAACATCTCTTGACATCTCTCTACATATACAACATCTCTTCACATCTCTCCACATATACAACATCTCTCCACATATACAACATCTCTCCACATATACAACATCTCTTCACATCTCTCTACATATACAACATCTCTTCACATCTCTCCAAATATACATCTCTCCACATATACAACATATCTTCACATCTCTTCACATCTCTCCACATATACAACATCTCTTCACATCTCTCCACATATACAACATATCTTCACATCTTTCCACATATACAACATCTCTTCACATCTCTCCACATATACAACATCTCTTCACATCTCTCCACATATACAACATATCTTCACATCTCTCCACATATACAACATCTCTTCACATCTCTCCACATATACAACATCTCTTCACATCTCTCTACATATACAACATCTCTTCACATCTCTCCACATATACAACATCTCTTCACATCTCTCCACATATACAACATCTCTTCACATCTCTCCACATATACAACATCTCTTCACATCTCTCTACATATACAACATCTCTTCACATCTCTCCAAATATACATCTCTCCACATATACAACATCTCTTCACATCTCTCTACATATACAACATCTCTTCACATCTCTCCACATATACAACATCTCTCCACATATACAACATCTCTCCACATATACAACATCTCTTCACATCTCTCCACATATACAACATCTCTTCACATCTCTCCACATATACAACATCTCTTCACATCTCTCCACATATACAACATGTCTCCACATCTCTCCAAATATACATCTCTCCACATCTCTCCAAATATACAACATCTCTCCACATTTCTCCACATATATCTCCACAGCTCTCTTATCTCATCTCAATTTAAGGGCCTGTCAGACCTCACCATGGTGAAGGTAATATAAGGTGTAACATTAACTATGTGGCTATCCTAAGCTGCTACCTTTTCCTGGAATGCAGACAGGAGTCTGGTTTAGGTGCTGAGCCCCATCTAGTGGTCAATGTGTAGATGACAGCTTGGTACTTACAAGCGTTCACTGCTTAATGTGTCTGAAGGGTAGGCCTACATCTCTCACAAGAGTATAGCTATACAGTCTCTTGTTATAGGTTTAAAGTATATAGATCTTTAATCTCTAGATTTAAATCCAAAGGTATGAACAAAGTTTTTTTGTATTCTGTATATAGTATTTGCTGTCTGCTAAGTAAACGTCTGAGAATAGCCTCAGAGTCCCTTTAGAATAGAGTAGAATGTACACAGTAAGTCTCTATACATCCCTCTAACAATCATGCATCCCTCCAAAGATCATGATTTGTTCCCTTCAGTACAATATTTAATTTCAGGCCTTAATGCAAATCACTCTGAGTGTAAATCCAACATTCTAATGCCTCACAATCCTCCAAAGGTGAAAAATAAATCAATCACCGCCAAACACAACATAGTGTGGAAATGAGACTCTTGAACCCCCTTGAACACAGATTAGATGGAGTGAGGGAGAGATAGTCAGGAGGGTCAGGCTGTGTATTAGACATGGTATAATCCTTCCCTGTGCAGGAGGATATTGATTTAGTTAAGAGCCGAGAGCAACAGTGATCCCAGCGTTCCCATCCACAGGCGTCACCTTGGATATGAGTCTGCTTCACCTCTGGAGGTGTTCAGGATTACCGGGCAGGACACACAAACACACATATACACACACGCGCACAAGCACACATACACACACACACTCTCTCTCTCTATTCTCAATGACACCAAAGACAAAACTGACTTTCTAAATGTGCTTTATTCTAGCTATCATCAAAAACATTCTTACTGTCACCATCATCATGGTCATCCTCATCATAATCAATAACATCATCATCAATAACATCATCATCAATAACATCATCATCAATAACATCATCATCATCATCATCAATAACATCATCATGGTTATCCTCATCATCATCAATAACATCATCATCAACAACTATCATTTCATTGATTTTGCTCAAAAGCTAAAGCTGTGATCACAAATAAAACATTTGGTCCTTAAATATAATCTAGGCAACATGGTATCAAGGGTTGAAAGAGGAATGCTCTGTTGCTACCCAGAGAAAACATCAAACAGCACTAGACATGACACCAGGACAAGGGAGGGAAGAAAGGAGGGAGGGATGGATGGAGGGAATGATAGAGAGAGATGGAGAGATACAGTAGAGAGAGGGAAAAGTCAGAGATGGAGAGAGGTAGAGAGCATCTGTGAATGTCTCTGGAACAGTAGTTAACTACAAAAGCTCTGTGAAAGATGAAAGAAGGATCAGACAGACAGAGATGAAAAACAGGATGAAAGCAGACAGGAGCCAGAGGAGGTGAGGAACGAGGGAAAGGGAGGGAATAGAGAGAGGCATGCATTTACAGGAAGCTAGGCAGAACAAATAAACCCACATCCACAGTTTACGAGGGAGCAGTATTAAGTGTTGCACCAAAAAACACAATTCAGTTCCAGAAGTTGTGTGAACATATTGGACCGAAGCTAAACACCACACAACTTAGACAACAAAACTACAAGTGGATCAATCGCTCCTATAGTTACTGATCAATATGATGATTAACTTTACAGTGATTAGTAATCTCATACTATGATTAATCATATAATGACAAAATATTACACTTTGGTGAAGAGCGAGAGGCAAAAGGGAGGTGGAGCTGGAAATCAGGAGGTGCCTATCTTATTGGTCGCTTTAGAATTGGCCAACTAACCCTCCTCCAATCAGCAGCAAGATGCAACAAACCCATTGCTATCTTTGTCGTCATCGTCCTGGTCTTTTCTGACAGCTGTATCGTCCCTCCCACTGTGTGCTGCCATTATCTTTCCACTTCATCTCTCTTGCTTGCTCCAACAATCACTGACACAGATATGTATCTATATGTTTGGACTTCAAATAAAAACTGTGATTCTACTCTAGCCTGCCCTAGTCACCAGAGCCATAAATATACAGAGTCTGCCGAACTCGGTTTGAATCTAGAATTTTGGCATGCCATGTTGGCAACAACAGTTAAAACCTAGTCGCAAGTCATGGACTGTTTGGAGGATAGTTTGTTGAACTCAAATCTGCAGTACCCTATTCCCTACAGTGTGCTACTTTAATTGGGGCATGGGGTGTTTTGTGACACAACCTACACAGTATATCTGGCCCGAAAAGTCCATCCTCCAATCAGATCATTTCCTCCAGGACCATCACATGTTGGCAGGCAGTTTTTCTCTCAGTCCCTATTAGTCTTTCCCTGTCTGAGCCAGCTACGGGTCCTTATTGCCCCCCTTGGGGGAGGCGGATGGGGCAGAGGTGGCTGGGGGGAAAGAGGTTTGAGGGAGGGAGGTGGCTGGGCCTGGGACCAACTGAGTGGGTGGGAGGGTGGTAGTGGAGGTTTGGACAGGTGTTACGGCTGTGGTCAGCTTTGGAGCATGACTGGTGTAAGGGGTACAGGTAGGTGTGGGGACAGGACCTAAAGGTTGGCTCTGTTTTGGGGTATGGGTTGATGCAGGTTTGGGGGTGGAGGATTGTTTTGGGGTATGGATAGGTACAGGTGGGATTGTGGGGGTAACAGAACATTTAGAAGTGGGTTTTGGGGCAGGTGTTTGGACTAGGGTTTGGGCTGCTGGGGTCTGTTTTGGGGTGTGGGCTGAGCCTTTTGTTGGGGCTTGAATTGCAGCATCGGAGGCGATGGGTACAGGAGTAAGAGAATGCTTAGATGTGGGTGTTGGGGTTTGGGTGGAGGTTTGAACAGGGGCTATATGTGGGGTATGTTTGGCAGTATGGGTAGGGGGAGGTTTGGGGGTTGGAGTTGAGGTTGGGGCCTGAGTTTTAGAACTGGTAGGTGTTGGGGTTAGAGTTTGGCTTTGCATAAGGGCAGGTGAAGGGATAGAGATAGGAGTGGGAGCTTTACTGGAAGAAGGGGTGGGAATCAAGGTTGAGGTTGGAGCTAGGGTGGGAGTGGAGGCTGGGGTGGGAGTGGAGGCTGGGGTGGGAGTGGAGGCTGGGGTGGGGGTGGAGGCTGGGGTGGGGGTGGAGGTTGGGGTGGGAGTGGAGGCTGGGGTGGGAGTGGAGGCTGGGGTGGGGGTTGCAGTTAGGGTTTGGCTTTGAGTGGGAACAGGAGTAGAAATAGGAGTAGGGGGACGATTGGAGGGTTGAGAGAGGGTAGGGGTAGGGGTACGAGTCTGGATAGGGGTAAAGGCTTTAGAGGGGGTAGGGGTGGGCCCAGATAGAGGGTAAGGGGAGGGGGGTGTAGGGGAGGGCTTGATTAGGGGGCTCTGAAGAAGAGTGGGAGAGGAAGGTAGGGAAGAGGAGGGGGGAGAGGGGGACGTGAGAGAGGACTTGCGCCCATGGGTTTGTGGAAGTGAGAGAGGGGCACTGACAGAGAAGGGAGGGGGAGTGGAGGAAGGAGAGGGGGAAGAAGAGCGAGGGGGAGGTGTAGGGATGGGTTTGGACCGAGGGGCTGAGGTGAGGGGGAAAGAGGTGGTTACAGAGAAGGGAGGGGGAGTGGAGGAGGGAGAGGGGGAAGAAGAGCACGGGGGAGGTGTAGGGATGGGTTTGGAGCGAGAAGTTAAGGAGAGTGGAGTAGTTCCGAAAGAGGGAGGGATGGAGCAGGGAGGAGGAGAGGAGGAACGAAATGGGGGTGTAGGGGTGGGTTTGGGGCGAGTGGTCAGTGGCAGTGTTGGGATGAGGGAGAAAGGAGTGGGAGCAGGGGAGGGGGTGGCAGAGGAGAGAGAGCTTTGTTTGGGGGAGGAAGTGTAGGAGGCCAGGGGAGAAGCTGATGTGGGTGTGGCTGCAGGTACAGCGACGGGATGTGTGTGTGTGGCTGTGTGTGTGTGTGCAGGGCAGTGTGTAGAGACAGGATCAGGGAGGGGCTGTATAGAGCCCAGGTTCTGTGCTTGTATCTGTGCATTGAAGGGGGGCATCTGTAACCGTTGTGCTGGGACTTGTACTGGTAGGGGAGTAGTCAACACCCCCACACTGCCACCCCTGGCTAGCTGCGTCCCAGCCAGGAATGAGGCTGGCAGCAGGTTACCTCCAGAGGCCTTCCGCTGGAGAGGGGGGTGAGGCTGCATGCTTGCCCAGGATCGATGAGGCAGGGTGGGCTGCGAAGCGGAGAGGAGCCTGGCCTCCTGGGTGAGCCTCCCAAGTGCAGGCAGGCCCTGGTTGCTGTTGCCTCCGTGACGAAATAGCGCCTCCTTGGCCCCATGCTGGCCAGCCATGGAACTGCAAGTGTCTGACATGACACTGGTGGCTGCAGTTGGATTCACGTGGTAGAACAGATGGGGTGTGGTGGCCCCTCCTACCTTGGGGATTCCTGGGGTTCCACCCATCACTGAAGAGTGTTCCGGGTGGAGGCGGACACTGTAGTGCAGGGTCTTTCCTAATTGGACCGACGTGGAGACAGAGGAGGCCGGTGTGGGTGGGGTTTGAGCAACAGGGGGTGATATCACACCTCCCGGGGGGGCCATGGGGAAGGGTGAGGGGGATGGGAAGGCAGGAAACCCCCCTCTAGGGGACAACCCCCCCATCCCTCCTACCCCCATCATCCCAATGAGGGAACTCACAGAGGGGCGCAGGGGCTGCAGGACAGGGGGCCGCGGGGGGGAGAGGGGGAAGGAGACGGAGGGCGATGGAGAGATGGAGGGGAGGAATATAGCGCCCCCTAGCGCATGTTGCTGCTGTAGCTGATGTTGAAGCTGCTGTTGCTGCTGCTGCTGGTGCATGAGGGCGATGGCCACGTTAGTCGTAGCGGCCGCCGTCTGGAGCGGAGCGTGGATCAGTGGAGCCCAGATCAGTGGGTGGGGCCTAGGGGAGACCGTACCACTTCCTCCCGTGGCACCTCCCCTTCCTGCAGCGGCAGCAGCGATGGCCTCCTGCATGGCTGGCATGCTGTCGTGTTTAACGATCTGCTGAACCAGCATGCTGTCACAGGAGCCCAGCCCCCCCATGCCTAGCCCCACCCCCCCTCCTCCTTGACCCCCACGCCCCAAACCGCTGCCCCCCGCCATGGAACTCGCCTGGGACGGCTTTCTCATCAGGATAGAGTTCTTCCTACCTGCAGAGGAGAACAAAGAAGAGAGAAGAGATTAGAATGAAACGATCAAAACAGAAACAAACTGATTGGGCGGATGGTTACTGTTCCTGTCTGACACAAATGGTGGAAAACAAGAGCAAGAAGAAAGTGGTAGAAACTAAAGTGAGGATCCAACAACACAGTTGTAACGAGGCTGACAGGGCTGAGTGGCTGATTTAAAGATCACAAACAGAACCAGGTATCTGCTCTAGCAGCTCTCCACGTTTTTCTAGCAGTTTCTCAATTCAATTCAATTCAAAGGGCTTTATTGGCATGGGAAATATATTTTAACAGTAGATAATAAACAAAAGTGAAATAAACAATACAAATCAACAGTAAACATTACACTCACTAAAGTTCCAAAAGAATAAAGACATTTCAAATGTCATATTATGTGCAAATAGTTAAAGTATAAAATGGAAAATAGTTTCTCTCTCCTTTAACCTGCCTTGAAGGGCTTCTGCAACAGAAAGGTCATTTACAAAGCGCTTTAGAAATAAAATCTGAATTGATTAAAAAAATGCTATTCACTGGCAAGATCTCTGCACAAAGCGCTATAGAAATTAAACTGAATTGAAAACTGAAAGTCATTGCAAGTAATGGACCGATTGGCAGGTGCTTGAGCCAATCGGGAGAGGATTAGTACCGATGCGGTCCAACCGGTCGACGGCCACCGTCTCGAAGGCCCGCCTCATCATGGGGTGTTCCTCCAGGACCTCGTTGAAGCTGTCCACACTGAGGGAGTAGAGACGACAGTACGTATCCGCTCTGACGCTCGCCGTCCTCCGGCCCCGAGTCAACAGACAGATCTCTGAGAGAGAGAGAGTGAGAGAGAGAGAGGGAGATGGACAGAGAGAGAGGAGGAAGGGCAGGTGTGGATAAACAGGGAGAAGGGAAGAGGGGTGAGAGAGAGAGAGAGAGGGAGATGGACAGAGAGAGAGGAGGAAGGGCAGGTGTGGATAAAGAGGGAGAAGGGAAGAGGGGTGAGAGAGAGAGAGAGAGGGAGATGGACAGAGAGAGAGGAGGAAGGGCAGGTGTGGATAAAGAGGGAGAAGGGAAGAGGGGTGAGAGAGAGAGAGAGAGGGAGATGGACAGAGAGAGAGGAGGAAGGGCAGGTGTGGATAAAGAGGGAGAAGGGAAGAGGGGTGAGAGAGAGAGAGAGAGGGAGATGGACAGAGAGAGAGGAGGAAGGGCAGGTGTGGATAAAGAGGGAGAAGGGAAGAGGGGTGAGAGAGAGAGAGAGAGGGAGATGGACAGAGAGAGAGGAGGAAGGGCAGGTGTGGATAAAGAGGGAGAAGGGAAGAGGGGTGAGAGAGTGGAAAAAATAAGAATTGTTGAAGAAATTGTGAAATTGAAGAACTGATTAATCTAACTCACAACCACACCTTTCCCCTTCCACTTCCCTTTTTCCTCACACTGTCCTTACCCTCACACCTCCCTCCCCCTTCTCCCTCCTCTCCTCACCCCCAAAGTAGGACCCGTCACTGAGTTTGGTCTCCCTGTTTCCGCGGGTGAGTATGCCGACTCGTCCGTGTTGAATGAAGTACATCTTGCGTCCCACTGTGCCCTCACGGATGATGAAGTCATTGGGCTGGAACACCTCGAAGCGAAGCTTGGTCAGCACTGCCGTCACAAAGTTAGGGTCCGCGTTAGCAAACAGCGGCATGTGAGCCACTAGGCTACGGCAGTTAAAGCTAACTATCGCCTGAGAGGGGGAGAAAGAGAGGGGGAGGGAGGGGGGAGGAGTTGGGAAGTGAGTTAGAATGCACAAGAACTGAATTGTATCAGTATGTTTTAATTTTCTTTAATGTAAAATGTGCTTGAGGCCGTTTGAATCAACTGATTTGAGCATTTTTTTTTTTTTTACGCTATAGCTAGCTTTCGTAACTTGTAACAGTGTGTGTGCGTGTGTGCCTGCATCCGTGGCTCGTGCGTGTGTCACGCCCTGACCTTAGATATCTCTGTTTTCTATATATTTTGGTTAGGTCAGGGTGTGACTAGGGTGGGTACTCGTGTTGTATGTCTAGGGTTTTGTATGTCTAGGGTTTTCTATGTCTAGGGGTTTTGTACTTCTATGTTGGCCTGATATGGTTCCCAATCAGAGACAGCTGTTTATCGTTGTCTCTGATTGGGGATCATATTTAGGCAGCCCTGTTTCCCACTTTCTGTTGTGTGATCTTGTCTATGTGTAGTTGCCTGTCAGCACTCGTTTGTATAGCTTCACGTTTTGTTGTTTTGTTAGTTTGTTCAGTGTTTCATTCTTTAATAAATAAGAATGTACGCATACCACGCTGCGCCTTGGTCCGATCCTTATAACGAACGTGACAGCGTGCGTGTGTGTGTGTGTGTGTGTGTGTGTGTGTGTGTGTGCGTGCCTCGTGTGTGTGTGCGTGCCTCGTGTGTGTGTGTGTGTGCGTGCCTTGTGTGTGTGCGTGCCTCGTGCGTGTGTGTGTGCGTGCCTCGTGTGTGTGTGTGTGTGCGTGCCTCGTGCGTGTGTGTGTCTTGTATGTGTGTATGTGTGCGTGCCTCGTGTGTGTGTGTGTGTGTGTGTGTGTGCGTGCCTCGTGCGTGTGTGTGTGCGTGCCTCGTGTGTGCGTGTGTTACCTCCTTTAGTGGTTCGCTGAGTTCACCCAGTATGTTCTCCTCGTCAAACATCTTGCCCTGGAAGCGATGCTCGTAGTACTCATGAATCCTCTGACGGACATCTGCAGGGAGCTTATGGAACGACATGTACTGCTCCACCTGCTTATACTGGAACACAACGTCAATACAATGTCAATACACCGGGAATACAACGATACAACGTCAATACAACGTCAATACAACGTCGATACAGCGTCAATACTAAGTCAATACTAAGTCAATACAACGTTAATACAACGTTAATACAGTGTTAATACAGCGTCAATACAAAGTCAATACAAAGTCAATACAAAGTCAATACAACATTAATACAACGTTAATACAGTGTTAATACATTGTTAATACAACGTTAATATAACGTTAATACAGCGTTAATACAACATTAATACAGTGTTAATACAACGTTAATAGTGTTAATACAACGTTAATACATTGTTAATACAACGTTGATACAACATTAATACAACGTTAATACAGCGTTAATAAAAGCACACATACACACACTATACTGCTTCACTACAGTATAATACACACTATACTGCTTCACTACAGTATAATACACACTATACTGCTTCACTACAGTATAATACACACTTGACTGGAGGAGCAGGAAGATTGTTTATGAGTGGAGTATGGTTCCTTTACCGTCTCCTGCCTTTGAGGAGTCATCAAATTAATTTGATGAATGGTAGGATAGAGAGAATAAGGGACAGAGGAATGAAGAGAGAGAGATGGAGGGAGGGAGGGATAGAGAGGGTCCTAATCTCTTACTTTCTCCTGGTACTGTCGTCGTGAGGAGTCCAGGGACTGTATGAGAGCGGTGGCATGGCCGATGAACATGGCATAGCAGGTGGCACCAATGATCATACTGAGCATGGTGAGCCACACGTCTGTCATGCCCTCTGGAGCCTGGGCACCGTAGCCAATACACAACATGTGGCTCATCGCCTTGAACAGGGCATAGGAGTACTGGATCCCCCACGTACCATTCTGGATGGAGAGAGAGATGGAGAGAGAGCCCACATGTTATTCTGGATGGAGAGAGAGATGGAGAGAGAGCCCACATGTCATTCTACAGAGGGAGTCCGAGAGGAAGAGGGAGAGGGAGAAGAAGGTGGAAGAGAGGGAGGGAGGGATGAGTGGTACAACACTAGTTAAGGTAATAGCTACAACCTAGGCTAAAACTGTGGCTGTAAAGTGCTGGGTAGAGTTGCTCATTGCTTTTCCACTTCCTGCTGTGTAAAACAGACTACTAACAGGCAAAAAGCTAGAGGAAAATAATAATAATAATAATAATAAAATGGCTCTAAAATATGTTATAAAGCCAGTCTGTGTTAGCCAATCATGCAATGAAGCATATTTAGTGTGTGTGTGACTGTGTTATGATTGCTTGTGTGTGTGTGTGTGTGTGAGGCCAATTACATCCTGTTCTGTTAAATGGTCCGGCGGGTGGCGCATGGCTTTCTCTGGGGGAAAACACTCAAAATCAGCTGGCCTAGCAACAGTCACCCCGGCAACCACTGAGGAAACACTGCCGAGACGGGAGTCAGCGAAACAGCCATGTGTGTGTGTGTGTGTGTGTGTGTGTGTGTGTGTGTGTGTGTGTGTGTGTGTGTGTTCATCTACTCCATATGTAGGATGTTTAAGTTGGGAGATGTTTATTTGTGTTGATATTCCCTTTTATTCCAACCAGACATGATGCTACATGAACCAATAAACTAACACAGAGAGCAAACAACGTCCGACACGAGGATACACTCACACACTCTCTCTCTCTCTGTCTACACACACACTCTCTCTCTCTCTGTCTACACACACACTCTCTCTCTCTCTGTCTACACACACACTCTCTCTCTCTGTCTACACACACACACACTCTCTCTCTCTGTCTACACACACACTCTCTCTCTCTCTGTCTACACACACACACACACTCTCTCTCTCTCACTCTCTCTGTCTACACACACACTCTCTCGCTCTCTGGCTACACACACAATCGGTCCACTACCCCGTAATCAGTTCACACACAAACACAATATCAATAATGTCACACACTGTGCACACAAGCCCTCCATTTGTGAGCGGGTCAACATTTCTCTCCATGTCTCAGTACCCATGTAACAAACTCACCACCTTGTTGTTCTTGGAGACCCAAAAGACAGACAGACAGACAGACAGACAGACAGACAGACAGACAGACAGACAGACAGACAGACAGACAGACAGACAGACAGACAGACAGACAGACAGACAGACTGGAAGACAGACTGGAAGACAGTCAGACAGACAGACAGTCACAGATAGACAAACAGTCACAGGCAGTCAGACAGACAGGAAGACAGACAGGAAGACAGATAAACAGACAGACACAGACAGACAGACAGACAGACAGACAGACAGACAGACAGACAGACAGACAGTGTAACTCACCACCATGTTATTCTTGGAGACCCAGCAGTCCAGGGGGAAGTCCTGCAGCATGGGAACCAGGAACTGTAGACATCCGTCCCAGTGGCACAGCAGCAGCATCATGCCTATCAGGTTGACTATCCTCACCATGGCACTGGCCAGGTCATAGGTCATATGGAAGATCTGGAGGGGGAGAGTGTGACATCACTTTAGTTTTT
This sequence comes from Salvelinus namaycush, assembly GCF_016432855.1. Lineage (NCBI taxonomy): Eukaryota > Metazoa > Chordata > Actinopteri > Salmoniformes > Salmonidae > Salvelinus > Salvelinus namaycush. Next base: position 26,590,244 of record NC_052343.1, read on the forward strand.
TGACGTCTTGCGCGGGCACCTTTTATGATAGTTGCCCCCCTAGCGGTCTCTCTTTCCCCTATACTACGCTGACCTCTCCTTTCCCCCTCTCAGCCTCTGCCTCTCTCACCTCCCTCTCTCCTCTCACCTCCCTCTCTCCTCTCACCTCTCTCTCTCCTCTCACCTCCCTCTCTCCCTCCTCTCTGGCATGTTCCACTGACTGCCCTCTAACCTCTCTCTGGAGGATGTAACCAGTGAGTTGTGACAGTGGTAGTAAGTCTCTCTTTCCCTCCCTCCCCTCTTTCTCTACCTCCTCTCCCCATCTTCCCAGCCTCTCACCTCCTCCCACTGGTGGATGTAGCGTATGAGTCGTGACAGGCGCAGCAGGCGTAGCAGGCTGAGGATCTTGGTGAAGCGTACGATGCGGAGGGCCCTGGCCGTCCTGTAAACCTCTGAGTCCAGCCGGGCCTCCAAGTCCACCATCAGGAAGATGTAGTCCACAGGGATGGACGACACAAAGTCCACCGCAAACCAGCTCTTTAGGTAGCGCTGACGGATAGCCCTGTGGTAGCATAGCATAATATAAAAGTCATTTCTATGGTCTCACAGTTAGCTTAGCATTCTGGTATTATTCCTATGGTCTCACAGTTAGCTTAGCACTGCATAGAACAACAGTTGATATTTATATGGTCTCACAGTTAGCTTAGCATAGCATAGACCAACATTGATTCCTATGGCCCCAGCAGTTATGATACTTCAGAAGAAATAACAAACAACTCCATTTATTCCAATTCTGGAAGAACACCACATAGGGAAGCATTGCCTCCAGCTCTGTGTCACCTTCACACACACACACACACACACACACACACACACACACACACACACACACACACACACACACACACACACACACACACACACACACACACACACACACACACACACACACACACACACACACACACACACTGACTTGGGGTCTAGCAGTATCTCGGTGCTGTCCTCCTTGACGATACCGGTCCTGAAGTTGAGGACCAGGTCAACCAGGAAGAGAGTATCAGAGACCACGTTGAAGATGATCCAGGGAGGAGTGTTCTCATCCTTAAAGAAGGTGATTCCTACTGGCAGGATGATCAGGTTCCCCATCATCAAACACAACATGATCAGATCCCAGTAGAACCTGGGAGAGGAGGGGAGGGGAGAGGTGGAGAGAGGGCGGTTCCCCATCATCAAACACAACATGATTAGATCCCAGTAGAACCTGGGAGAGGAGAGGAGGGGAGAGGGGGAGAGAGGGCGGTTCCCCATCATCAAACACAACATGATCAGATCCCAGTAGAACCTGGGAGAGGAGAGGAGGGGAGAGGGGGAGAGAGGGCGGTTCCCCATCATCAAACACAACATGATCAGATCCCAGTAGAACCTGGGAGAGGAGAGGAGGGGAGAGGGGGAGAGAGAGGTTTCCTATCATCAGACACAACATGATCAGATCCCAGTAGAACCTGGGAGAGGAGAGGAGGGGAGAGAGGGAGAGAGAGGTTTCCTATCATCAAACACAACATGATCGGATCCCAGTAAAACCTGGGAGAGGAGGGGAGGGGAGAGAGGGAGAGAGAAGGGTTCCCTATCATCAGACACAACATGATCAGATCCCAGTAGAACCTGGGAGAGGGGAGAGGGGGAGAGGGGGAGAGAGAGGTTTCCTATCATCAAACACAACATGATCGGATCCCAGTAGAACCTGGGAGAGGAGAGGAGGGGAGAGAGGGAGAGAGAGGTTTCCTATCATCAATACCAATGACATATCCCAATTGAACTCATTCCCTGTACTATATTTTTCACCAAATATCACACTCCTCTCTTTCTCTTTCTCTTTTCTGTGGGACTCCAGTTCTGGGATCATTAATGGAATGACAACTCTCACACACACACACCCGTCTCTCAGACAGTCTAGTTCCAGAGCCAGCGGTGGGTTTATAACCGTGATATTGAATAAAAGGATTAATAGAGAAACACTCTGGACAACTGCTGTGGGCGATCATGACGTCATCCTGACCTTGGAATATAGAGGTATGAGTTAGAAGGGAACAAATGAATAACATCACGTCCACATCACACTGTGGTAAACACACACACTAGAGGACACTACTATCTCACCCCCTAAACACTGCTCCCGCTAGTCTGGCAGAAGACACCACTATCTCACCCCCTACACACTGCTCCCGCTAGTCTGGCAGAAGACACCACTATCTCACCCCCTACACACTGCTCCAGCTAGTCTGGCAGAAGACACCACTATCTCACCCCCTACACACTGCTCAGGCTAGTCTGGCAGAAGACACCACTATCTCACCCCCCTACACACTGCTCCCGCTAGTCTGGCAGAAGACACCACTATCTCACCCCCCTACACACTGCTCCAGCTAGTCTGGCAGAAGACACCACTATCTCACCCCCTACACACTGCTCCGGCTAGTCTGGCAGAAGATACCACTATCTCACCCCCTACACACTGCTCCAGCTAGTCTGGCAGAAGACACCACTATCTCACCCCCTACACACTGCTCCCGCTAGTCTGGCAGAAGACCACTATCTCACCCCCTACACACTGCTCCCGCTAGTCTGGCAGAAGACACCACTATCTCAACCCCTACACATTGCTCCGGCTAGTCTGGCAGAAGACACCACTATCTCACCCCCTACACACTGCTCCGGGCTAGTCTGGCAGAAGACACCACTATCTCACCCCCTACACACTGCTCCGGCTAGTCTGGCAGAAGACACCACTATCTCACCCCCTACACACTGCTCCCGCTAGTCTGGCAGAAGACACCACTATCTCACCCCCTACACACTGCTCCGGGCTAGTCTGGCAGAAGACACCACTATCTCACCCCCTACACACTGCTCCCGCTAGTCTGGCAGAAGACACCACTATCTCACCCCCTACACACTGCTCCAGCTAGTCTGGCAGAAGACACCACTATCTCACCCCCGACACACTGCTCAGGCTAGTCTGGCAGAAGACACCACTATCTCACCCCCCTACACACTGCTCCCGCTAGTCTGGCAGAAGACACCACTATCTCACCCCCCTACACACTGCTCCAGCTAGTCTGGCAGAAGACACCACTATCTCACCCCCTACACACTGCTCCGGCTAGTCTGGCAGAAGATACCACTATCTCACCCCCTACACACTGCTCCAGCTAGTCTGGCAGAAGACACCACTATCTCACCCCCTACACACTGCTCCCGCTAGTCTGGCAGAAGACCACTATCTCACCCCCTACACACTGCTCCCGCTAGTCTGGCAGAAGACACCACTATCTCAACCCCTACACATTGCTCCGGCTAGTCTGGCAGAAGACACCACTATCTCACCCCCTACACACTGCTCCGGGCTAGTCTGGCAGAAGACACCACTATCTCACCCCCTACACACTGCTCCGGCTAGTCTGGCAGAAGACACCACTATCTCACCCCCTACACACTGCTCCCGCTAGTCTGGCAGAAGACACCACTATCTCACCCCCTACACACTGCTCCGGGCTAGTCTGGCAGAAGACACCACTATCTCACCCCCTACACACTGCTCCAGCTAGTCTGGCAGAAGACACCACTATCTCACCACCCTACACACTGCTCCAGCTAGTCTGGCAGAAGACACCACTATCTCACCCCCTACACACTGCTCAGGCTAGTCTGGCAGAAGACACCACTATCTCACCCCCTACACACTGCTCCGGCTAGTCTGGCAAAAGACACCACTATCTCACCCCCTACACACTACTCCCGCTAGTCTGGCAGAAGACACCACTATCTCACCCCCTACACACTGCTAAGGCTAGTCTGGCAGAAGACACTACTATCTCACCCCCCTACACACTGCTCCGGCTAGTCTGGCAGAAGACACTACTATCTCACCCCCTACACACTGCTCCGGCTAGTCTGGCAGAAGACACCACTATCTCACCCCCTACACACTGCTCCCGCTAGTCTGGCAGAAGACACCACTATCTCACCCCCTACACACTGCTCCGGCTAGTCTGGCAGAAGACACCACTATCTCACCCCCTACACACTGCTCAGGCTAGTCTGGCAGAAGACACCACTATCTCACCCCCTACACACTGCTCCAGCTAGTCTGGCAGAAGACACCACTATCTCACCCCCTACACACTGCTCCGCTAGTCTGGCAGAAGACACCACTATCTCACCCCCTACACACTGCAACAGGCTAGTCTGGCAGAAGACACCACTATCTCACCCCCTACACACTGCTCAGGCTAGTCTGGCAGAAGACACCACTATCTCACCCCCTACACACTGCTCAGGCTAGTCTGGCAGAAGACACCACTATCTCACCCCCTACACACTGCTCCAGCTAGTCTGGCAGAAGACACCACTATCTCACCCCCTACACACTGCTCCGGCTAGTCTGGCAGAAGACACCACTATCTCACCCCCTACACACTGCTCCCGCTAGTCTGGCAGAAGACACCACTATCTCACCCCCTACACACTGCTCCAGCTAGTCTGGCAGAAGATACCACTATCTCACCCCCGACACACTGCTCAGGCTAGTCTGGCAGAAGACACAACTATCTCACCCCCTACACACTGCTCCCGCTAGTCTGGCAGAAGACACCACTATCTCACCCCCTACACACTGCTCCCGCTAGTCTGGCAGAAGACACCACTATCTCACCCCCTACACACTGCTCCCGCTAGTCTGGCAGAAGACACCACTATCTCACCCCCTACACACTGCTCCAGCTAGTCTGGCAGAAGACACCACTATCTCACCCCCTACACACTGCTCAGGCTAGTCTGGCAGAAGACACCACTATCTCACCCCCCTACACACTGCTCCCGCTAGTCTGGCAGAAGACACCACTATCTCACCCCCTACACACTGCTCCAGCTAGTCTGGCAGAAGACACCACTATCTCACCCCCTACACACTGCTCCGGCTAGTCTGGCAGAAGATACCACTATCTCACCCCCTACACACTGCTCCAGCTAGTCTGGCAGAAGACACCACTATCTCACCCCCTACACACTGCTCCCGCTAGTCTGGCAGAAGACACACTATCTCACCCCCTACACACTGCTCCCGCTAGTCTGGCAGAAGACACCACTATCTCACCCCCTACACACTGCTCTGGCTAGTCTGGCAGAAGACACCACTATCTCACCCCCTACACACTGCTCCGGCTAGTCTGGCAGAAGACACCACTATCTCACCCCCTACACACTGCTCCGGCTAGTCTGGCAGAAGACACCACTATCTCACCCCCTACACACTGCTCCGCTAGTCTGGCAGAAGACACCACTATCTCACCCCCTACACACTGCTCCAGCTAGTCTGGCAGAAGACACCACTATCTCACCCCCTACACACTGCTCCCGCTAGTCTGGCAGAAGACACCACTATCTCACCCCCTACACACTGCTCCCGCTAGTCTGGCAGAAGACACCACTATCTCACCCCCTACACACTGCTCCAGCTAGTCTGGCAGAAGACACCACTATCTCACCCCCGACACACTGCTCAGGCTAGTCTGGCAGAAGACACCACTATCTCACCCCCCTACACACTGCTCCCGCTAGTCTGGCAGAAGACACCACTATCTCACCCCCCTACACACTGCTCCAGCTAGTCTGGCAGAAGACACCACTATCTCACCCCCTACACACTGCTCCGGCTAGTCTGGCAGAAGATACCACTATCTCACCCCCTACACACTGCTCCAGCTAGTCTGGCAGAAGACACCACTATCTCACCCCCTACACACTGCTCCCGCTAGTCTGGCAGAAGACACACTATCTCACCCCCTACACACTGCTCCCGCTAGTCTGGCAGAAGACACCACTATCTCAACCCCTACACATTGCTCCGGCTAGTCTGGCAGAAGACACCACTATCTCACCCCCTACACACTGCTCTGGGCTAGTCTGGCAGAAGACACCACTATCTCACCCCCTACACACTGCTCCGGCTAGTCTGGCAGAAGACACCACTATCTCACCCCCTACACACTGCTCCCGCTAGTCTGGCAGAAGACACCACTATCTCACCCCCTACACACTGCTCCGGCTAGTCTGGCAGAAGACACCACTATCTCACCCCCTACACACTGCTCCAGCTAGTCTGGCAGAAGACACCACTATCTCACCACCCTACACACTGCTCCAGCTAGTCTGGCAGAAGACACCACTATCTCACCCCCTACACACTGCTCAGGCTAGTCTGGCAGAAGACACCACTATCTCACCCCCTACACACTGCTCCCACTAGTCTGGCAGAAGACACCACTATCTCACCCCCTACACACTGCTCCCGCTAGTCTGGCAGAAGACACCACTATCTCAACCCCTACACATTGCTCCGGCTAGTCTGGCAGAAGACACCACTATCTCACCCCCTACACACTGCTCCGGGCTAGTCTGGCAGAAGACACCACTATCTCACCCCCTACACACTGCTCCGGCTAGTCTGGCAGAAGACACCACTATCTCACCCCCTACACACTGCTCCCGCTAGTCTGGCAGAAGACACCACTATCTCACCCCCTACACACTGCTCCGGGCTAGTCTGGCAGAAGACACCACTATCTCACCCCCTACACACTGCTCCAGCTAGTCTGGCAGAAGACACCACTATCTCACCACCCTACACACTGCTCCAGCTAGTCTGGCAGAAGACACCACTATCTCACCCCCTACACACTGCTCAGGCTAGTCTGGCAGAAGACACCACTATCTCACCCCCTACACACTGCTCCGGCTAGTCTGGCAAAAGACACCACTATCTCACCCCCTACACACTACTCCCGCTAGTCTGGCAGAAGACACCACTATCTCACCCCCTACACACTGCTAAGGCTAGTCTGGCAGAAGACACTACTATCTCACCCCCCTACACACTGCTCCGGCTAGTCTGGCAGAAGATACCACTATCTCACCCCCGACACACTGCTCAGGCTAGTCTGGCAGAAGACACAACTATCTCACCCCCTACACACTGCTCCCGCTAGTCTGGCAGAAGACACCACTATCTCACCCCCTACACACTGCTCCCGCTAGTCTGGCAGAAGACACCACTATCTCACCCCCTACACACTGCTCCCGCTAGTCTGGCAGAAGACACCACTATCTCACCCCCTACACACTGCTCCAGCTAGTCTGGCAGAAGACACCACTATCTCACCCCCTACACACTGCTCAGGCTAGTCTGGCAGAAGACACCACTATCTCACCCCCTACACACTGCTCCGGCTAGTCTGGCAGAAGACACCTACTATCTCACCACCCTACACACTGCTCCCGCTAGTCTGGCAGAAGACACCACTATCTCACCCCCTACACACTGCTCCGGCTAGTCTGGCAGAAGACACCACTATCTCACCCCCTACACACTGCTCAGGCTAGTCTGGCAGAAGACACCACTATCTCACCCCCTACACACTGCTCCCGCTAGTCTGGCAGAAGACACTACTATCTCACCCCCTACACACTGCTCCAGCTAGTCTGGCAGAAGACACCACTATCTCACCCCCTACACACTGCTCAGGCTAGTCTGGCAGAAGACACCACTATCTCACCCCCTACACACTGCTCCGGCTAGTCTGGCAGAAGACACCACTATCTCACCCCCTACACACTGCTCCAGCTAGTCTGGCAGAAGACACCACTATCTCACCCCCTACACACTGCTCCGGCTAGTCTGGCAGAAGACACCACTATCTCACCCCCTACACACTGCTCCCGCTAGTCTGGCAGAAGACACCACTATCTCACCCCCTACACACTGCTCCAGCTAGTCTGGCAGAAGACACCACTATCTCACCCCCTACACACTGCTCAGGCTAGTCTGGCAGAAGACACCACTATCTCACCCCCTACACACTGCTCCGCTAGTCTGGCAGAAGACACCACTATCTCACCCCCTACACACTGCTCCGCTAGTCTGGCAGAAGACACCACTATCTCACCCCCTACACACTGCTCCCGCTAGTCTGGCAGAAGACACTACTATCTCACCCCCCTACACACTGCTCCAGCTAGTCTGGCAGAAGACACCACTATCTCACCCCCTACACACTGCTCAGGCTAGTCTGGCAGAAGACACCACTATCTCACCCCCTACACACTGCTCTGGCTAGTCTGGCAGAAGACACCACTATCTCACCCCCTACACACTGCTCCAGCTAGTCTGGCAGAAGACACCACTATCTCACCCCCTACACACTGCTCCAGCTAGTCTGGCAGAAGACACCACTATCTCACCCCCTACACACTGCTCCGGCTAGTCTGGCAGAAGACACCACTATCTCACCCCCTACACACTGCTCCGCTAGTCTGGCAGAAGACACCACTATCTCACCCCCTACACACTGCTCCAGCTAGTCTGGCAGAAGACACCACTATCTCACCCCCTACACACTGCTCAGGCTAGTCCTGGCAGAAGACACCACTATCTCACCCCCTACACACTGCTCCCGCTAGTCTGGCAGAAGACACCACTATCTCACCCCCTACACACTGCTCCAGCTAGTCTGGCAGAAGACACCACTATCTCACCCCCTACACACTGCTCCAGCTAGTCTGGCAGAAGACACCACTATCTCACCCCCTACACACTGCTCCGGCTAGTCTGGCAGAAGACACCACTATCTCACCCCCTACACACTGCTCCGGCTAGTCTGGCAGAAGACACCACTATCTCACCCCCTACACACTGCTCCCGCTAGTCTGGCAGAAGACACCACTATCTCACCCCCTACACACTGCTCCGGCTAGTCTGGCAGAAGACACCACTATCTCACCCCCTACACACTGCTCCGGCTAGTCTGGCAGAAGACACCACTATCTCACCCCCTACACACTGCTCCGCTAGTCTGGCAGAAGACACCACTATCTCACCCCCTACACACTGCTCCCGCTAGTCTGGCAGAAGACACCACTATCTCACCCCCTACACACTGCTCCAGGCTAGTCTGGCAGAAGACACCACTATCTCACCCCCTACACACTGCTCCGGCTAGTCTGGCAGAAGACACCACTATCTCACCCCCTACACACTGCTCCGGCTAGTCTGGCAGAAGACACTACTATCTCACCAACCCTACACACTGCTCCCGCTAGTCTGGCAGAAGACACCACTATCTCACCCCCTACACACTGCTCCGGCTAGTCTGGCAGAAGACACCACTATCTCACCCCCTACACACTGCTCAGGCTAGTCTGGCAGAAGACACCACTATCTCACCCCCTACACACTGCTCCCGCTAGTCTGGCAGAAGACACTACTATCTCACCCCCCTACACACTGCTCCAGCTAGTCTGGCAGAAGACACCACTATCTCACCCCCTACACACTGCTCAGGCTAGTCTGACAGAAGACACCACTATCTCACCCCCTACACACTGCTCTGGCTAGTCTGGCAGAAGACACCACTATCTCACCCCCTACACACTGCTCCAGCTAGTCTGGCAGAAGATACCACTATCTCAAACCCTACACACTGCTCCGGCTAGTCTGGCAGAAGACACCACTATCTCACCCCCTACACACTGCTCCCGCTAGTCTGGCAGAAGACACCACTATCTCACCCCCTACACACTGCTCCAGCTAGTCTGGCAGAAGATACCACTATCTCACCCCCGACACACTGCTCAGGCTAGTCTGGCAGAAGACACCACTATCTCACCCCCTACACACTGCTCCCGCTAGTCTGGCAGAAGACACCACTATCTCACCCCCTACACACTGCTCCCGCTAGTCTGGCAGAAGACACCACTATCTCACCCCCTACACACTGCTCCCGCTAGTCTGGCAGAAGACACTACTATCTCACCCCCCTACACACTGCTCCAGCTAGTCTGGCAGAAGACACCACTATCTCACCCCCTACACACTGCTCAGGCTAGTCTGACAGAAGACACCACTATCTCACCCCCTACACACTGCTCTGGCTAGTCTGGCAGAAGACACCACTATCTCACCCCCTACACACTGCTCCAGCTAGTCTGGCAGAAGACACCACTATCTCACCCCCTACACACTGCTCCAGCTAGTCTGGCAGAAGACACCACTATCTCACCCCCTACACACTGCTCCGGCTAGTCTGGCAGAAGACACCACTATCTCACCCCCTACACACTGCTCCGCTAGTCTGGCAGAAGACACCACTATCTCACCCCCTACACACTGCTCCAGCTAGTCTGGCAGAAGACACCACTATCTCACCCCCTACACACTGCTCCAGCTAGTCTGGCAGAAGACACCACTATCTCACCCCCTACACACTGCTCCAGGCTAGTCTGGCAGAAGACACCACTATCTCACCCCCTACACACTGCTCCGCTAGTCTGGCAGAAGACACCACTATCTCACCCCCTACACACTGCTCCAGCTAGTCTGGCAGAAGACACCACTATCTCACCCCCTACACACTGCTCCAGCTAGTCTGGCAGAAGACACCACTATCTCACCCCCTACACACTGCTCCAGGCTAGTCTGGCAGAAGACACCACTATCTCACCCCCTACACACTGCTCCAGCTAGTCTGGCAGAAGACACCACTATCTCACCCCCTACACACTGCTCAGGCTAGTCTGGCAGAAGACACCACTATCTCACCCCCTACACACTGCTCCCGCTAGTCTGGCAGAAGACACCACTATCTCACCCCCTACACACTGCTCCAGCTAGTCTGGCAGAAGACACCACTATCTCACCCCCTACACACTGCTCCCGCTAGTCTGGCAGAAGACACCACTATCTCACCCCCTACACACTGCTCCAGCTAGTCTGGCAGAAGACACCACTATCTCACCCCCTACACACTGCTCAGGCTAGTCTGGCAGAAGACACCACTATCTCACCCCCTACACACTGCTCCAGCTAGTCTGGCAGAAGACACCACTATCTCACCCCCTACACACTGCTCCAGCTAGTCTGGCAGAAGACACCACTATCTCACCCCCTACACACTGCTCCGGCTAGTCTGGCAGAAGACACCACTATCTCACCCCCTACACACTGCTCCAGCTAGTCTGGCAGAAGACACCACTATCTCACCCCCTACACACTGCTCCCGCTAGTCTGGCAGAAGACACCACTATCTCACCCCCTACACACTGCTCCCGCTAGTCTGGCAGAAGACACCACTATCTCACCCCCTACACACTGCTCCGGCTAGTCTGGCAGAAGACACCACTATCTCACCCCCTACACACTGCTCCGGCTAGTCTGGCAGAAGACACCACTATCTCACCCCCTACACACTGCTCCAGGCTAGTCTGGCAGAAGACACCACTATCTCACCCCCTACACACTGCTCCGGCTAGTCTGGCAGAAGACACCACTATCTCACCCCCTACACACTGCTCCGGCTAGTCTGGCAGAAGACACCACTATCTCACCCCCTACACACTGCTCCGGCTAGTCTGGCAGAAGACACCACTATCTCACCCCCTACACACTGCTCCGGCTAGTCTGGCAGAAGACACCACTATCTCACCCCCTACACACTGCTCCAGCTAGTCTGGCAGAAGACACCACTATCTCACCCCCTACACACTGCTCAGGCTAGTCTGGCAGAAGACACCACTATCTCACCCCCTACACACTGCTCCGGCTAGTCTGGCAGAAGACACCACTATCTCACCCCCTACACACTGCTCCAGCTAGTCTGGCAGAAGACACCACTATCTCACCCCCTACACACTGCTCCGGCTAGTCTGGCAGAAGACACCACTATCTCACCCCCTACACACTGCTCCAGGCTAGTCTGGCAGAAGACACCACTATCTCACCCCCTACACACTGCTCCCGCTAGTCTGGCAGAAGACACCACTATCTCACCCCCTACACACTGCTCCAGCTAGTCTGGCAGAAGACACCACTATCTCACCCCCTACACACTGCTCCGGCTAGTCTGGCAGAAGACACCACTATCTCACCCCCTACACACTGCTCCGGCTAGTCTGGCAGAAGACACCACTATCTCACCCCCTACACACTGCTCCGGCTAGTCTGGCAGAAGACACCACTATCTCACCCCCTACACACTGCTCCCGCTAGTCTGGCAGAAGACACCACTATCTCACCCCCTACACACTGCTCCGGCTAGTCTGGCAGAAGACACCACTATCTCACCCCCTACACACTGCTCCAGCTAGTCTGGCAGAAGACACCACTATCTCACCCCCTACACACTGCTCCAGCTAGTCTGGCAGAAGACACCACTATCTCACCCCCTACACACTGCTCAGGCTAGTCTGGCAGAAGACACCACTATCTCACCCCCTACACACTGCTCCGCTAGTCTGGCAGAAGACACCACTATCTCACCCCCTACACACTGCTCAGGCTAGTCTGGCAGAAGACACCACTATCTCACCCCCTACACACTGCTCCGGCTAGTCTGGCAGAAGACACCACTATCTCACCCCCTACACACTGCTCAGGCTAGTCTGGCAGAAGACACCACTATCTCACCCCCTACACACTGCTCCGGCTAGTCTGGCAGAAGACACCACTATCTCACCCCCTACACACTGCTCCGGCTAGTCTGGCAGAAGACACCACTATCTCACCCCCTACACACTGCTCCCGCTAGTCTGGCAGAAGACACCACTATCTCACCCCCTACACACTGCTCAGGCTAGTCTGGCAGAAGACACCACTATCTCACCCCCTACACACTGCTCCAGGCTAGTCTGGCAGAAGACACCACTATCTCACCCCCTACACACTGCTCCCGCTAGTCTGGCAGAAGACACTACTATCTCACCCCCTACACACTGCTCCAGCTAGTCTGGCAGAAGACACCACTATCTCACCCCCTACACACTGCTCAGGCTAGTCTGGCAGAAGACACCACTATCTCACCCCCTACACACTGCTCTGGCTAGTCTGGCAGAAGACACCACTATCTCACCCCCTACACACTGCTCCAGCTAGTCTGGCAGAAGATCACCACTATCTCACCCCTACACACTGCTCCGGCTAGTCTGGCAGAAGACACCACTATCTCACCCCCTACACACTGCTCCCGCTAGTCTGGCAGAAGACACCACTATCTCACCCCCTACACACTGCTCCAGCTAGTCTGGCAGAAGACACCACTATCTCACCCCCTACACACTGCTCAGGCTAGTCTGGCAGAAGACACAACTATCTCACCCCCTACACACTGCTCCCGCTAGTCTGGCAGAAGACACCACTATCTCACCCCCTACACACTGCTCCCGCTAGTCTGGCAGAAGACACCACTATCTCACCCCCTACACACTGCTCCAGCTAGTCTGGCAGAAGACACCACTATCTCACCCCCTACACACTGCTCCAGGCTAGTCTGGCAGAAGACACCACTATCTCACCCCCTACACACTGCTCAGGCTAGTCTGGCAGAAGACACCACTATCTCACCCCCTACACACTGCTCCGCTAGTCTGGCAGAAGACACCACTATCTCACCCCCTACACACTGCTCCAGCTAGTCTGGCAGAAGACACCACTATCTCACCCCCTACACACTGCTCCAGGCTAGTCTGGCAGAAGACACCACTATCTCACCCCCTACACACTGCTCCAGGCTAGTCTGGCAGAAGACACCACTATCTCACCCCCTACACACTGCTCCGGCTAGTCTGGCAGAAGACACCACTATCTCACCCCCTACACACTGCTCCGCTAGTCTGGCAGAAGACACCACTATCTCACCCCCTACACACTGCTCCAGCTAGTCTGGCAGAAGACACCACTATCTCACCCCCTACACACTGCTCCGGCTAGTCTGGCAGAAGACACCACTATCTCACCCCCTACACACTGCTCCGGCTAGTCTGGCAGAAGACACCACTATCTCACCCCCTACACACTGCTCCGGCTAGTCTGGCAGAAGACACCACTATCTCACCCCCTACACACTGCTCCAGGCTAGTCTGGCAGAAGACACCACTATCTCACCCCCTACACACTGCTCCAGGCTAGTCTGGCAGAAGACACCACTATCTCACCCCTACACACTGCTCAGGCTAGTCTGGCAGAAGACACCACTATCTCACCCCCTACACACTGCTCCAGCTAGTCTGGCAGAAGACACCACTATCTCACCCCCTACACACTGCTCCGGCTAGTCTGGCAGAAGACACCACTATCTCACCCCCTACACACTGCTCCAGCTAGTCTGGCAGAAGACACCACTATCTCACCCCCTACACACTGCTCCAGGCTAGTCTGGCAGAAGACACCACTATCTCACCCCCTACACACTGCTCCAGCTAGTCTGGCAGAAGACACCACTATCTCACCCCCTACACACTGCTCCGCTAGTCTGGCAGAAGACACCACTATCTCACCCCCTACACACTGCTCCAGCTAGTCTGGCAGAAGACACCACTATCTCACCCCCTACACACTGCTCCGGCTAGTCTGGCAGAAGACACCACTATCTCACCCCCTACACACTGCTCAGGCTAGTCTGGCAGAAGACACCACTATCTCACCCCCTACACACTGCTCCAGCTAGTCTGGCAGAAGACACCACTATCTCACCCCCTACACACTGCTCCGGCTAGTCTGGCAGAAGACACCACTATCTCACCCCCTACACACTGCTCCAGGCTAGTCTGGCAGAAGACACCACTATCTCACCCCCTACACACTGCTCCAGCTAGTCTGGCAGAAGACACCACTATCTCACCCCCTACACACTGCTCCGGCTAGTCTGGCAGAAGACACCACTATCTCACCCCCTACACACTGCTCCGGCTAGTCTGGCAGAAGACACCACTATCTCACCCCCTACACACTGCTCCGGCTAGTCTGGCAGAAGACACCACTATCTCACCCCCTACACACTGCTCAGGCTAGTCTGGCAGAAGACACACTACTATCTCACCCCCTACACACTGCTCAGGCTAGTCTGGCAGAAGACACCACTATCTCAACCCCCTACCACACTGCTCCCGGCTAGTCTGGCAGAAGACACCACTATCTCACCCCCTACGACACTTGCTTCCCACTAGGTCTGGCAGAAGGACACTACTATCTCACCCCCTACACACTGCTCCGGGCTAGCTCGGCAGAAGGACACCACTATCTCACCCCCTACACCACTTGCTCAGGCTAGTCTGGCAGAAGACATCCACTATCTCACCCCCTACACACTGCTCCAGGCTAGTCTGGCAGAAGACACCCACTAATCTCACCCCCTACACACTGCTCAGGCTTAGTCCTTTTTTTTTTTTTGCAGAAGACACCAACTAATCTCACCCCCTTACACCACTGCTCCAGCTAGTCTGGCAGAAGACACCACTATCTCACCCCCCTTACACACCCCTGCTCCAGCTTAGTCTGGCGAAGATTGGAGAACAGCGCTGTAGTGTAATAATATAGAGAAACACAGTATTGGAGAACAGCTGTAGTGTAATAATCTAGAGTAACACAGATTGGAGAACAGCGCTGTAGTGTAATAATCTAGAGTAACACAGTATTGGAGAACATGCTGTAGTGTTAAATCTAGAGTAACACAGTATTGGAGAACGGCTGTAGTGTAATAATCTAGAGTAACACAGTATTGGAGAACAGTGCTGTAGTGTATATATAGCGTAACACGGTATTGGAGAACAGTGCTGTAGTGTAATAATCTAGAACACAGTATTGGGAGACAGTGCTGTAGTGTAATAATCTAGAGTAACACAGTATTGGAGAACAGCGCTGTAGTGTGATATCTAGAGTAACACAGTATTGGAGAACAGGCTGTAGTGTATAATCTAGAGTAACACAGTATTGGAGAACAGGCTGTAGTGTAATAATCTAGAGTAACACAGTATTGGAGAACAGTGCTGTAGTGTAATAATCTACAGTAACACAGTATTGGAGAACAGTGCTTTAGTGTAATAATCTAGAGTAACACAGTATTGGAGAACAGTGCGTAGTGTAATAATCTACAGTAAACACAGTTTGGAGAACAGCGCTGTAGTGTAATAATCTATAACACAGTATTGGAGAACAGTGCTGTAGTGTAATAATTAGATTAAAACATTATTGGAGAACAGTGCTGTAGTGTAATAATCTAGAGTAACACAGTATTGGAGAACATGCTGTAGTGTAATAATCTAGGTAAACACGTATTGGAGAACAGTGCTGTAGTGTAATAATCTACAGTAACACAGTATTGGAGAACAGTGCTGTAGTTGTAATAATCTAGATGTACACAGTATTGGAGAACAGCGCTGTAGTGTAATAATCTAGAGTAACACAGTATTGGAGAACAGTGCTGTAGTGTATATCTAGAGTAACACAGTATGGAGAACAGTGCTGAGTGTATAATCTAGAGTAACACAGTATTGGAAAACAGTGCTGTAGTGTAATAATCTAGAGTAACACAGTTAGGAGAACAGTGCTGTAGTGTAATAATCTAGAGTAACACAGTATTGGAGAACAGGCTGTAGTGTAATAATCTAGAGTAACACAGTATTGGAGAACAGTGCTGTAGTGTAATATTCTGAGTAACAGTATTGGAGAACAGTGCTGTAGTGTAATAATCTAGAGTAACACAGTATTGGAGAACAGTGCTGTAGTGTATAATCTAGCAGTAACACAGTATTGGAGAACAGTGCTGTATTGTAATAATCTACGTACACAGTATTGGAGAACAGTGCTGTAGTGTATAAATCTGTAACACAGTATTGGAGAACAGGCTGTAGTGTATATCTAGAGTAACACAGTATTGGAGAACAGTCTGTAGTGTAATAATCTAGCAGTAACACAGTATTAAACAGTGCTGTAGTGTATATTAGAGTAAACAGTATGGAGAACAGTGCTGTAGTGTAATCTAGATACACAGTATTGGAGAACAGTGCTGTAGTGTATAATCTAGAGTAACACAGTATTGGAGAACAGTGCTGTATGTGTATAATCTAGCAGTACACCAGTATTGGAGAACAGGCTGTAGTGTAATATCTCAGAGTAACACAGTATTGGAGAAACAGGCTGTAGTGTAATAATCTAGAGTAACACAGTATTGGAAACATGCTGTAGTGTAATAATCTAGAGTAACACAGTATTGGAGAACAGTGCTGTAGTTTAATAATCTAGAGTACCACAGTATTGGAGAACAGCGCTGTAGTTGTAATAATCTAGAGTAACACAGTATTGAGAACAGTGCTGTAGTGTAATAATCTAGCAGTAACAGTATTGGAGAACAGTGCTGTAGTGTAATAATCTAACAGTAACACAGTATTGGAGAACAGTGCTGTAGTGTAATAATCTAGAGTAACACAGTATTGGAGAACAGTGCTGTAGTGTAATAATCTAGAGTAAAACAGTATTGGAGAACAGTGCTGTAGTGTAATAATCTAGAGTAACACAGTATTGGAGAACAGCGCTGTAGTGTAATAATCTAGCAGTAACACAGTATTGGAGAACAGTGCTGTAGTGTAATAATCTAGCAACACAGATGGGAGAACAGTGCTTAGTGTAATAATCTAGCAGTAACACAGTATTGGAGAACAGCCTGTAGTGTAATAATCTAGAGTAACACAGTATTGGAGAACAGTGCTGTAGTGTTAATATCTAGCAGTAACACGTATTGGAGAACAGTGCTGTGTGTAATAATCTAGATTAACACAGTATTGGAGAACAGGCTGTAGTGTAATAATCTAGCAGTAACACAGTATTGGAGAACAGTGCTGTAGTGTATAATTAGAGATACAGTATTGGAGAACAGTGCTGTAGTGTAATATCTACAGTAACACAGTATTGGAGAACAGCTGTAGTGTAATATCTAGAGTACACAGTATTGGAGAACAGTCTGTAGTGTAATAATCTAGAGAACAGTATTGGAGAACAGTGCTGTAGTGTAATAATCTAGAGTAAAACAGTATTGGAGAACAGTGCTGTAGTGTAATAATCTAGAGTAACACAGTATTGGAGAACAGTGCTGTAGTGTCTAATAATCTAGAGTAACACAGTATTGGGAAACAGGCTGTAGTGTAATAATCTAAAGTAACACAGTATTGGAGAACAGCGCTGAGTGTAATAATCTAGAGTAAACGTATTGGAGAACAGGCTGTAGTGTAATAATCTAGAGTAACACAGTATTAGGAACAGTGCTGTAGTGTAATAATCTAGAGTAACACACGTATTGGAGAACAGTGCTGTAGTGTAATAATCTAGAGTAACACAGTATTGGAGAACAGTGCTGTAGTGTAATAATTAGAGTAAACAGTATTGGAGAACAGTGCTGTAGTGTAATAATCTAGCAGTAACACAGTATTGAGAACATGCGCTGTAGTGTAATAATCTAGAGTAACACAGTATTGGAGCAGGCTGTAGTGTAATAATCTAGCAGTAACACAGTATTGAGAACAGTGCTGTATGTAATAATCTAGAGTAACACAGTATTGGAGAACAGCGCTGTAGTGTTAATAATCTAGAGTAACACAGTATTGGAGAACAGGCTGTAGGTGAATATCTAACAGTAACACAGTATTGGAGAACGTGCTGTAGTGTATAACTAGAGTAACACAGTATTGGAGAACAGGTGTGTAGTGTAAATAACTAGAGTAACACAGTATTGGAGAACAGTGCTGTAGTGTATAATCTGAGTAACACAGTATTGGAGAACAGTGCTGTAGTGTTATATCTAGAGTAACACAGTATTGAGAACAGTGCGTATGTAATAATCTAGCAGTAACACAGTATTGGAGAACAGTGCTGTAGTGTAATATCTCGAGTAACACAGTATTGGAGAACAGTGCTGTAGTGTAATATCTAGCAGTAACACAGTATTGAGAACAGGCTGTAGTGTAATAATCTAGAGTAAAAACAGTATTGGAGAACAGTGCTGTAGTGATATATCTAGAGTAACACAGTATTGAGACAAAGCGCTGTAGTGTAATAATCTGAGTAACACAGTATTGGAGAACAGTGCTGTAGTGTAATAATCTAGTAACACAGTATTG